>NC_140989.1:12496428-12925859 GCF_052327205.1 Somniosus microcephalus
GCCATATAGAGTCAAAGGCTTTCTTGAAGTCGATGAAACAGGCGAATATTTTCCCATTTTTTGTTTGGTGTTTATGTTTTCCAATGAGGGTGTGAAGGGTATAGATATGGTCGGCGGTGCGGTGTTTTGGAAGAAAGCCTATTTGGTTTTTTCTGAGGATATTATGTTTGTTAAGAAAATCAAGTAATCTACTATTTAGAATACTGCAGAATAACTTCCCTAGACAACTGTTGACACAGATGCCGCGGTAGTTATTTGGGTCTGATTTGTTTCCACTTTTATATATGGGGGAGATTAGTCCTTGGCACCAGATATCGGGAAAACAGCCTGAGCGTAATATGATGTTGAATAGTTTGAGTATCGCACCCTGCATCTCCATATTGCTGAACTTTAGCATTTCATTTTTGATGTTGTCTGGGCCACAGGCTTTCTTTAGGTGGAGAGATTTTGTTTTTGTGGCCAGTTCTTTCCATGTGATTGGGGAGTCTAGAGGGTTTTGGTTGTCTTTAATTGTTGCTTCTAATGTGTGGAGTTTTTCTGTGACCTGATGTTGACTTGGGTTTGTTTTGTTTTTTGGGATGTCTTTGTAGAGGTTTTCAAAATGTGTTCTCCAGATGTCGCCATCTTGGATTGGTAATGCTTGCAATTGTGTTGTACTCAGGTTATTCCACATTTCCCAGAATTGTTTTGGATTGGTGGAGTTTTCAATTTCTTCGAGTATTTTGTGGGTATAGTTTTGTGTTTTGTTCCTAATGGTGTGTTTATATCTTTTAAGGGTTTCATTGTATCTAGTACGTAGGTCCGGATTGTTTGGTTGCCGATGCTTTTGGTTTGATATTTTTCTCAGGTCTTTTCTGGCATTTTTGCATTCGTGGTCAAACCATTTCATATTTTTATTTTGTCTTTTGTGATGCTTCCTCTTCTGTTTCACGAGGTCGGCTTTTACAGCTGCCTCATGGAAGATCATATTTATATCCTCTATGGCCGTGTTTACACCATCTCTGGTGATCTCATATAGATTTTCTTTAAATTTTGAAATTTTACTTGTGAGATCAGGTGAATTTAGTGCTGTGATGAATTTATCTCCACTGTCTGGGGCCCATCTGTATGTCTGGTTTATTTTATGTAGCTTACTGTGTTCCTTTTTTGTGTCTGTAGTTTGGGCAGAAAGTTTAAGGTACACATTTATTTGGTTATGGTCTGAGAGGGGGGATTGCTGCCTGACAGTGAATGCGTTGATATCGCAGGGGTCCAGGTCAGTGATTGTCTCTCTCTCTCCCTCTCCCTGTCTCTCTCTCTCCCTCTCCCTGTCTCTCTCTCTCCCTCTCCCTGTCTCTCTCCCTGTCTCTCTCTCTCCCTCTCCCTGTCTCTCTCCCTCTCCCTCTCTCCCTCTCCCTGTCTCTCTCCCTCTCCCTCTCCCTGTCTCTCTCTCCCTCTCCCTGTCTCTCTCCCTCTCCCTCTCCCTGTCTCTCTCCCTCTCCCTCTCCGTCTCTCAAATTCAAATTCAAATTCAAATCGCTTTATTGGCATGATAAGGTACATCTTATGTTGCCAAAGCATCTCTCTCTCTCTCCCTGTCTCTCTCGCTCCCTCTCCCTGTCTCTCTCGCTCCCTCTCCCTGTCTCTCTCGCTCCCTCTCCCTGTCTCTCTCGCTCCCTCTCCCTGTCTCTCTCGCTCCCTCTCCCTGTCTCTCTCTCTCCCTCTCCCTGTCTCTCTCTCTCTCCCTCTCCCTGTCTCTCTGTCGCTCCCTCTCCCTGTCTCTCTCTCTCCCTCTCCCTGTCTCTCTCTCTCCCTCTCCCTGTCTCTCTCTCTCCCTCTCCCTGTCTCTCTCTCTCCCTCTCCCTGTCTCTCTCTCTCCCTCTCCCTGTCTCTCTCTCTCCCTCTCCCTGTCTCTCTCGCTCCCTCTCCCTGTCTCTCTCGCTCCCTCTCCCTGTCTCTCTCTCTCCCTCTCCCTGTCTCTCTCTCTCCCTCTCCCTGTCTCTCTCTCTCCCTCTCCCTGTCTCTCTCTCTCCCTCTCCCTGTCTCTCTCTCTCCCTCTCCCTGTCTCTCTCTCTCCCTCTCCCTGTCTCTCTCTCTCCCTCTCCCTGTCTCTCTCGCTCCCTCTCCCTGTCTCTCTCGCTCCCTCTCCCTGTCTCTCTCTCTCCCTCTCCCTGTCTCTCTCTCTCTCCCTCTCCCTGTCTCTCTCCCTCTCCCTGTCTCTCTCTCTCTCCCTCTCCCTGTCTCTCTCCCTCTCCCTGTCTCCCTCTCCCTGTCTCTCTCTCTCCCTCTCCCTGTCTCTCTCTCGCTCCCTCTCCCTGTCGCTCTCTCCCTCTCCCTGCCTCTCTCCCTCTCCCTGTCTCTCTCGCTCCCTCTCCCTGTCTCCCTCTCCCTGTCTCTCTCTCTCCCTCTCCCTGTCTCTCTCTCTCCCTCTCCCTGTCTCTCTCTCTCCCCCTCTCCCTGTCTCTCTCTCTCCCTCTCCCTGTCTCTCTCTCTCCCTCTCCCTGTCTCTCTCTCTCCCTCTCCCTGTCTCTCTCCCTCTCCCTGTCTCTCTCTCTCCCTCTCCCTGTCTCTCTCTCTCCCTCTCCCTGTCTCTCTCTCTCCCTCTCCCTGTCTCTCTCTCTCCCTCTCCCTGCCTCTCTCTCTCCCTCTCCCTGTCTCTCTCTCTCCCTCTCCCTGTCTCTCTCTTTCTCTCTCTCCCTCTCCCTGTCTCTCTCCCTCTCCCTGTCTCTCTCCCTCTCCCTCTCCCTGTCTCTCTCTCCCTCTCCCTGTCCCTCTCCCTCTCCCTCTCCGTCTCTCAAATTCAAATGCAAATTCAAATTCAAATCGCTTTGTTGGCATGATAAGGTACATCTTATGTTGCCAAAGCATCTCTCTCTCTCTCTCTCTCTCTCCCTGTCTCTCTCGCTCCTTCTCCCTGTCTCTCTCTCTCCCTCTCCCTGTCTCTCTCTCTCCCTCTCCCTGTCTCTCTCTCTCCCTCTCCCTGTCTCTCTCTTCCCTCTCCCTGTCTCTCTCTCTCCCTCTCCGTCTCTCTCCCTCTCCCTGTCTCTCTCTCTCCCTCTCCCTGTCTCTCTCTCTCCCTCTCCCTGTCTCTCTCGCTCCCTCTCCCTGTCTCTCTCTCTCCCTCTCCCTGTCTCTCTCTCTCCCTCTCCCTGTCTCTCTCTCTCCCTCTCCCTGTCTCTCTCTCTCCCTCTCCCTGTCTCTCTCTCTCCCTCTCCCTGTCTCTCTCGCTCCCTCTCCCTGTCTCTCTCGCTCCCTCTCCCTGTCTCTCTCTCTCCCTCTCCCTGTCTCTCTCTCTCCCTCTCCCTGTCTCTCTCCCTCTCTCTGTCTCTCTCTCTCCCTCTCCCTGTCTCTCTCTCGCTCCCTCTCCCTGTCGCTCTCTCCCTCTCCCTGCCTCTCTCCCTCTCCCTGTCTCTCTCGCTCCCTCTCCCTGTCTCCCTCTCCCTGTCTCTCTCTCTCCCTCTCCCTGTCTCTCTCTCTCCCCCTCTCCCTGTCTCTCTCTCTCCCCCTCTCCCTGTCTCTCTCTCTCCCTCTCCCTGTCTCTCTCTCTCCCTCTCCCTGTATCTCTCTCTCCCTCTCCCTGTCTCTCTCTCTCCCTCTCCCTGTCTCTCCCTCTCCCTGTCTCTCTTTCTCCCTCTCCCTGTCTCTCTCTCTCCCTCTCCCTGTCTCTCTCTCTCTCCCTCTCCCTGTCTCTCTCCCTCTCCCTGTCTCTCTCCCTCTCCCTCTCCCTGTCTCTCTCTCCCTCTCCCTGTCTCTCTCCCTCTCCCTCTCCGTCTCTCAAATTCAAATGCAAATTCAAATTCAAATCGCTTTGTTGGCATGATAAGGTACATCTTATGTTGCCAAAGCATCTCTCTCTCTCTCTCGCTCCTTCTCCCTGTCTCTCTCTCTCCCTCTCCCTCTCCCTGTCTCTCTCTCTCCCTCTCCCTCTCCCTGTCTCTCTCTTGCTCCCTCTCCCTGTCTCTCTCTCTCCCTCTCCCTGTCGCTCTCTCCCTCTCCCTGTCGCTCTCTCCCTCTCCCTGTCGCTCTCTCCCTCTCCCTGTCGCTCTCTCCCTCTCCCTGTCGCTCTCTCCCTCTCCCTGTCGCTCTCTCCCTCTCCCTGTCGCTCTCTCCCTCTCCCTGTCGCTCTCTCCCTCTCCCTGTCTCGCTCCCTCTCCCTGTCTCTCTCGCTCCCTCTCCCTGTCTCTCTCTCTCTCTCTCCCTCTCCCTCTCCATGTCTCTCTCTCTCCCTCTCCCTGTCTCTCTCTCTCCCTCTCCCTCTCCCTGTCTCTCTCTCTCTCCCTGTCTCTGTCTCTCCCTCTCCCTGTCTCTCTCTCTCCCTCTCTCTCTCCCTCTCCCTGTCTCTCTCCCTCTCTCTCTCTCCCTCTCCCTGTTTCTCTCTCTCTCCCTCTCCCTGTCTCTCTCCCTCTCCCTGTCTCTCTCTTTCCCTCTCAATTCAATTCAATTCAATTCAAATCGCTTTATTGGCATGACAAGGTACATCTTATGTTGCCAAAGCATCGAAAAACATTCATGGTTGTACACAAAAATACAGATCTATCCATACAGTGTATAAACAGATATATCCCTGAGTGTATAAATATACATTCATATTATTTGTATATACTCTTATATTTAGTGGCTGTCCCTCTGTTTATGGCAAGCTGTATCCCTCTCCCTGTTTCTCTCTCCCTCTCCCTCTGATGGTTTCTCGAACCTGTTGTCGTGAAGTGAACTTTAAAACTTCAAATGTGTCCATTTGATTTCAGACATATTCCATTAACCTGCCGTCCTCGGTGTTTGCCTCGGAGTTTGAAGAGGAGACCGGACTGTTGAACAAAGCGGCTCCCGTGCGAGGTAACACTGGGGCTCCCTCTTTACACTGATACCGCCACTAATCCGGAGTAGCGAACACTTAGCGACAGCTGTCTGTGCTCACTACTCCCGAGTGAGTGTGAATAATTACCTGAGAGATTGACATCAGCACTGGACACAGTGAATAAAGAGTGTGTTTGGATTTGCCCTCAGGGCCTCGTCTGGACCTTGACCCGGACATCGTGGCTGCTCTCGATGACGACTTTGACTTCGATGATCCGGACAACGCCTTGGGTGATGACTTTGTGGTGAAGGCTGTGGGGAGAGGGAATGAGGAGGATGCTCAGGAGTACGTGATTTAAATACAGGGAGGGGCGAGGGTACTGGCTGTGGAGGGGGGCGGGCGGAGCGGATACTGGAGGAGGCTAGCCTACTGCTGGTGGATCAGCAGAAGGGGCTCGGGTTTAGGGGGGGTGGTGATTGAGGCGAGGGTGGGGAAAGATGGTCTATGAACACTGACGGGCAGGAAAAGACCCTCTGGTCCGTCCAGCCTGACGCGTACAGCTGTACTGCCTTGTGCATCACAATACAGACACACCCCACCCCACTCGGAGCTGTGTGATCTCCTGAGAGAGGCAAAAAACCAGATTAAAACCCCAGGCCACATAAGGGGGAAAATCTGGGAATTTCCTCTCAAACCCCCTTGAGCAATCAAAACTAGCCCAGGAGTCCACTCTGGGCTTGATTAAAAGGATTATTAAGGAGGTAATAGCAGGATATTTAGAAAATCATAAGACAATCAAGCAAAGTCAGCATGGTTTTATGAAAGGGAAATCGTGTTTGACAAATTTGCTAGAGTTCTTTGAGGGTGTAACAAACAGGGTGGATAAAGGGGAACCAGTAGATGTAGTGTATTTGGATTTCCAGCAGGCATTCAACAAGGTGCCACATAAAAGGTTACTGCACAAGATAAGAGCTCAGTGTTAGGGGTAATATATTAGCAAGGATAGGGGATTGGCTAACTGACAGAAAATAAAGCGTCGGGATAAATGGGTCATTCTTCGGTTGGCAGCCAGTACCTAGTGGGCTGCCACAGGGATTGGTGCTGGGGCCTCAACTATTTACAATCTATATTAATGACTTGGATGAAGGGACCGAGTGCACTGTAGCCAAATTTGCTGATGATACAAAGATAGGTGGGAAAGCGAGTTGTGAGGAGGACACAGAGTCTGCAAAGGGATATCGAGAGGTTAAGTGAGTGGGCAAAAATTTGGCAGATGGAGTATAATGTGGGAAAATGTGAGGTTAGCCACTTTGGAAGGAAGAATGAAAAAGCAAATTATTATTTAAATGGAGTGAGACTACAAAACGCTGAGGGATCTGGGGGTCCGAGTACATGAAACACAAAAGTTAGCATGCAGGTTCAGCAAGTAATTAGGAAGACTAATGGAATGTTGGTCTTTATTGCAAGGGGCATGGAGTATAAAAGTAGGGAGGTTTTGCTCCAACCGTACAGGGCGCTGGTGAGACCGCACCTGGTGTACTGCGTACAGTTGTGGTCTCCATATTTAAGGAGGGATATACTTGCATTGGAGGCAGTTCAGAGAAGGTTCACTCGGTTGATTCCTGAGATGAAGGGGTTGACGTATGACAAAAGGTTGAGCAGGTTGGGCCGATACTCATTGGAGTTTAGAAGAATGAGAGGTGATCTTATTGAAACATATAAGGTTCTGAGGGGGATTGACAGGGTGGATGCCGAGAGGATGTTTCCCCTCGTGGGGGAATCTAGAACTAGGGGGCATAGTTTCAGAATAAGGGGTCGCCCATTTAAAACGGAGATGAGGAGGAATTTCTTCTCAGAGGGTCGTGAATCTCTGGAATTCTCTACCCCAGAGAGCTGTGGAGGCGGAGTCAGTGAATATATTCAAGGCGGAGATTGACAGATATTTGAACTACAGGGGAGTCAAGGGGTGTGGGGAGAGAGCGGGAAAGTGGTCTTGAGGCCAAGATTGGATCAGCCATGATCTCATTGAATGGCGGAGCAGGCTCGAGGGGCCGATAGGCCGACTCCTGCTCCTGTTTCTTACGTTCTTAAGAAAGAAAAGACTTGCATTTATATTGAGCCTTTCACGACCACCGGACGTCCCAAAGCGCTTTACAGCCACTGGAGTCACTGTTGTAATGTAGGAAACATGACAGCCAATTTGCGCACAGCAAGGTCCCACAATAAAAAAAGTGTGATAATGACCAGATAATCTGTTTTAGTGACGTTAGCTGGGGGATAAATATTGGCCCAGGACACTGGGGAGAACTCCCCTGCTCCTCTTCGAAATAGTGCCATGGGATCTTTTACGTCCACCTGAGGGGGCAGACAGGGCCTCAGTTTAACATCTCATCCAAAAGACGGCACCTCCGACAGTGCAGCACTCCGTCGGTACTGGGAGTGTCAGCCTGGATAATGTGCTCCAGTCTCGGGAGTGGGACTTGAACCCACAACCTTCTGAATCAGAGGCGAGAGTGCTGCCCGCTGAGCCACGGCTGACACGGACATCTCCAGGTACCTGCCTCTTGTACGAGGTGATCTCCACCCCAGCCAGAAACGGGTCCAGCTCTCGCTTGAAGGAATTCAGCGAATCGGCATCCCCCTCCCTCCACCCCCTCCCCCTACCCCACAAGCCCAGGGTAAGTCAGGGGAGCTTGCTGTGCAGCCCTTGGCACAACTGTAGGTAAAATAATCCCGGGTGTAATACAATTTGTTGCGGTGTGCACCTTCACAGGCGGGTTCTGATGTGATCTCGCACCATAGCGGTGCACTGGGACCCCGGGATTATCCTGCACCCTCTGATTCTGTTTTTCTTCCTCCTATTCTGTCTTTTCTTCCCCAACCCCCTCCCCACCCTGACACCCGCGTGTACAGGGTGGGGGGCCCTCAATCTCATCCGGACACGGCGCAATCCGCACATCACTGACCCTCCCCCATCGCCACACAATCTCCGAGAGTAAAACACGGAACGGGGATTAACCCCTAGGGTGGATTTGGGCGATCCCTCTCGGACTCCCTGCGTCGGTCGGGCGACCCGGACTGGACACCTCAGTGCTGCCGTTTTCTGCCCCAGCTGTTAAACCGAGGCCCCTGTTCCCCACCCCTGTTCTGGTGGACGCTAAAAGACCCCTTGGCGTTATTCAAAGGGGAGGGGTAAATTCTCCCGGTTCCCCCCCCCGACATTTTTCCCTGAAACCAACTCCACCCAAAAAAAATACCAGACTTCCAACAGGTCATTTATCTCATTCGCGGTTTGCGGGATCTTGCTTTGCACAAATTGTCTGCCGCGTTCGTCAACAGAAGTTGTGACGCCACTCCCGTTGTGTTTCCTTGCCAACGACCTGCTTCTTTTCGGAATGAGATGTGATAAGCTGCCAAAATGACCAGATTGTTTGTCCGTTCTTTAGGGGGTCCGATGATGATGACGAGGAGTGGGAGGATACAGAGGATGAAGACTTTGACTCGGCCGGCGCGCTCTCTGGCGACGACCAGCCGAGGGTTGGCGGCAGCAATGGCGGAGTGAGAGAGTTCCTCTTCATGGAGGAGGAGACTCGGAGCCGCTTCACCGCCTACTCCATGACATCATCTGTGATGAGGCGCAACGAGCAGCTCACCCTATTGGACGATCGGTTTGAGAAGGTCAGTTTACAGGAAAGGTGCTGGACCAACCCACAGGGCAAAGTTCATGCTGTCCGCCTTGGCTCTGGGCAGCACTCTCACCTCGTGAGTCAGAGGGTCGTGGGTTCGAGTCCCACTCCAGAGACTTGAGCCCATAATCCAGGCTGACACTCCCAGCGCAGTGCTGATGGAGCGCTGCACTGTCGGAGGTGCCATCTTTCGGATGAGACGTTAAACTGAGGCGCCATCTGCCTTGTCGGGTGGATGTAAAAGATCCCACGGCACTATTTCGAAGAAGAGCAGGGGAGATGTTCCCAGTGTCCTGGCCAATATTTATCCCTAACCAATGTCACTTAAAAATAAAACCAACAGATTATCTGGTCATTATCACATTGTTTTGTGGGAGCTTGCTGTGCGCAAAGTGGCTGCCGCATTTCCTACATTACAACAGTGACTACATTTCAGAAGTATCATTGGCTGTGAAGCGCTTTGGGACGTCCTGAGGTCGTGAAAGGCGTTCTATTCTCCTTTCTCTCTCTCTCTCTCCCCATCATAGAAACATAGAAGATAGGAGCAGGAGTAGGCCATTCGGCCCCTCGAGCCTGCTCTGCCATTTAATGCGATCATGGCTGATCATCCAAATTCAGTACCCGGTCCCTGCTTTCTCCCCATATCCCTTGATCCCTTTAGCCTTAAGAAATATATCCAACTCCTTCTTGAATATATTTAATGAATTGGCCTCAACTGCCTTGTGTGGTAGAGAATTCCACAGGTTCACCACTCTCTGGGTGAAGAAATTCCTCCTCATCTCTGTCCTTAAATGGCTTATCCCTTATCCTTAGACTGTGACCCCTGGTTCTGGACTCCCCGACCATTGGGAACATCCTGCATCTAGTCTGTCTAGTCCTGTTAGAATTTTATAAGTTTCAATGAGATCCCCTCTCATTCTTCTAAACTCTAGCGAATATAAGCCTAATCGACCCAATCTCTCTTCATACGTCATTCCTGCCATCCCAGGTATCAGTCTGGTGAATCTTCGCTGCACTCCCTCCATGGTAAGAACATCCTTCCTCAGATAAGGCGACCAAAACTGCACACAATACTCAAGGTGTGGTCTCACCAAGGCCCTGTACAACTGCAGCAAGACATCCTTGTTCCTGTACTCGAATCCTCTCGCTATGAAGGCCAACATACCATTTGCCTTCTTAACCGCCTGCTGCACCTGCATGTTTACCTTCAGCGACTGGTGCACAAGGACACCCAGGTCTCGTTGCACTTCCCCTTTTCCCAATCTATTGCCGTTCAGATAATAATCTGCCTTCCTGTTTTTGTCACCAAAGTGGATAACCTCGCATTTATCCACCTTATACTGCATCTGCCATCGAGTTGCTCTCCCCTCCTATCAGCAGTGGGAGAGAATGAACTCTCACAGCGTTTGGTGCTAATAATTGAGGAACCCTGCTTGAAACCTCTCCCTTCAAGAAGGTTTTGAAAGTAGACGTGTCCCTTGCGAATGTGTGTTGTGTAGTAACCCTGCCTCTCTGCCTGCTTTAGCTGTATGAAGAGTATGATGATGATGAGATTGGAGCCCTGGATCACCATGAGCTGGAGGGACCCATTCAGGTGGATAGCATGCGGCTGGGTGAAGTCATCGCTGATTATCACACTCAGAAAGCAAAAGAGTAAGTGGATTTAAAATCTGAATCATAGAATCATACAGTGCAGGAGGCCATTCGGCCCACTGTGCCTGTGCCGGCTCTTTGAAAGAGCTCTCCGATTAGTCCCACTCCCCCCTGCTCTTTCCCCAGAGCCCTGCACATTTTTCCTCTTCAAGTATTTACCCAATTCCCTTTTGAAAGTTACTATTGAATCTGCTTCCACCGCCCTTTCAGGCAGCGCGTTCCAGATCATCATAACTCACCGTGGGGTAAAAATTCTGCTCATCTCTCCTCTGGTTCTTTTGCTAATTACCTTAAATCTGTGTCCTCTGTTTACCAACCCTTCTGCAAATTTTGAATAATATTGATCACCTCTATTAAATCTCCCCTTAATCTTCTCTGCTACAAGGAGAACAATTCCAGTCTCTTCACGTAACTGAAGTCCCTCATCCCTGGTACTATCCTGGTAAAATGTACGTCTCCACCAATGACGAACAGTGAACTCTTGTTTAATGGGGATAAGCCCTGTAGTGTCACCCGATGGCACCCGTTCCACATCATCACCCAAAACTGTCCCAACCACTGGAGTCACACAGAGGCCCAGAGTGGGTAAGGATGACAAGTCTCCTTCCCTGAAGGACATTACTGAACCATCTTGAGTTTTTAAGGACAATCTTCCTGCTCACCTTTGCTGGAGCCAGCCCATAAATCACTAGATTTATCGAGTTCAGTTTCACAACTTGCCACGTCGGGATCTGAACTCGGGATCCCTGGGCTGCTGGTTCAGAATTAGAAGCAGTGCGGAGGGATGCGGCCTCAGGCTGCCGCCACTGCGCTGCAACCTCGGGCTACCCCGTCTCGCCACCTCCCCAGCCTGCGCTCTCAGCCCAGGTCCTTTGTCAGGTCGGGGGTGGGGGGTGCAGGGGCTGTGTTCTTTCTTTGCTTTTTGAGCGGCTTTTCAACTCCCCTCAATCTTCCCTGCAGCTGTCAAATGCCCGATGACCTGGGGCCAAGAGGAGACGTTCTGTTAAAGGGGGAGGAGGAGGAGGGAGAGGAGAAGGTGGCGATGGAGACGCTGGTCAGCGAGGAACCGACGGAGCAGTGGGATTGCGAGTCTATTCTCAGTAAGTACTGGTCGCTCCCCTCTATCAAAATGTCTCCACAGTTTCAGCTGTGGCTCAGTGGGTAGCACACTTGCCTCTGAGTCAGAAGGTCGTGAGTTCAAGTCCCACTCCAGAGACTTGAGCACATAAATCCAGGCTGACACTCCAGTGCAGTACTGAGGGAGTGCTGCACTGTCGGAGGTGCCATCTTTTGGATGAGACATTAAACCAAGGCCCCGTCTGCTCTCTCAGGTGGACGTAAAAGATCCCACGGCACTATTTGGAAGAGGAGCAGGGGAGTTCTCCCCGGTGTCCTGGGCCGATATTTATCCCTCAATCAACATCACTAAAAAATCAGGCCTGTGATCGTTGCAGTTTGACACGATGCTCTGTGCAAGCTCCGTGTCACAGCCAAGTTTGGGACGGGCAGCGTGGAGAAATTGTAATGATATGTTGATCTTTAAATCCTCAGTTTGAATCTTTTTCTTGTACAGGCACCTATTCAAATCTCTACAACCACCCGAAGCTGATAACCGATCCACCAAAGGTATGAACAAAGGCTGCTGGCTGCGGTGAATGTTTAGATGGCTCAGTTTCTGCCTCTGTTAATAAGCGGGTACGAGGTATGCCGCAAGTGATCGCTGAGCGTTTGCCCGCTAATGCCGGGTCTTCTCGCCAATGTTCCCGCTAAGGTGCGCGTGCACGAGTACTGCAGCAATCTGCAAGGTCCCGCGCGGGCCGCTCACTGGCTTTTACACTGTAAACACCGGGCATGCGCAGAAATTTAAAGGCACCGCGCATTAAAAGAAACAGGCCTCGCAGAACAAAGTGCAGCTCACGGGGAGCATTGCTATTCACCCACTGAGACCGCGGGCTGGGGAGGTGGCGAGGCGGGGTAGCCTGAGGTTGCAGCATAGAGACATAGAAGATAGGAGCAGGAGTAGGCCATTCGGCCCCTCGAGCCTGCTCCGCCATTCAATGCGATCATGGCTGATCATCCAAACTCAGTACCCTGTCCCTGCTTTCTCCCCCTACCCCGTGATCCCTTTAGCCTTAAGAAATATATTCAACTCCTTCTTGAATATATTTAATTAATTGGCCTCTAATGCCTTCTGTGGTAGAGAATTCCACAGGTTCACCACTCTCTGGGTGAAGAAATTCCTCCTCATCTCAGTCCTAAATGGCTTACCCCTTATCCTTCGACTGTGACCCCTGGTTCTGGACTCCCCGACTGTCGGGAACATCCTTCCTGCATCTAGTCTGTCTAGTCCTGTTAGAATTTTATAAGTTTCAATGAGATCCCCTCTCATTCTTCTAAACTCCAGCGAGTACAAGCCCAATCGACCCAATCTCTTCTCATACGTCACTCCTGCCATCCCAGGTATCAGCCTGGTGAATCTTCGCTGCACTCCCTCCATGGCAAGAACATCCTTCCTCAGATAAGGCGACCAAAACTGCACACAATACTCAAGGTGTGGTCTCACCAAGGCCCTGTACAACTGCAGCAAGACATCCTTGTTCCTGTACTCAAACCCTCTTGCTACGAAGGCCAACATACCATTTGCCTTCTTAACCGCCTGCTGCACCTGCATGCTTACCTTCAGCGACTGGTGCACAAGGACACCCAGGTCTCGTTGCAGTTCCCCTTCTCCCAATCTATTGCCGTTCAGATAATAATCTGCCTTCCTGTTTTTGCCACCAAAGTGGATAACCTCGCATTTGTCCATGATCCCGAGTTCAAATCCCGCCGTGGCAAGTTGTGAAACTGAACTCGATAAATCTGGTGATTTATGGGCTGGCTCCAGCAAAAGTGAGCAGGAAGATTGTCCTTAAAAACTCATGGTTCAGTAATGCCCTTCAGGGAAGGAGACTTGCCATCCTTACCCGCTCTGGGCCTCTGTGTGACTCCAGTGGTTGGGACAGTTTTGGGTGATGATGTGGAGCGGGTGATATTGATTCAATGGAATAGGAGCGATGCATCGCCCGATTTTGACCAGCTCCCAAAGTCAGAATGGCCCCCAGTGACCCTGGATGTTCTCCGGGGCAGTGGTGAGCAGTAAATGTTACCCACATCACAGGAACACCGTAACGTTCAGGGCAGGGAATTTATTTGGTGCCGTGCTTCTCCCTCAACCCCCTGTAGTGTTTCTCCCTCCGAGTGACCTCCCAGGATGTAGGCTGAGGGGTCGAGTTTGGCCAAGCCCGCCCCCCCCCCCCTCTCCGGCTGCTGGATAGCGACCGATTTAATAGAACCCCCCCCTCACTGATGGGAATCTAGTGTTCAGTCACAGGGGGTATTTCTGGGCAACGTTTATCGAGGGTCGCGAGTGGTAAGAAAAAACTTTTTTACGCAGCGAGTGGTTAGGATCTGGAATGCACTGCCTGAAAGGGTGGTGGAGGCAGACTCAATCTTCTCTTTCAAAAGGGAATTGGATAAGTATCTGAAAGAAAATTTTTTACAGGCCCACAGGGAAAGGGCGGGGGAGTGGGACTAGCTGAGAGTCGGGATGGGCCGAATGGCCTCCCTCCGTGCTGTAACCATTCTATGAGCGTGGGCGGGAGGGGTCTGTCGGTTTGTGCTGAATCCCAGTCACACCACACTTCCGATAAGTGGACAGACTCTGAATATGGTGGAATTCTGGATCCCTGGCTCAACGGTGTTTAATTCTGGTGCTGCGTGCGTCAGCTACAGTATAACTACAGACCCAGCACGGCTCAGCAACAAGTCTACAATTAGAATTACATGAGGTCTACAGCACAGACACTTCGGTCCAACTGGTCTGTGCCGGTGTTTATGCTCCACACGAGCCTCCTCCCACCTCTCTACACCTCACCCTATCAGCATATCCTTCTGTTCCTTTCTCGCTCATGTTTATCCAGCTTCCCCCTTAAATACATCTATACTATTCGCCTCAACTACTCCCTGTGGTAGTGAGTTCCACATTCTCAACCCTCTCTGGGTAAGCAGGTTTCTCCTGAATTCACTATTCGATTTATTAGTGACTATCTTATATTGATTCCCCACAAGTGGAAACGTCATAAAGTACAGGAAACTTGTTTTTATCCGGCACCGACGGGACTGACGTGGTGCCGGTTCATCAAAAATTCCGGATAACCGAAAGCTATAGTAAAAGATACGGAGCTGAGAACTCCGTATAAAGCGACAAAGCCCGTTGCTTAGCAACAGGTTCAGAACAATGGCCACAAGTTCCAAGCATCTCTGTAGCTTAGCAACAGCTGCAGCCACACCCTTGCACAGCAACAGATTGAGGAAGGCAAGTAATAAAAGTTACCGGAACCTACTCCTGAATTTTGCCGGTTAACCGAGATTTCCGGTTATTTAGGTGCCGGTAAATCGAAAGTTTCCTGTACCTGTATTTATAATAGAGACTCTAATGTAGCAGAGCAGCTCACGACTCTCTTGTAGATGGAGCTGAGCCGGAGCGGCTGGACGAGGTGTCTGTTTATCTCTCGGTTTGTGTGTTTGGCCCTGTTTGTTTTGTCGCTCCACCGTTGGTGGCCGTGTCTTCAGCTGCCTGGGCCCCAAAGCTCTGGAATTCCCTCCCTAAACCTCTCCGCCTCTCTCTCCTCCTTTAAAACGCTCCTTAAAATCTACTGTTTTGACCAAGCCTGTCCTAATATCTCCTTATGTGGCTCGAGGTCAAATTTTGTTTGATAATCGCTCCTGTGAAGCGCCTTGGGACGTTGCACTATGTTAAAGGTGCTATAGAAATACAAGTTGTTGTTGTAAATGGTAAGGTTGTGATTTGCCTTTTCTTTTCAGCTCAATGCAATCAAGGTGTCCGATAAAACCGGGATTCCACTGGACGTTTTATCCAAACGGAGTCTGACCGCTAAACAGCTGGAACGACTGGAAACTATCAACGTCAGTGACTTAGCCAGAGCTTCGACACAACCACGTCAACGGGACGAGAGCAAGGAAGAGAGGAAAGCCCGGAAACAGGCAATTAAAGAAGAACGAAAGGTGAGGAACTGGTCTGTAACACCAGACATACTGCGAGGAGTGTGTCACAGGGCAGGGTCACAGCGAGGAGTGTGTCACAGGGCAGGGTCACAGCGAGGAGTGTGTCACAGGGCAGGGTCACAGCGAGGAGTGTGTCACAGGGCAGGGGCACAGCGAGGAGTGTGTCACAGGGCAGGGTCACAGCGAGGAGTGTGTCACAGGGCAGGATCACAGCGAGGAGTGTGTCACAGGGCAGTGTCACAACGAGGAGTGTGTCACAGGGCAGGGTCACAGCGAGGAGTGTGTCACGGCAGGGTCACAGCGAGGAGTGTGTCACGGCAGGATCACAGCGAGGAGTGTGTCACAGAGCAGGGTCACAGCGAGGAGTGTGTCACAGGGCATGGTCACAGCGAGGAGTGTGCCACAGGGCAGGGTCAGGGCAGGGTCACGGCAGTGTCACAGCGAGGAGTGTGTCACAGCGAGGAGTGTGTCACAGGGCATGGTCACAGCGAGGAGTGTGTCACAGGGCAGTGTCACAGTGAGGAGTGTGTCACAGGGCAGTGTCACAGTGAGGAGTGTGTCACAGGGCAGTGCCAAAGCGAGGAGTGTGTCACACGGCAGTGTCACAGCGAGGAGGGTGTCACAGGGCAGTGTCACAGTGAGGAGTGTGTCACAGGGCAGTGTCACAGTGAGGAGTGTGTCACAGGGCAGTGTCACAGCGAGGAGTGTGTCACGGCAGGGTCACAGCGAGGAGTGTGTCATGGCAGTGTCACAGTGAGGAGTGTGTCACAGGGCAGGGTCACAGCGAGGAGTGTGTCACAGGGCAGTGTCACAGCGAGGAGCGTGTCACGGCAGTGTCACAGCGAGGAGTGTGTCACGGCAGTGTCACAGGGCAGTGTCACAGCGAGGAGTGTGTCACAGGGCAGTGTCACAGCGAGGAGTGTGTCACAGGGCAGTGTCACAGTGAGGAGTGCGTCACAGGGCAGTGTCACAGCGAGGAGTGTGTCACGGCAGTGTCAACGAGGAGTGTCACAGGGCAGTGTCACAGCGAGGAGTGCGTCACAGGGCAGTGTCACAGCGAGGAGTGCGTCACAGGGCAGTGTCACAGCGAGGACTGTGTCACAGGGCAGTGTCACAGCGAGGAGTGTGTCACAGGGCAGTGTCACAGCGAGGAGTGTGTCACAGCGAGGAGTGTGTCACAGGGCAGTGTCACAGCGAGGAGTGTGTCACAGGGCAGTGTCACAGCGAGGAGTGCGTCACAGGGCAGTGTCACAGCGAGGAGTGCGTCACAGGGCAGTGTGACAGGGCAGTGTCGCAGCGAGGAGTGTGTCACGGGGCAGTGTCACAGTGAGGAGTGTGTCACACGGCAGTGTCACAGCGAGGAGTGTGTCACGGCAGTGTCACAGCGAGGAGTGTGTCACAGGGCAGAGTCACAGCGAGGAGTGTGTCACAGGGCAGTGTCACAGCGAGGAGTGTGTCACAGGGCAGGGTTACAGGTCATTGTCACAGCGAGGAGTGTGTCACAGGGCAGTGTCACGGCGGGTGTGTCACAGGGCAGTGTCACGGCGAGGAGTGTGTCACAGGGCAGGGTTGGAGTGTGGAGTGTGTCACAGCAGTGTCACAGCGAGGAGTGCGTCACAGGGCAGTGTCACGGCGAGGAGTGCGTCACAGGGCAGGGTCACAGTGAGGAGTGTGTCACAGGGCAGTGTCACAACGAGGAGTGTGTCACAGGGCAGTGTCACGGCGAGGAGTGTGTCACAGGGCAGTCTCACGGCGAGGAGTGTGTCACGGCAGTGTCACGGCGAGGAGTGTGTCACGGCAGTGTCACAGCGAGAAGTGTGTCACGGCAGGGTCACAGTGAGGAGTGTGTCGTGTGTCACAGGGCAGGGTCACAGCGAGGAGTGTGTCACAGGGCAGAGTCACAGCGAGGTGTGTGTCACAAGGCAGAGTCACAGCGAGGAGTGCGTCACAGTGCAGTGTCACAGGGCAGTGTCACAGCGAGGAGTGTGTCACAGGGCAGTGTCACAGCGAGGAGTGTGTCACAGGGCAGTGTCACAGCGAGGAGTGTGTCACAGGGGAGGGTCACAGCGAGGAGTGTCACAGGGCAGGGTCACAGCGAGGAGTGTGTCACAGCGAGGAGTGTGTCACAGGGCAGGGTCACAGCGAGGAGTGTGTCACAGGGCAGTGTCACAGCGAGGAGTGTGTCACAGGGCAGTGTCACAGTGAGGAGTGTGTCACAGGGCAGTGTCACAGCGAGGACTGTGTCACACGGCAGTGTCACAGCGAGGAGTGTGTCACAGTGAGGAGTGTGTCACGGCAGTGTCACAGCGAGGAGTGTGTCACGGCAGGGTCGCAGCGAGGAGTGTGTCACAGGGCAGTGTCACAGCGAGGAGTGTGTCACAGGGCAGTGTCACAGCGAGGAGTGTGTCACAGGGCAGTGTCACAGCGAGGAGTGTGTCACAGGGCAGTGTCACAGCGAGGAGTGTGTCACAGCGAGGAGTGTGTCACAGGGCAGTGTCACAGCGAGGAGTGTGTCACAGGGCAGTGTCACAGCGAGGAGTGTGTCACGGCAGTGTCACAGCGAGGAGTGTGTCACAGGGCAGTGTCACAGCGAGGAGTGTGTCACAGGGCAGTGTCACAGCGAGGAGTGTGTCACAGGGCAGTGTCACAGCGAGGAGTGTGTCACAGGGCAGTGTCACAGCGAGGAGTGTGTCACAGGGCAGTGTCACAGCGAGGAGTGCGTCACACGGCAGTCACAGCGAGGAGTGCGTCACGGCAGTGTCACAGCGAGGACTGTCACAGGGCAGTGTCACAGCGAGGAGTGTGTCACAGGGCAGTGTCACAGCGAGGAGTGTGTCACAGGGCAGTGTCACAGCGAGGAGTGTGTCACGGCAGTGTCACAGCGAGGAGTGTGTCACAGGGCAGGGTCACAGCGAGGAGTGTGTCACAGGGCAGGGTTACAGGTCATTGTCACAGCGAGGAGTGTGTCACAGGGCAGTGTCACGGCGAGGGGTGTGTCACAGGGCAGTGTCACGGCGAGGAGTGCGTCACAGGGCAGGGTCACAGTGAGGAGTGTGTCACAGGGCAGTGTCACAACGAGGAGTGTGTCACGGCAGTGTCACGGCGAGGAGTGTGTCACAGGGCAGTCTCACGGCGAGGAGTGTGTCACGGCAGTGTCACGGCGAGGAGTGTGTCACGGCAGTGTCACAGCGAGAAGTGTGTCACAGGGCAGGGTCACAGTGAGGAGTGTGTCGTGTGTCACAGGGCAGGGTCACAGCGAGGAGTGTGTCACAGGGCAGAGTCACAGCGAGGTGTGTGTCACGGCAGTGTCAAAGCGAGGAGTGTGTCACAGGGCAGTGTCAAAGCGAGGAGTGTGTCACAGGGCAGAGTCACAGCGAGGAGTGTGTCACAGGGCAGTGTCACAGCGAGGAGTGTGTCACAGGGCAGTGTCAGAGCGAGGAGTGTGTCACAGGGCAGTGTCACAGCGAGGAGTGTGTCACAGGGCAGTGTCACAGCGAGGAGTGTGTCACAGGGCAGTGTCACAGCGAGGAGTGTGTCACAGGGCAGTGTCACAGTGAGGAGTGTGTCACGGCAGTGTCACAGTGAGGAGTGTGTCACAGGGCAGTGTCACAGCGAGGACTGTCACAGGGCAGTGTCAAAGCGAGGAGTGTGTCACAGCGAGGAGTGTGTCACAGGGCAGTGTCACAGTGAGGAGTGTGTCACAGGGCAGTGTCACAGCGAGGAGTGTGTCACGGCAGGGTCACAGCGAGGAATGTGTCACGGCAGTGTCACAGCGAGGAGTGTCACAGGGCAGGGTCACAGCGAGGAGTGTGTCACGGCAGTGTCACAGCGAGGAGCGTGTCACAGGGCAGTGTCACAGCGAGGAGTGTGTCACGGCAGTGTCACAGGGCAGTGTGACAGCGAGGAGTGTGTCACAGGGCAGTGTCACAGCGAGGAGTGTGTCACGGCAGTGTCACAGCGAGGAGTGTGTCACGGCAGTGTCACAGCGAGGAGTGTGTCACAGGGCAGTGTCACAGCGAGGAGTGTGTCACAGGGCAGTGTCACAGCGAGGAGTGTGTCACAGGGCAGGGTCACAGCGAGGAGTGTGTCACAGGGCAGGGTCACAGCGAGGAGTGTGTCACGGCAGTGTCACAGTGAGGAGTGTGTCACGGCAGTGTCACAGTGAGGAGTGTGTCACAGGGCAGTGTCACAGCGAGGACTGTGTCACGGCAGTGTCACAGCGAGGACTGTGTCACAGGGCAGTGTCAAAGCGAGGAGTGCGTCACACGGCAGTGTCACAGCGAGGAGTGTGTCACGGCAGTGTCACAGTGAGGAGTGTGTCACAGCAGGGTCACAGCGAGGAGTGTGTCACAGGGCAGTGTCACAGCGAGGAGTGTGTCACAGGGCAGTGTCACAGCGAGGAGTGTGTCACAGGGCAGTGTCACAGCGAGGAGTGTGTCACGGCAGTGTCACAGCGAGGAGTGTGTCACGGCAGTGTCACAGCGAGGAGTGTGTCACAGGGCAGTGTCACAGCGAGGACTGTCACAGGGCAGTGTCACAGCGAGGAGTGTGTCACAGGGCAGTGTCACAGCGAGGAGTGTGTCACAGGGCAGTGTCACAGCGAGGAGTGTGTCACGGCAGTGTCACAGCGAGGAGTGTGTCACAGGGCAGGGTCACAGCGAGGAGTGTGTCACAGGGCAGGGTTACAGGTCATTGTCACAGCGAGGAGTGTGTCACAGGGCAGTGTCACGGCGAGGGGTGTGTCACAGGGCAGTGTCACGGCGAGGAGTGCGTCACAGGGCAGGGTCACAGTGAGGAGTGTGTCACAGGGCAGTGTCACAACGAGGAGTGTGTCACGGCAGTGTCACGGCAAGGAGTGTGTCACAGGGCAGTCTCACGGCGAGGAGTGTGTCACGGCAGTGTCACGACGAGGAGTGTGTCACGGCAGTGTCACAGCGAGAAGTGTGTCACAGGGCAGGGTCACAGTGAGGAGTGTGTCGTGTGTCACAGGGCAGGGTCACAGCGAGGAGTGTGTCACAGGGCAGAGTCACAGCGAGGTGTGTGTCACGGCAGTGTCAAAGCGAGGAGTGTGTCACAGGGCAGTGTCAAAGCGAGGAGTGTGTCACAGGGCAGAGTCACAGCGAGGAGTGTGTCACAGGGCAGTGTCACAGCGAGGAGTGTGTCACAGGGCAGTGTCAGAGCGAGGAGTGTGTCACAGGGCAGTGTCAGAGCGAGGAGTGTGTCACAGGGCAGTGTCACAGCGAGGAGTGTCACAGGGCAGTGTCACAGCGAGGAGTGTGTCACAGGGCAGTGTCACAGCGAGGAGTGTGTCACAGGGCAGTGTCACAGCGAGGAGTGTGTCACAGGGCAGTGTCACAGTGAGGAGTGTGTCACGGCAGTGTCACAGTGAGGAGTGTGTCACGGCAGTATCACAGCGAGGACTGTCACAGGGCAGTGTCAAAGCGAGGAGTGTGTCACAGCGAGGAATGTGTCACGGCAGTGTCACAGCGAGGAGTGTCACAGGGCAGGGTCACAGCGAGGAGTGTGTCACGGCAGTGTCACAGCGAGGAGCGTGTCACAGGGCAGTGTCACAGCGAGGAGTGTGTCACGGCAGTGTCACAGCGAGGAGTGTGTCACAGGGCAGTGTCACAGTGAGGAGTGCGTCACAGGGCAGTGTGACAGCGAGGAGTGTGTCACAGGGCAGTGTCACAGCGAGGAGTGTGTCACGGCAGTGTCAGAGCGAGGAGTGTGTCACGGCAGGGTCACAGCGAGGAATGTGTCACGGCAGTGTCACAGCGAGGAGTGTCACAGGGCAGGGTCACAGCGAGGACTGTGTCACGGCAGTGTCACAGCGAGGAGCGTGTCACAGGGCAGTGTCACAGCGAGGAGTGTCACGGCAGTGTCACAGGGCAGTGTCACAGCGAGGAGTGTGTCACAGGGCAGTGTCACAGTGAGGAGTGCGTCACAGGGCAGTGTCACAGCGAGGACTGTCACAGGGCAGTGTCACAGCGAGGAGTGTGTCACAGGGCAGTGTCACAGCGAGGAGTGTGTCACGGCAGTGTCACAGCGAGGAGTGTCACGGCAGTGTCACAGCGAGGAGTGTGTCACAGGGCAGTGTCACAGCGAGGAGTGTGTCACAGGGCAGGGTCACAGCGAGGAGTGTGTCACAGGGCAGGGTCACAGCGAGGAGTGTGTCACGGCAGTGTCACAGCGAGGAGTGTGTCACGGCAGTGTCACAGTGAGGAGTGTGTCACAGGGCAGTGTCACAGCGAGGACTGTGTCATGGCAGTGTCACAGCGAGGACTGTCACAGGGCAGTGTCAAAGCGAGGAGTGCGTCACACGGCAGTGTCACAGCGAGGAGTGTGTCACGGCAGTGTCACAGTGAGGAGTGTGTCACAGCAGGGTCACAGCGAGGAGCGTGTCACAGGACAGTGTCACAGCGAGGAGCGTGTCACAGGGAAGTGTCAGAGCGAGGAGTGTGTCACGGCAGTGTCACAGCGAGGAGTGCGTCACAGGGCAGTGTCACAGCGAGGAGTGCGTCACAGGGCAGTGTCACAGCGAGGAGTGCGTCCCAGGGCAGTGTCACAGCGAGGAGTGCGTCACAGGGCAGTGTCACAGTAAGGAGCGTGTCACAGGACAGTGTCACAGCGAGGAGCGTGTCACAGGGAAGTGTCAGAGCGAGGAGTGTGTCACGGCAGTGTCACAGCGAGGAGTGCGTCACAGGGCAGTGTCACAGCGAGGAGTGCGTCACAGGGCAGTGTCACAGCGAGGAGTGCGTCACAGGGCAGTGTCACAGCGAGGAGTGCGTCACAGGGCAGTGTCACAGCGAGGAGTGCGTCCCAGGGCAGTGTCACAGCGAGGAGTGCGTCACAGGGCAGTGTCACAGCGAGGAGTGTGTCACAGGGCAGGGTCACAGCGAGGAGTGTGTCACAGGGCAGTGTCACAGCGAGGAGCGTGTCACGGCAGTGTCACAGCGAGGAGTGTGTCACGGCAGTGTCACAGGGCAGTGTCACAGCGAGGAGTGTGTCACAGGGCAGTGTCACAGCGAGGAGTGTGTCACAGGGCAGTGTCACAGTGAGGAGTGCGTCACAGGGCAGTGTCACAGCGAGGAGTGTGTCACGGCAGTGTCAACGAGGAGTGTCACAGGGCAGTGTCACAGCGAGGAGTGCGTCACAGGGCAGTGTCACAGCGAGGAGTGCGTCACAGGGCAGTGTCACAGCGAGGACTGTGTCACAGGGCAGTGTCACAGCGAGGAGTGTGTCACAGGGCAGTGTCACAGCGAGGAGTGTGTCACAGCGAGGAGTGTGTCACAGGGCAGTGTCACAGCGAGGAGTGTGTCACAGGGCAGTGTCACAGCGAGGAGTGCGTCACAGGGCAGTGTCACAGCGAGGAGTGCGTCACAGGGCAGTGTGACAGGGCAGTGTCGCAGCGAGGAGTGTGTCACGGGGCAGTGTCACAGTGAGGAGTGTGTCACACGGCAGTGTCACAGCGAGGAGTGTGTCACGGCAGTGTCACAGCGAGGAGTGTGTCACAGGGCAGAGTCACAGCGAGGAGTGTGTCACAGGGCAGTGTCACAGCGAGGAGTGTGTCACGGCAGGGTTACAGGTCATTGTCACAGCGAGGAGTGTGTCACAGGGCAGTGTCACGGCGGGTGTGTCACAGGGCAGTGTCACGGCGAGGAGTGTGTCACAGGGCAGGGTTGGAGTGTGGAGTGTGTCACAGCAGTGTCACAGCGAGGAGTGCGTCACAGGGCAGTGTCACGGCGAGGAGTGCGTCACAGGGCAGGGTCACAGTGAGGAGTGTGTCACAGGGCAGTGTCACAACGAGGAGTGTGTCACAGGGCAGTGTCACGGCGAGGAGTGTGTCACAGGGCAGTCTCACGGCGAGGAGTGTGTCACGGCAGTGTCACGGCGAGGAGTGTGTCACGGCAGTGTCACAGCGAGAAGTGTGTCACAGGGCAGGGTCACAGTGAGGAGTGTGTCGTGTGTCACAGGGCAGGGTCACAGCGAGGAGTGTGTCACAGGGCAGAGTCACAGCGAGGTGTGTGTCACAAGGCAGAGTCACAGCGAGGAGTGCGTCACAGTGCAGTGTCACAGGGCAGTGTCACAGCGAGGAGTGTGTCACAGGGCAGTGTCACAGCGAGGAGTGTGTCACAGGGCAGTGTCACAGCGAGGAGTGTGTCACAGGGGAGGGTCACAGCGAGGAGTGTCACAGGGCAGGGTCACAGCGAGGAGTGTGTCACAGCGAGGAGTGTGTCACAGGGCAGGGTCACAGCGAGGAGTGTGTCACAGGGCAGTGTCACAGCGAGGAGTGTGTCACAGGGCAGTGTCACAGTGAGGAGTGTGTCACAGGGCAGTGTCACAGCGAGGACTGTGTCACACGGCAGTGTCACAGCGAGGAGTGTGTCACAGTGAGGAGTGTGTCACGGCAGTGTCACAGCGAGGAGTGTGTCACGGCAGGGTCGCAGCGAGGAGTGTGTCACAGGGCAGTGTCACAGCGAGGAGTGTGTCACAGGGCAGTGTCACAGCGAGGAGTGTGTCACAGGGCAGTGTCACAGCGAGGAGTGTGTCACAGGGCAGTGTCACAGCGAGGAGTGTGTCACAGCGAGGAGTGTGTCACAGGGCAGTGTCACAGCGAGGAGTGTGTCACAGGGCAGTGTCACAGCGAGGAGTGTGTCACGGCAGTGTCACAGCGAGGAGTGTGTCACAGGGCAGTGTCACAGCGAGGAGTGTGTCACAGGGCAGTGTCACAGCGAGGAGTGTGTCACAGGGCAGTGTCACAGCGAGGAGTGTGTCACAGGGCAGTGTCACAGCGAGGAGTGTGTCACAGGGCAGTGTCACAGCGAGGAGTGCGTCACACGGCAGTCACAGCGAGGAGTGCGTCACGGCAGTGTCACAGCGAGGACTGTCACAGGGCAGTGTCACAGCGAGGAGTGTGTCACAGGGCAGTGTCACAGCGAGGAGTGTGTCACAGGGCAGTGTCACAGCGAGGAGTGTGTCACGGCAGTGTCACAGCGAGGAGTGTGTCACAGGGCAGGGTCACAGCGAGGAGTGTGTCACAGGGCAGGGTTACAGGTCATTGTCACAGCGAGGAGTGTGTCACAGGGCAGTGTCACGGCGAGGGGTGTGTCACAGGGCAGTGTCACGGCGAGGAGTGCGTCACAGGGCAGGGTCACAGTGAGGAGTGTGTCACAGGGCAGTGTCACAACGAGGAGTGTGTCACGGCAGTGTCACGGCGAGGAGTGTGTCACAGGGCAGTCTCACGGCGAGGAGTGTGTCACGGCAGTGTCACGGCGAGGAGTGTGTCACGGCAGTGTCACAGCGAGAAGTGTGTCACAGGGCAGGGTCACAGTGAGGAGTGTGTCGTGTGTCACAGGGCAGGGTCACAGCGAGGAGTGTGTCACAGGGCAGAGTCACAGCGAGGTGTGTGTCACGGCAGTGTCAAAGCGAGGAGTGTGTCACAGGGCAGTGTCAAAGCGAGGAGTGTGTCACAGGGCAGAGTCACAGCGAGGAGTGTGTCACAGGGCAGTGTCACAGCGAGGAGTGTGTCACAGGGCAGTGTCAGAGCGAGGAGTGTGTCACAGGGCAGTGTCACAGCGAGGAGTGTGTCACAGGGCAGTGTCACAGCGAGGAGTGTGTCACAGGGCAGTGTCACAGCGAGGAGTGTGTCACAGGGCAGTGTCACAGCGAGGAGTGTCACAGGGCAGTGTCACAGTGAGGAGTGTGTCACGGCAGTGTCACAGTGAGGAGTGTGTCACAGGGCAGTGTCACAGCGAGGACTGTCACAGGGCAGTGTCAAAGCGAGGAGTGTGTCACAGCGAGGAGTGTGTCACAGGGCAGTGTCACAGTGAGGAGTGTGTCACAGGGCAGTGTCACAGCGAGGAGTGTGTCACGGCAGGGTCACAGCGAGGAATGTGTCACGGCAGTGTCACAGCGAGGAGTGTCACAGGGCAGGGTCACAGCGAGGAGTGTGTCACGGCAGTGTCACAGCGAGGAGCGTGTCACAGGGCAGTGTCACAGCGAGGAGTGTGTCACGGCAGTGTCACAGGGCAGTGTCACAGCGAGGAGTGCGTCACAGGGCAGTGTCACAGCGAGGTGTGTGTCACAGGGCAGTGTCACAGCGAGGACTGTCATAGGGCAGTGTGACAGCGAGGAATGTGTCACAGGGCAGTGTCACAGCGAGGAGTGTGTCACGGCAGTGTCACAGCGAGGAGTGTGTCACGGCAGTGTCACAGCGAGGAGTGTGTCACAGGGCAGTGTCACAGCGAGGAGTGTGTCACAGGGCAGGGTCACAGCGAGGAGTGTGTCACAGGGCAGGGTCACAGCGAGGAGTGTGTCACAGGGCAGGGTCACAGCGAGGAGTGTGTCACGGCAGTGTCACAGTGAGGAGTGTGTCACGGCAGTGTCACAGTGAGGAGTGTGTCACAGGGCAGTGTCACAGCGAGGACTGTGTCACGGCAGTGTCACAGCGAGGACTGTGTCACAGGGCAGTGTCAAAGCGAGGAGTGCGTCACACGGCAGTGTCACAGCGAGGAGTGTGTCACGGCAGTGTCACAGTGAGTAGTGTGTCACAGCAGGGTCACAGCGAGGAGTGTGTCACAGGGCAGTGTCACAGCGAGGAGTGTGTCACAGGGCAGTGTCACAGCGAGGAGTGTGTCACAGGGCAGTGTCACAGCGAGGAGTGTGTCACGGCAGTGTCACAGCGAGGAGTGTGTCACGGCAGTGTCACAGCGAGGAGTGTGTCACAGGGCAGTGTCACAGCGAGGAGTGTGTCACAGGGCAGTGTCACAGCGAGGAGTGTGTCACAGGGCAGTGTCACAGCGAGGACTGTCACAGGGCAGTGTCACAGCGAGGAGTGTGTCACAGGGCAGTGTCACAGCGAGGAGTGTGTCACAGGGCAGTGTCACAGCGAGGAGTGTGTCACGGCAGTGTCACAGCGAGGAGTGTGTCACAGGGCAGGGTCACAGCGAGGAGTGTGTCACAGGGCAGGGTTACAGGTCATTGTCACAGCGAGGAGTGTGTCACAGGGCAGTGTCACGGCGAGGGGTGTGTCACAGGGCAGTGTCACGGCGAGGAGTGCGTCACAGGGCAGGGTCACAGTGAGGAGTGTGTCACAGGGCAGTGTCACAACGAGGAGTGTGTCACGGCAGTGTCACGGCAAGGAGTGTGTCACAGGGCAGTCTCACGGCGAGGAGTGTGTCACGGCAGTGTCACGACGAGGAGTGTGTCACGGCAGTGTCACAGCGAGAAGTGTGTCACAGGGCAGGGTCACAGTGAGGAGTGTGTCGTGTGTCACAGGGCAGGGTCACAGCGAGGAGTGTGTCACAGGGCAGAGTCACAGCGAGGTGTGTGTCACGGCAGTGTCAAAGCGAGGAGTGTGTCACAGGGCAGTGTCAAAGCGAGGAGTGTGTCACAGGGCAGAGTCACAGCGAGGAGTGTGTCACAGGGCAGTGTCACAGCGAGGAGTGTGTCACAGGGCAGTGTCAGAGCGAGGAGTGTGTCACAGGGCAGTGTCAGAGCGAGGAGTGTGTCACAGGGCAGTGTCACAGCGAGGAGTGTCACAGGGCAGTGTCACAGCGAGGAGTGTGTCACAGGGCAGTGTCACAGCGAGGAGTGTGTCACAGGGCAGAGTCACAGCGAGGAGTGTGTCACAGGGCAGTGTCACAGCGAGGAGTGTGTCACAGGGCAGTGTCAGAGCGAGGAGTGTGTCACAGGGCAGTGTCACAGCGAGGAGTGTGTCACAGGGCAGTGTCACAGCGAGGAGTGTGTCACAGGGCAGTGTCACAGCGAGGAGTGTGTCACAGGGCAGTGTCACAGCGAGGAGTGTCACAGGGCAGTGTCACAGTGAGGAGTGTGTCACGGCAGTGTCACAGTGAGGAGTGTGTCACAGGGCAGTGTCACAGCGAGGACTGTCACAGGGCAGTGTCAAAGCGAGGAGTGTGTCACAGCGAGGAGTGTGTCACAGGGCAGTGTCACAGTGAGGAGTGTGTCACAGGGCAGTGTCACAGCGAGGAGTGTGTCACGGCAGGGTCACAGCGAGGAATGTGTCACGGCAGTGTCACAGCGAGGAGTGTCACAGGGCAGGGTCACAGCGAGGAGTGTGTCACGGCAGTGTCACAGCGAGGAGCGTGTCACAGGGCAGTGTCACAGCGAGGAGTGTGTCACGGCAGTGTCACAGGGCAGTGTCACAGCGAGGAGTGCGTCACAGGGCAGTGTCACAGCGAGGTGTGTGTCACAGGGCAGTGTCACAGCGAGGACTGTCATAGGGCAGTGTGACAGCGAGGAATGTGTCACAGGGCAGTGTCACAGCGAGGAGTGTGTCACGGCAGTGTCACAGCGAGGAGTGTGTCACGGCAGTGTCACAGCGAGGAGTGTGTCACAGGGCAGTGTCACAGCGAGGAGTGTGTCACAGGGCAGGGTCACAGCGAGGAGTGTGTCACAGGGCAGGGTCACAGCGAGGAGTGTGTCACAGGGCAGGGTCACAGCGAGGAGTGTGTCACGGCAGTGTCACAGTGAGGAGTGTGTCACGGCAGTGTCACAGTGAGGAGTGTGTCACAGGGCAGTGTCACAGCGAGGACTGTGTCACGGCAGTGTCACAGCGAGGACTGTGTCACAGGGCAGTGTCAAAGCGAGGAGTGCGTCACACGGCAGTGTCACAGCGAGGAGTGTGTCACGGCAGTGTCACAGTGAGTAGTGTGTCACAGCAGGGTCACAGCGAGGAGTGTGTCACAGGGCAGTGTCACAGCGAGGAGTGTGTCACAGGGCAGTGTCACAGCGAGGAGTGTGTCACAGGGCAGTGTCACAGCGAGGAGTGTGTCACGGCAGTGTCACAGCGAGGAGTGTGTCACGGCAGTGTCACAGCGAGGAGTGTGTCACAGGGCAGTGTCACAGCGAGGAGTGTGTCACAGGGCAGTGTCACAGCGAGGACTGTCACAGGGCAGTGTCACAGCGAGGAGTGTGTCACAGGGCAGTGTCACAGCGAGGAGTGTGTCACAGGGCAGTGTCACAGCGAGGAGTGTGTCACGGCAGTGTCACAGCGAGGAGTGTGTCACAGGGCAGGGTCACAGCGAGGAGTGTGTCACAGGGCAGGGTTACAGGTCATTGTCACAGCGAGGAGTGTGTCACAGGGCAGTGTCACGGCGAGGGGTGTGTCACAGGGCAGTGTCACGGCGAGGAGTGCGTCACAGGGCAGGGTCACAGTGAGGAGTGTGTCACAGGGCAGTGTCACAACGAGGAGTGTGTCACGGCAGTGTCACGGCAAGGAGTGTGTCACAGGGCAGTCTCACGGCGAGGAGTGTGTCACGGCAGTGTCACGACGAGGAGTGTGTCACGGCAGTGTCACAGCGAGAAGTGTGTCACAGGGCAGGGTCACAGTGAGGAGTGTGTCGTGTGTCACAGGGCAGGGTCACAGCGAGGAGTGTGTCACAGGGCAGAGTCACAGCGAGGTGTGTGTCACGGCAGTGTCAAAGCGAGGAGTGTGTCACAGGGCAGTGTCAAAGCGAGGAGTGTGTCACAGGGCAGAGTCACAGCGAGGAGTGTGTCACAGGGCAGTGTCACAGCGAGGAGTGTGTCACAGGGCAGTGTCAGAGCGAGGAGTGTGTCACAGGGCAGTGTCAGAGCGAGGAGTGTGTCACAGGGCAGTGTCACAGCGAGGAGTGTCACAGGGCAGTGTCACAGCGAGGAGTGTGTCACAGGGCAGTGTCACAGCGAGGAGTGTGTCACAGGGCAGAGTCACAGCGAGGAGTGTGTCACAGGGCAGTGTCACAGCGAGGAGTGTGTCACAGGGCAGTGTCAGAGCGAGGAGTGTGTCACAGGGCAGTGTCACAGCGAGGAGTGTGTCACAGGGCAGTGTCACAGCGAGGAGTGTGTCACAGGGCAGTGTCACAGCGAGGAGTGTGTCACAGGGCAGTGTCACAGCGAGGAGTGTCACAGGGCAGTGTCACAGTGAGGAGTGTGTCACGGCAGTGTCACAGTGAGGAGTGTGTCACAGGGCAGTGTCACAGCGAGGACTGTCACAGGGCAGTGTCAAAGCGAGGAGTGTGTCACAGCGAGGAGTGTGTCACAGGGCAGTGTCACAGTGAGGAGTGTGTCACAGGGCAGTGTCACAGCGAGGAGTGTGTCACGGCAGGGTCACAGCGAGGAATGTGTCACGGCAGTGTCACAGCGAGGAGTGTCACAGGGCAGGGTCACAGCGAGGAGTGTGTCACGGCAGTGTCACAGCGAGGAGCGTGTCACAGGGCAGTGTCACAGCGAGGAGTGTGTCACGGCAGTGTCACAGGGCAGTGTCACAGCGAGGAGTGCGTCACAGGGCAGTGTCACAGCGAGGTGTGTGTCACAGGGCAGTGTCACAGCGAGGACTGTCATAGGGCAGTGTGACAGCGAGGAATGTGTCACAGGGCAGTGTCACAGCGAGGAGTGTGTCACGGCAGTGTCACAGCGAGGAGTGTGTCACGGCAGTGTCACAGCGAGGAGTGTGTCACAGGGCAGTGTCACAGCGAGGAGTGTGTCACAGGGCAGGGTCACAGCGAGGAGTGTGTCACAGGGCAGGGTCACAGCGAGGAGTGTGTCACAGGGCAGGGTCACAGCGAGGAGTGTGTCACGGCAGTGTCACAGTGAGGAGTGTGTCACGGCAGTGTCACAGTGAGGAGTGTGTCACAGGGCAGTGTCACAGCGAGGACTGTGTCACGGCAGTGTCACAGCGAGGACTGTGTCACAGGGCAGTGTCAAAGCGAGGAGTGCGTCACACGGCAGTGTCACAGCGAGGAGTGTGTCACGGCAGTGTCACAGTGAGTAGTGTGTCACAGCAGGGTCACAGCGAGGAGTGTGTCACAGGGCAGTGTCACAGCGAGGAGTGTGTCACAGGGCAGTGTCACAGCGAGGAGTGTGTCACAGGGCAGTGTCACAGCGAGGAGTGTGTCACGGCAGTGTCACAGCGAGGAGTGTGTCACGGCAGTGTCACAGCGAGGAGTGTGTCACAGGGCAGTGTCACAGCGAGGAGTGTGTCACAGGGCAGTGTCACAGCGAGGACTGTCACAGGGCAGTGTCACAGCGAGGAGTGTGTCACAGGGCAGTGTCACAGCGAGGAGTGTGTCACAGGGCAGTGTCACAGCGAGGAGTGTGTCACGGCAGTGTCACAGCGAGGAGTGTGTCACAGGGCAGGGTCACAGCGAGGAGTGTGTCACAGGGCAGGGTTACAGGTCATTGTCACAGCGAGGAGTGTGTCACAGGGCAGTGTCACGGCGAGGGGTGTGTCACAGGGCAGTGTCACGGCGAGGAGTGCGTCACAGGGCAGGGTCACAGTGAGGAGTGTGTCACAGGGCAGTGTCACAACGAGGAGTGTGTCACGGCAGTGTCACGGCAAGGAGTGTGTCACAGGGCAGTCTCACGGCGAGGAGTGTGTCACGGCAGTGTCACGACGAGGAGTGTGTCACGGCAGTGTCACAGCGAGAAGTGTGTCACAGGGCAGGGTCACAGTGAGGAGTGTGTCGTGTGTCACAGGGCAGGGTCACAGCGAGGAGTGTGTCACAGGGCAGAGTCACAGCGAGGTGTGTGTCACGGCAGTGTCAAAGCGAGGAGTGTGTCACAGGGCAGTGTCAAAGCGAGGAGTGTGTCACAGGGCAGAGTCACAGCGAGGAGTGTGTCACAGGGCAGTGTCACAGCGAGGAGTGTGTCACAGGGCAGTGTCAGAGCGAGGAGTGTGTCACAGGGCAGTGTCAGAGCGAGGAGTGTGTCACAGGGCAGTGTCACAGCGAGGAGTGTCACAGGGCAGTGTCACAGCGAGGAGTGTGTCACAGGGCAGTGTCACAGCGAGGAGTGTGTCACAGGGCAGTGTCACAGTGAGGAGTGTGTCACGGCAGTGTCACAGTGAGGAGTGTGTCACAGGGCAGTATCACAGCGAGGACTGTCACAGGGCAGTGTCAAAGCGAGGAGTGTGTCACAGCGAGGAATGTGTCACGGCAGTGTCACAGCGAGGAGTGTCACAGGGCAGGGTCACAGCGAGGAGTGTGTCACGGCAGTGTCACAGCGAGGAGCGTGTCACAGGGCAGTGTCACAGCGAGGAGTGTGTCACGGCAGTGTCACAGCGAGGAGTGTGTCACAGGGCAGTGTCACAGTGAGGAGTGCGTCACAGGGCAGTGTGACAGCGAGGAGTGTGTCACAGGGCAGTGTCACAGCGAGGAGTGTGTCACGGCAGTGTCAGAGCGAGGAGTGTGTCACGGCAGGGTCACAGCGAGGAATGTGTCACGGCAGTGTCACAGCGAGGAGTGTCACAGGGCAGGGTCACAGCGAGGACTGTGTCACGGCAGTGTCACAGCGAGGAGCGTGTCACAGGGCAGTGTCACAGCGAGGAGTGTCACGGCAGTGTCACAGGGCAGTGTCACAGCGAGGAGTGTGTCACAGGGCAGTGTCACAGTGAGGAGTGCGTCACAGGGCAGTGTCACAGCGAGGACTGTCACAGGGCAGTGTCACAGCGAGGAGTGTGTCACAGGGCAGTGTCACAGCGAGGAGTGTGTCACGGCAGTGTCACAGCGAGGAGTGTGTCACGGCAGTGTCACAGCGAGGAGTGTGTCACAGGGCAGTGTCACAGCGAGGAGTGTGTCACAGGGCAGGGTCACAGCGAGGAGTGTGTCACAGGGCAGGGTCACAGCGAGGAGTGTGTCACGGCAGTGTCACAGTGAGGAGTGTGTCACGGCAGTGTCACAGTGAGGAGTGTGTCACAGGGCAGTGTCACAGCGAGGACTGTGTCACGGCAGTGTCACAGCGAGGACTGTCACAGGGCAGTGTCAAAGCGAGGAGTGCGTCACACGGCAGTGTCACAGCGAGGAGTGTGTCACGGCAGTGTCACAGTGAGGAGTGTGTCACAGCAGGGTCACAGCGAGGAGCGTGTCACAGGACAGTGTCACAGCGAGGAGCGTGTCACAGGGAAGTGTCAGAGCGAGGAGTGTGTCACGGCAGTGTCACAGCGAGGAGTGCGTCACAGGGCAGTGTCACAGCGAGGAGTGCGTCACAGGGCAGTGTCACAGCGAGGAGTGCGTCACAGGGCAGTGTCACAGCGAGGAGTGCGTCACAGGGCAGTGTCACAGCGAGGAGTGCGTCCCAGGGCAGTGTCACAGCGAGGAGTGCGTCACAGGGCAGTGTCACAGCGAGGAGTGCGTCACAGGGCAGTGTCACAGCGAGGAGTGCGTCACAGGGCAGTGTGACAGGGCAGTGTCGCAGCGAGGAGTGTGTCACACGGCAGTGTCACAGCGAGGAGTGTGTCACGGCAGTGTCACAGCGAGGAGTGTGTCACGGCAGTGTCACAGCGAGGAGTGTGTCACGGCAGTGTCACAGCGAGGAGTGTGTCACGGCAGTGTCACAGCGAGGAGTGTGTCACGGCAGTGTCACAGCGAGGAGTGTGTCACAGGGCAGAGTCACATCGAGGAGTGTGTCACAGGGCAGTGTCACAGCGAGGAGTGTGTCACAGGGCAGGGTTACAGGTCATTGTCACAGCGAGGAGTGTGTCACAGGGCAGTGTCACGGCGGGTGTGTCACAGGGCAGTGTCACGGCGAGGAGTGTGTCACAGGGCAGGGTTGGAGTGTGGAGTGTGTCACGGCAGTGTCACAGCGAGGAGTGCGTCACAGGGCAGTGTCACGGCGAGGAGTGCGTCACAGGGCAGGGTCACAGTGAGGAGTGTGTCACAGGGCAGTGTCACAACGAGGAGTGTGTCACAGGGCAGTGTCACGGTGAGGAGTGTGTCACAGGGCAGTCTCACGGCGAGGAGTGTGTCACGGCAGTGTCACGGCGAGGAGTGTGTCACGGCAGTGTCACAGCGAGAAGTGTGTCACAGGGCAGGGTCACAGTGAGGAGTGTGTCGTGTGTCACAGGGCAGGGTCACAGCGAGGAGTGTGTCACAGGGCAGAGTCACAGCGAGGTGTGTGTCACAAGGCAGAGACACAGCGAGGAGTGCGTCACAGTGCAGTGTCACAGGGAGGAGAGTGTCACGGCAGTGTCACAGCGAGGAGTGTGTCACAGGGCAGTGTCACAGCGAGGAGTGTGTCACGGCAGTGTCACAGCGAGGAGTGTGTCACAGGGCAGGGTCACAGCGAGGAGTGTGTCACAGCGAGGAGTGTGTCAGGGCAGGGTCACAGCGAGGAGTGTGTCACAGGGCAGTGTCACAGTGAGGAGTGTGTCACAGGGCAGTGTCACAGTGAGGAGTGTGTCACAGGGCAGTGTCACAGCGAGGACTGTGTCACACGGCAGTGTCACAGCGAGGAGTGTGTCACAGCGAGGAGTGTGTCACGGCAGTGTCACAGCGAGGAGTGTGTCACGGCAGGGTCGCAGCGAGGAGTGTGTCACAGGGCAGTGTCACAGCGAGGAGTGTGTCACAGGGCAGTGTCACAGCGAGGAGTGTGTCACAGGGCAGTGTCACAGCGAGGAGTGTGTCACGGCAGTGTCACAGCGAGGAGTGTGTCACAGGGCAGTGTCACAGCGAGGAGTGTGTCACGGCAGTGTCACAGCGAGGAGTGTGTCACAGGGCAGTGTCACAGCGAGGAGTGCGTCACACGGCAGTCACAGCGAGGAGTGCGTCACAGGGCAGTGTCACAGCGAGGACTGTCACAGGGCAGTGTCACCGAGGAGTGTGTCACGGGGCAGTGTCACAGCGAGGAGTGTCTCACGGCAGTGTCACAGCGAGGAGTGTGTCACGGCAGTGTCACAGCGAGGAGTGTGTCACAGGGCAGTGTCACAGCGAGGAGTGTGTCACAGGGCAGTGTCACAGCGAGGAGTGTGTCACAGGGCAGTGTCACAGCGAGGAGTGTGTCACAGGGCAGTGTCACAGCGAGGAGTGTGTCACAGGGCAGTGTCACAGCGAGGAGTGTGTCACAGGGCACTGTCACAGTGAGGAGTGTGTCATGGCAGTGTCACAGCGAGGAGTGTGTCACAGGGCAGGGTCACAGCGAGGAGTGTGTCACAGGGCAGGGTTACAGGTCATTGTCACAGCGAGGAGTGTGTCACAGGGCAGTGTCACGGCGAGGGGTGTGTCACAGGACAGTGTCACGGCGAGGAGTGCGTCACAGGGCAGGGTCACAGTGAGGAGTGTGTCACAGGGCAGTGTCACAACGAGGAGTGTGTCACAGGGCAATGTCACGGCGAGGAGTGTGTCACAGGGCAGTCTCACGGCGAGGAGTGTGTCACGGCAGTGTCACGGCGAGGAGTGTGTCACGGCAGTGTCACAGCGAGAAGTGTGTCACAGGGCAGGGTCACAGTGAGGAGTGTGTCGTGTGTCACAGGGCAGGGTCACAGCGAGGAGTGTGTCACAGGGCAGAGTCAAAGCGAGGAGTGTGTCACGGCAGTGTCAAAGCGAGGAGTGTGTCACAGGGCAGAGTCACAGCGAGGAGTGTGTCACAGGGCAGTGTCACAGCGAGGAGTGTGTCACAGGGCAGTGTCACAGCGAGGAGTGTGTCACGGCAGTGTCACAGGGCAGTGTCACAGCGAGGAGTGCGTCACAGGGCAGTGTCACAGCGAGGTGTGTGTCACAGGGCAGTGTCACAGCGAGGACTGTCATAGGGCAGTGTGACAGCGAGGAATGTGTCACAGGGCAGTGTCACAGCGAGGAGTGTGTCACGGCAGTGTCACAGCGAGGAGTGTGTCACGGCAGTGTCACAGCGAGGAGTGTGTCACAGGGCAGTGTCACAGCGAGGAGTGTGTCACAGGGCAGGGTCACAGCGAGGAGTGTGTCACAGGGCAGGGTCACAGCGAGGAGTGTGTCACAGGGCAGGGTCACAGCGAGGAGTGTGTCACGGCAGTGTCACAGTGAGGAGTGTGTCACGGCAGTGTCACAGTGAGGAGTGTGTCACAGGGCAGTGTCACAGCGAGGACTGTGTCACGGCAGTGTCACAGCGAGGACTGTGTCACAGGGCAGTGTCAAAGCGAGGAGTGCGTCACACGGCAGTGTCACAGCGAGGAGTGTGTCACGGCAGTGTCACAGTGAGTAGTGTGTCACAGCAGGGTCACAGCGAGGAGTGTGTCACAGGGCAGTGTCACAGCGAGGAGTGTGTCACAGGGCAGTGTCACAGCGAGGAGTGTGTCACAGGGCAGTGTCACAGCGAGGAGTGTGTCACGGCAGTGTCACAGCGAGGAGTGTGTCACGGCAGTGTCACAGCGAGGAGTGTGTCACAGGGCAGTGTCACAGCGAGGAGTGTGTCACAGGGCAGTGTCACAGCGAGGACTGTCACAGGGCAGTGTCACAGCGAGGAGTGTGTCACAGGGCAGTGTCACAGCGAGGAGTGTGTCACAGGGCAGTGTCACAGCGAGGAGTGTGTCACGGCAGTGTCACAGCGAGGAGTGTGTCACAGGGCAGGGTCACAGCGAGGAGTGTGTCACAGGGCAGGGTTACAGGTCATTGTCACAGCGAGGAGTGTGTCACAGGGCAGTGTCACGGCGAGGGGTGTGTCACAGGGCAGTGTCACGGCGAGGAGTGCGTCACAGGGCAGGGTCACAGTGAGGAGTGTGTCACAGGGCAGTGTCACAACGAGGAGTGTGTCACGGCAGTGTCACGGCAAGGAGTGTGTCACAGGGCAGTCTCACGGCGAGGAGTGTGTCACGGCAGTGTCACGACGAGGAGTGTGTCACGGCAGTGTCACAGCGAGAAGTGTGTCACAGGGCAGGGTCACAGTGAGGAGTGTGTCGTGTGTCACAGGGCAGGGTCACAGCGAGGAGTGTGTCACAGGGCAGAGTCACAGCGAGGTGTGTGTCACGGCAGTGTCAAAGCGAGGAGTGTGTCACAGGGCAGTGTCAAAGCGAGGAGTGTGTCACAGGGCAGAGTCACAGCGAGGAGTGTCACAGGGCAGTGTCACAGCGAGGAGTGTGTCACAGGGCAGTGTCAGAGCGAGGAGTGTGTCACAGGGCAGTGTCAGAGCGAGGAGTGTGTCACAGGGCAGTGTCACAGCGAGGAGTGTCACAGGGCAGTGTCACAGCGAGGAGTGTGTCACAGGGCAGTGTCACAGCGAGGAGTGTGTCACAGGGCAGTGTCACAGTGAGGAGTGTGTCACGGCAGTGTCACAGTGAGGAGTGTGTCACAGGGCAGTATCACAGCGAGGACTGTCACAGGGCAGTGTCAAAGCGAGGAGTGTGTCACAGCGAGGAATGTGTCACGGCAGTGTCACAGCGAGGAGTGTCACAGGGCAGGGTCACAGCGAGGAGTGTGTCACGGCAGTGTCACAGCGAGGAGCGTGTCACAGGGCAGTGTCACAGCGAGGAGTGTGTCACAGGGCAGTGTCACAGTGAGGAGTGCGTCACAGGGCAGTGTGACAGCGAGGAGTGTGTCACAGGGCAGTGTCACAGCGAGGAGTGTGTCACGGCAGTGTCAGAGCGAGGAGTGTGTCACGGCAGGGTCACAGCGAGGAATGTGTCACGGCAGTGTCACAGCGAGGAGTGTCACAGGGCAGGGTCACAGCGAGGACTGTGTCACGGCAGTGTCACAGCGAGGAGCGTGTCACAGGGCAGTGTCACAGCGAGGAGTGTCACGGCAGTGTCACAGGGCAGTGTCACAGCGAGGAGTGTGTCACAGGGCAGTGTCACAGTGAGGAGTGCGTCACAGGGCAGTGTCACAGCGAGGACTGTCACAGGGCAGTGTCACAGCGAGGAGTGTGTCACAGGGCAGTGTCACAGCGAGGAGTGTGTCACGGCAGTGTCACAGCGAGGAGTGTGTCACGGCAGTGTCACAGCGAGGAGTGTGTCACAGGGCAGTGTCACAGCGAGGAGTGTGTCACAGGGCAGGGTCACAGCGAGGAGTGTGTCACAGGGCAGGGTCACAGCGAGGAGTGTGTCACGGCAGTGTCACAGTGAGGAGTGTGTCACGGCAGTGTCACAGTGAGGAGTGTGTCACAGGGCAGTGTCACAGCGAGGACTGTGTCACGGCAGTGTCACAGCGAGGAGTGTGTCACGGCAGTGTCACAGCGAGGAGTGTGTCACAGGGCAGAGTCACATCGAGGAGTGTGTCACAGGGCAGTGTCACAGCGAGGAGTGTGTCACAGGGCAGGGTTACAGGTCATTGTCACAGCGAGGAGTGTGTCACAGGGCAGTGTCACGGCGGGTGTGTCACAGGGCAGTGTCACGGCGAGGAGTGTGTCACAGGGCAGGGTTGGAGTGTGGAGTGTGTCACGGCAGTGTCACAGCGAGGAGTGCGTCACAGGGCAGTGTCACGGCGAGGAGTGCGTCACAGGGCAGGGTCACAGTGAGGAGTGTGTCACAGGGCAGTGTCACAACGAGGAGTGTGTCACAGGGCAGTGTCACGGTGAGGAGTGTGTCACAGGGCAGTCTCACGGCGAGGAGTGTGTCACGGCAGTGTCACGGCGAGGAGTGTGTCACGGCAGTGTCACAGCGAGAAGTGTGTCACAGGGCAGGGTCACAGTGAGGAGTGTGTCGTGTGTCACAGGGCAGGGTCACAGCGAGGAGTGTGTCACAGGGCAGAGTCACAGCGAGGTGTGTGTCACAAGGCAGAGACACAGCGAGGAGTGCGTCACAGTGCAGTGTCACAGGGAGGAGAGTGTCACGGCAGTGTCACAGCGAGGAGTGTGTCACAGGGCAGTGTCACAGCGAGGAGTGTGTCACGGCAGTGTCACAGCGAGGAGTGTGTCACAGGGCAGGGTCACAGCGAGGAGTGTGTCACAGCGAGGAGTGTGTCAGGGCAGGGTCACAGCGAGGAGTGTGTCACAGGGCAGTGTCACAGTGAGGAGTGTGTCACAGGGCAGTGTCACAGTGAGGAGTGTGTCACAGGGCAGTGTCACAGCGAGGACTGTGTCACACGGCAGTGTCACAGCGAGGAGTGTGTCACAGCGAGGAGTGTGTCACGGCAGTGTCACAGCGAGGAGTGTGTCACGGCAGGGTCGCAGCGAGGAGTGTGTCACAGGGCAGTGTCACAGCGAGGAGTGTGTCACAGGGCAGTGTCACAGCGAGGAGTGTGTCACAGGGCAGTGTCACAGCGAGGAGTGTGTCACGGCAGTGTCACAGCGAGGAGTGTGTCACAGGGCAGTGTCACAGCGAGGAGTGTGTCACGGCAGTGTCACAGCGAGGAGTGTGTCACAGGGCAGTGTCACAGCGAGGAGTGCGTCACACGGCAGTCACAGCGAGGAGTGCGTCACAGGGCAGTGTCACAGCGAGGACTGTCACAGGGCAGTGTCACCGAGGAGTGTGTCACGGGGCAGTGTCACAGCGAGGAGTGTCTCACGGCAGTGTCACAGCGAGGAGTGTGTCACGGCAGTGTCACAGCGAGGAGTGTGTCACAGGGCAGTGTCACAGCGAGGAGTGTGTCACAGGGCAGTGTCACAGCGAGGAGTGTGTCACAGGGCAGTGTCACAGCGAGGAGTGTGTCACAGGGCAGTGTCACAGCGAGGAGTGTGTCACAGGGCAGTGTCACAGCGAGGAGTGTGTCACAGGGCACTGTCACAGTGAGGAGTGTGTCATGGCAGTGTCACAGCGAGGAGTGTGTCACAGGGCAGGGTCACAGCGAGGAGTGTGTCACAGGGCAGGGTTACAGGTCATTGTCACAGCGAGGAGTGTGTCACAGGGCAGTGTCACGGCGAGGGGTGTGTCACAGGACAGTGTCACGGCGAGGAGTGCGTCACAGGGCAGGGTCACAGTGAGGAGTGTGTCACAGGGCAGTGTCACAACGAGGAGTGTGTCACAGGGCAATGTCACGGCGAGGAGTGTGTCACAGGGCAGTCTCACGGCGAGGAGTGTGTCACGGCAGTGTCACGGCGAGGAGTGTGTCACGGCAGTGTCACAGCGAGAAGTGTGTCACAGGGCAGGGTCACAGTGAGGAGTGTGTCGTGTGTCACAGGGCAGGGTCACAGCGAGGAGTGTGTCACAGGGCAGAGTCAAAGCGAGGAGTGTGTCACGGCAGTGTCAAAGCGAGGAGTGTGTCACAGGGCAGAGTCACAGCGAGGAGTGTGTCACAGGGCAGTGTCACAGCGAGGAGTGTGTCACAGGGCAGTGTCACAGCGAGGAGTGTGTCACGGCAGTGTCACAGGGCAGTGTCACAGCGAGGAGTGCGTCACAGGGCAGTGTCACAGCGAGGTGTGTGTCACAGGGCAGTGTCACAGCGAGGACTGTCATAGGGCAGTGTGACAGCGAGGAATGTGTCACAGGGCAGTGTCACAGCGAGGAGTGTGTCACGGCAGTGTCACAGCGAGGAGTGTGTCACGGCAGTGTCACAGCGAGGAGTGTGTCACAGGGCAGTGTCACAGCGAGGAGTGTGTCACAGGGCAGGGTCACAGCGAGGAGTGTGTCACAGGGCAGGGTCACAGCGAGGAGTGTGTCACAGGGCAGGGTCACAGCGAGGAGTGTGTCACGGCAGTGTCACAGTGAGGAGTGTGTCACGGCAGTGTCACAGTGAGGAGTGTGTCACAGGGCAGTGTCACAGCGAGGACTGTGTCACGGCAGTGTCACAGCGAGGACTGTGTCACAGGGCAGTGTCAAAGCGAGGAGTGCGTCACACGGCAGTGTCACAGCGAGGAGTGTGTCACGGCAGTGTCACAGTGAGTAGTGTGTCACAGCAGGGTCACAGCGAGGAGTGTGTCACAGGGCAGTGTCACAGCGAGGAGTGTGTCACAGGGCAGTGTCACAGCGAGGAGTGTGTCACAGGGCAGTGTCACAGCGAGGAGTGTGTCACGGCAGTGTCACAGCGAGGAGTGTGTCACGGCAGTGTCACAGCGAGGAGTGTGTCACAGGGCAGTGTCACAGCGAGGAGTGTGTCACAGGGCAGTGTCACAGCGAGGACTGTCACAGGGCAGTGTCACAGCGAGGAGTGTGTCACAGGGCAGTGTCACAGCGAGGAGTGTGTCACAGGGCAGTGTCACAGCGAGGAGTGTGTCACGGCAGTGTCACAGCGAGGAGTGTGTCACAGGGCAGGGTCACAGCGAGGAGTGTGTCACAGGGCAGGGTTACAGGTCATTGTCACAGCGAGGAGTGTGTCACAGGGCAGTGTCACGGCGAGGGGTGTGTCACAGGGCAGTGTCACGGCGAGGAGTGCGTCACAGGGCAGGGTCACAGTGAGGAGTGTGTCACAGGGCAGTGTCACAACGAGGAGTGTGTCACGGCAGTGTCACGGCAAGGAGTGTGTCACAGGGCAGTCTCACGGCGAGGAGTGTGTCACGGCAGTGTCACGACGAGGAGTGTGTCACGGCAGTGTCACAGCGAGAAGTGTGTCACAGGGCAGGGTCACAGTGAGGAGTGTGTCGTGTGTCACAGGGCAGGGTCACAGCGAGGAGTGTGTCACAGGGCAGAGTCACAGCGAGGTGTGTGTCACGGCAGTGTCAAAGCGAGGAGTGTGTCACAGGGCAGTGTCAAAGCGAGGAGTGTGTCACAGGGCAGAGTCACAGCGAGGAGTGTCACAGGGCAGTGTCACAGCGAGGAGTGTGTCACAGGGCAGTGTCAGAGCGAGGAGTGTGTCACAGGGCAGTGTCAGAGCGAGGAGTGTGTCACAGGGCAGTGTCACAGCGAGGAGTGTCACAGGGCAGTGTCACAGCGAGGAGTGTGTCACAGGGCAGTGTCACAGCGAGGAGTGTGTCACAGGGCAGTGTCACAGTGAGGAGTGTGTCACGGCAGTGTCACAGTGAGGAGTGTGTCACAGGGCAGTATCACAGCGAGGACTGTCACAGGGCAGTGTCAAAGCGAGGAGTGTGTCACAGCGAGGAATGTGTCACGGCAGTGTCACAGCGAGGAGTGTCACAGGGCAGGGTCACAGCGAGGAGTGTGTCACGGCAGTGTCACAGCGAGGAGCGTGTCACAGGGCAGTGTCACAGCGAGGAGTGTGTCACAGGGCAGTGTCACAGTGAGGAGTGCGTCACAGGGCAGTGTGACAGCGAGGAGTGTGTCACAGGGCAGTGTCACAGCGAGGAGTGTGTCACGGCAGTGTCAGAGCGAGGAGTGTGTCACGGCAGGGTCACAGCGAGGAATGTGTCACGGCAGTGTCACAGCGAGGAGTGTCACAGGGCAGGGTCACAGCGAGGACTGTGTCACGGCAGTGTCACAGCGAGGAGCGTGTCACAGGGCAGTGTCACAGCGAGGAGTGTCACGGCAGTGTCACAGGGCAGTGTCACAGCGAGGAGTGTGTCACAGGGCAGTGTCACAGTGAGGAGTGCGTCACAGGGCAGTGTCACAGCGAGGACTGTCACAGGGCAGTGTCACAGCGAGGAGTGTGTCACAGGGCAGTGTCACAGCGAGGAGTGTGTCACGGCAGTGTCACAGCGAGGAGTGTGTCACGGCAGTGTCACAGCGAGGAGTGTGTCACAGGGCAGTGTCACAGCGAGGAGTGTGTCACAGGGCAGGGTCACAGCGAGGAGTGTGTCACAGGGCAGGGTCACAGCGAGGAGTGTGTCACGGCAGTGTCACAGTGAGGAGTGTGTCACGGCAGTGTCACAGTGAGGAGTGTGTCACAGGGCAGTGTCACAGCGAGGACTGTGTCACGGCAGTGTCACAGCGAGGACTGTCACAGGGCAGTGTCAAAGCGAGGAGTGCGTCACACGGCAGTGTCACAGCGAGGAGTGTGTCACGGCAGTGTCACAGTGAGGAGTGTGTCACAGCAGGGTCACAGCGAGGAGCGTGTCACAGGACAGTGTCACAGCGAGGAGCGTGTCACAGGGAAGTGTCAGAGCGAGGAGTGTGTCACGGCAGTGTCACAGCGAGGAGTGCGTCACAGGGCAGTGTCACAGCGAGGAGTGCGTCACAGGGCAGTGTCACAGCGAGGAGTGCGTCACAGGGCAGTGTCACAGCGAGGAGTGCGTCACAGGGCAGTGTCACAGCGAGGAGTGCGTCCCAGGGCAGTGTCACAGCGAGGAGTGCGTCACAGGGCAGTGTCACAGCGAGGAGTGCGTCACAGGGCAGTGTCACAGCGAGGAGTGCGTCACAGGGCAGTGTGACAGGGCAGTGTCGCAGCGAGGAGTGTGTCACACGGCAGTGTCACAGCGAGGAGTGTGTCACGGCAGTGTCACAGCGAGGAGTGTGTCACGGCAGTGTCACAGCGAGGAGTGTGTCACGGCAGTGTCACAGCGAGGAGTGTGTCACGGCAGTGTCACAGCGAGGAGTGTGTCACGGCAGTGTCACAGCGAGGAGTGTGTCACAGGGCAGAGTCACATCGAGGAGTGTGTCACAGGGCAGTGTCACAGCGAGGAGTGTGTCACAGGGCAGGGTTACAGGTCATTGTCACAGCGAGGAGTGTGTCACAGGGCAGTGTCACGGCGGGTGTGTCACAGGGCAGTGTCACGGCGAGGAGTGTGTCACAGGGCAGGGTTGGAGTGTGGAGTGTGTCACGGCAGTGTCACAGCGAGGAGTGCGTCACAGGGCAGTGTCACGGCGAGGAGTGCGTCACAGGGCAGGGTCACAGTGAGGAGTGTGTCACAGGGCAGTGTCACAACGAGGAGTGTGTCACAGGGCAGTGTCACGGTGAGGAGTGTGTCACAGGGCAGTCTCACGGCGAGGAGTGTGTCACGGCAGTGTCACGGCGAGGAGTGTGTCACGGCAGTGTCACAGCGAGAAGTGTGTCACAGGGCAGGGTCACAGTGAGGAGTGTGTCGTGTGTCACAGGGCAGGGTCACAGCGAGGAGTGTGTCACAGGGCAGAGTCACAGCGAGGTGTGTGTCACAAGGCAGAGACACAGCGAGGAGTGCGTCACAGTGCAGTGTCACAGGGAGGAGAGTGTCACGGCAGTGTCACAGCGAGGAGTGTGTCACAGGGCAGTGTCACAGCGAGGAGTGTGTCACGGCAGTGTCACAGCGAGGAGTGTGTCACAGGGCAGGGTCACAGCGAGGAGTGTGTCACAGCGAGGAGTGTGTCAGGGCAGGGTCACAGCGAGGAGTGTGTCACAGGGCAGTGTCACAGTGAGGAGTGTGTCACAGGGCAGTGTCACAGTGAGGAGTGTGTCACAGGGCAGTGTCACAGCGAGGACTGTGTCACACGGCAGTGTCTCACAGCGAGGAGTGTGTCACGGCAGTGTCACAGCGAGGAGTGTGTCACGGCAGGGTCGCAGCGAGGAGTGTGTCACAGGGCAGTGTCACAGCGAGGAGTGTGTCACAGGGCAGTGTCACAGCGAGGAGTGTGTCACAGGGCAGTGTCACAGCGAGGAGTGTGTCACGGCAGTGTCACAGCGAGGAGTGTGTCACAGGGCAGTGTCACAGCGAGGAGTGTGTCACGGCAGTGTCACAGCGAGGAGTGTGTCACAGGGCAGTGTCACAGCGAGGAGTGCGTCACACGGCAGTCACAGCGAGGAGTGCGTCACAGGGCAGTGTCACAGCGAGGACTGTCACAGGGCAGTGTCACCGAGGAGTGTGTCACGGGGCAGTGTCACAGCGAGGAGTGTGTCACGGCAGTGTCACAGCGAGGAGTGTGTCACGGCAGTGTCACAGCGAGGAGTGTGTCACAGGGCAGTGTCACAGCGAGGAGTGTGTCACAGGGCAGTGTCACAGCGAGGAGTGTGTCACAGGGCAGTGTCACAGCGAGGAGTGTGTCACAGGGCAGTGTCACAGCGAGGAGTGTGTCACAGGGCAGTGTCACAGCGAGGAGTGTGTCACAGGGCACTGTCACAGTGAGGAGTGTGTCATGGCAGTGTCACAGCGAGGAGTGTGTCACAGGGCAGGGTCACAGCGAGGAGTGTGTCACAGGGCAGGGTTACAGGTCATTGTCACAGCGAGGAGTGTGTCACAGGGCAGTGTCACGGCGAGGGGTGTGTCACAGGACAGTGTCACGGCGAGGAGTGCGTCACAGGGCAGGGTCACAGTGAGGAGTGTGTCACAGGGCAGTGTCACAACGAGGAGTGTGTCACAGGGCAATGTCACGGCGAGGAGTGTGTCACAGGGCAGTCTCACGGCGAGGAGTGTGTCACGGCAGTGTCACGGCGAGGAGTGTGTCACGGCAGTGTCACAGCGAGAAGTGTGTCACAGGGCAGGGTCACAGTGAGGAGTGTGTCGTGTGTCACAGGGCAGGGTCACAGCGAGGAGTGTGTCACAGGGCAGAGTCAAAGCGAGGAGTGTGTCACGGCAGTGTCAAAGCGAGGAGTGTGTCACAGGGCAGAGTCACAGCGAGGAGTGTGTCACAGGGCAGTGTCACAGCGAGGAGTGTGTCACAGGGCAGTGTCACAGCGAGGAGTGTGTCACAGGGCAGTGTCACAGCGAGGAGTGTGTCACAGGGCAGTGTCACAGCGAGGAGTGTGTCACAGGGCAGTGTCACAGCGAGGAGTGTGTCACAGGGCAGTGTCACAGCGAGGAGTGTGTCACAGGGCAGTGTCACAGCGAGGAGTGTGTCACAGGGCAGTGTCACAGCGAGGAGTGTGTCCACAGGGCAGTGTCACAGCGAGGACTGTGTCACAGGGCAGTGTCAAAGCGAGGAGTGTGTCACAGCGAGGAGTGTGTCACAGGGCAGTGTCACTGAGGAGTGTCACAGCGAGGAGTGTGTCACGGCAGGGTCACAGCGAGGAATGTGTCACGGCAGTGTCACAGCGAGGAGTGTCACAGGGCAGTGTCACAGCGAGGAGTGTGTCACAGGGCAGTGTCACAGTGAGGAGTGCGTCACAGGGCAGTGTGACAGCGAGGAGTGTGTCACAGGGCAGTGTCACAGCGAGGAGTGTGTCACGGCAGGGTCACAGCGAGGAATGTGTCACGGCAGTGTCACAGCGAGGAGTGTCACAGGGCAGGGTCACAGCGAGGACTGTGTCACGGCAGTGTCACAGCGAGGAGCGTGTCACAGGGCAGTGTCACAGCGAGGAGTGTCACGGCAGTGTCACAGGGCAGTGTCACAGCGAGGAGTGTGTCACAGGGCAGTGTCACAGTGAGGAGTGCGTCACAGGGCAGTGTCACAGCGAGGACTGTCACAGGGCAGTGTCACAGCGAGGAGTGTGTCACAGGGCAGTGTCACAGCGAGGAGTGTGTCACGGCAGTGTCACAGCGAGGAGTGTGTCACGGCAGTGTCACAGCGAGGAGTGTGTCACAGGGCAGTGTCACAGCGAGGAGTGTGTCACAGGGCAGGGTCACAGCGAGGAGTGTGTCACAGGGCAGGGTCACAGCGAGGAGTGTGTCACGGCAGTGTCACAGTGAGGAGTGTGTCACGGCAGTGTCACAGTGAGGAGTGTGTCACAGGGCAGTGTCACAGCGAGGACTGTGTCACGGCAGTGTCACAGCGAGGACTGTCACAGGGCAGTGTCAAAGCGAGGAGTGCGTCACACGGCAGTGTCACAGCGAGGAGTGTGTCACGGCAGTGTCACAGTGAGGAGTGTGTCACAGCAGGGTCACAGCGAGGAGCGTGTCACAGGACAGTGTCACAGCGAGGAGCGTGTCACAGGGAAGTGTCACAGCGAGGAGTGTGTCACAGCGAGGAGTGCGTCACAGGGCAGTGTCACAGCGAGGAGTGCGTCACAGGGCAGTGTCACAGCGAGGAGTGCGTCACAGGGCAGTGTCACAGCGAGGAGTGCGTCACAGGGCAGTGTCACAGCGAGGAGTGCGTCACAGGGCAGTGTCACAGCGAGGAGTGCGTCACAGGGCAGTGTCACAGCGAGGAGTGCGTCACAGGGCAGTGTCACAGCGAGGAGTGCGTCACAGGGCAGTGTGTCAGGGCAGTGTCGCAGCGAGGAGTGTGTCACGGCAGTGTCACAGTGAGGAGTGTGTCACAGGGCAGTGTCACAGCGAGGAGTGCGTCACAGGGCAGTGTCGCAGGGCAGTGTCGCAGCGAGGAGTGTGTCACGGGGCAGTGTCACAGCGAGGAGTGTCACGGGGCAGTGTCACAGCGAGGAGTGTGTCACGGCAGTGTCACAGCGAGGAGTGTGTCACGGCAGTGTCACAGCGAGGAGTGTGTCACGGCAGTGTCACAGCGAGGAGTGTGTCACAGGGCAGTGTCACAGCGAGGAGTGTGTCACGGCAGTGTCACAGCGAGGAGTGTGTCACAGGGCAGAGTCACAGCGAGGAGTGTGTCACAGGGCAGTGTCACAGCGAGGAGTGTGTCACAGGGCAGGGTTACAGGTCATTGTCACAGCGAGGAGTGTGTCACAGGGCAGTGTCACGGCGGGTGTGTCACAGGGCAGTGTCACGGCGAGGAGTGTGTCACAGGGCAGGGTTGGAGTGTGGAGTGTGTCACGGCAGTGTCACAGCGAGGAGTGCGTCACAGGGCAGTGTCACGGCGAGGAGTGCGTCACAGGGCAGGGTCACAGTGAGGAGTGTGTCACAGGGCAGTGTCACAACGAGGAGTGTGTCACAGGGCAGTGTCACGGTGAGGAGTGTGTCACAGGGCAGTCTCACGGCGAGGAGTGTGTCACGGCAGTGTCACGGCGAGGAGTGTGTCACGGCAGTGTCACAGCGAGAAATGTGTCACAGGGCAGGGTCACAGTGAGGAGTGTGTCGTGTGTCACAGGGCAGGGTCACAGCGAGGAGTGTGTCACAGGGCAGAGTCACAGCGAGGTGTGTGTCACAAGGCAGAGACACAGCGAGGAGTGCGTCACAGTGCAGTGTCACAGGGAGGAGAGTGTCACGGCAGTGTCACAGCGAGGAGTGTGTCACAGGGCAGTGTCACAGCGAGGAGTGTGTCACGGCAGTGTCACAGCGAGGAGTGTGTCACAGGGCAGGGTCACAGCGAGGAGTGTGTCACAGCGAGGAGTGTGTCACAGGGCAGGGTCACAGCGAGGAGTGTGTCACAGGGCAGTGTCACAGTGAGGAGTGTGTCACAGGGCAGTGTCACAGTGAGGAGTGTGTCACAGGGCAGTGTCACAGCGAGGACTGTGTCACACGGCAGTGTCACAGCGAGGAGTGTGTCACAGCGAGGAGTGTGTCACGGCAGTGTCACAGCGAGGAGTGTGTCACGGCAGGGTCGCAGCGAGGAGTGTGTCACAGGGCAGTGTCACAGCGAGGAGTGTGTCACAGGGCAGTGTCACAGCGAGGAGTGTGTCACAGGGCAGTGTCACAGCGAGGAGTGTGTCACAGGGCAGTGTCACAGCGAGGAGTGTGTCACGGCAGTGTCACAGCGAGGAGTGTGTCACAGGGCAGTGTCACAGCGAGGAGTGTGTCACGGCAGTGTCACAGCGAGGAGTGTGTCACAGGGCAGTGTCACAGCGAGGAGTGTGTCACGGCAGTGTCACAGCGAGGAGTGTGTCACAGGGCAGTGTCACAGCGAGGAGTGCGTCACACGGCAGTAACAGCGAGGAGTGCGTCACGGGGCAGTGTCACAGCGAGGACTGTCACAGGGCAGTGTCACAGCGAGGAGTGTGTCACGGGGCAGTGTCACAGCGAGGAGTGTGTCACGGCAGTGTCACAGCGAGGAGTGTGTCACGGCAGTGTCACAGCGAGGAGTGTGTCACAGGGCAGTGTCACAGCGAGGAGTGTGTCACAGGGCAGTGTCACAGCGAGGAGTGTGTCACAGGGCAGTGTCACAGCGAGGAGTGTGTCACAGGGCAGTGTCACAGCGAGGAGTGTGTCACAGGGCAGTGTCACAGCGAGGAGTGTGTCACAGGGCAGTGTCACAGCGAGGAGTGTGTCACGGCAGTGTCACAGCGAGGAGTGTGTCACAGGGCAGTGTCACAGCGAGGAGTGTGTCACAGGGCACTGTCACAGTGAGGAGTGTGTCATGGCAGTGTCACAGCGAGGAGTGTGTCACAGGGCAGGGTCACAGCGAGGAGTGTGTCACAGGGCAGGGTTACAGGTCATTGTCACAGCGAGGAGTGTGTCACAGGGCAGTGTCACGGCGAGGGGTGTGTCACAGGGCAGTGTCACGGCGAGGAGTGCGTCACAGGGCAGGGTCACAGTGAGGAGTGTGTCACAGGGCAGTGTCACAACGAGGAGTGTGTCACAGGGCAATGTCACGGCGAGGAGTGTGTCACAGGGCAGTCTCACGGCGAGGAGTGTGTCACGGCAGTGTCACGGCGAGGAGTGTGTCACGGCAGTGTCACAGCGAGAAGTGTGTCACAGGGCAGGGTCACAGTGAGGAGTGTGTCGTGTGTCACAGGGCAGGGTCACAGCGAGGAGTGTGTCACAGGGCAGAGTCAAAGCGAGGAGTGTGTCACGGCAGTGTCAAAGCGAGGAGTGTGTCACAGGGCAGAGTCACAGCGAGGAGTGTGTCACAGGGCAGTGTCACAGCGAGGAGTGTGTCACAGGGCAGTGTCACAGCGAGGAGTGTGTCACAGGGCAGTGTCACAGCGAGGAGTGTGTCACAGGGCAGTGTCACAGCGAGGAGTGTGTCACAGGGCAGTGTCACAGCGAGGAGTGTGTCACAGGGCAGTGTCACAGCGAGGAGTGTGTCACAGGGCAGTGTCACAGCGAGGAGTGTGTCACAGGGCAGTGTCACAGCGAGGAGTGTGTCACAGGGCAGTGTCACAGCGAGGAGTGTGTCCACAGGGCAGTGTCACAGCGAGGACTGTGTCACAGGGCAGTGTCAAAGCGAGGAGTGTGTCACAGCGAGGAGTGTGTCACAGGGCAGTGTCACTGAGGAGTGTCACAGCGAGGAGTGTGTCACGGCAGGGTCACAGCGAGGAATGTGTCACGGCAGTGTCACAGCGAGGAGTGTCACAGGGCAGGGTCACAGCGAGGAGTGTGTCACGGCAGTGTCACAGCGAGGAGCGTGTCACAGGGCAGTGTCACAGCGAGGAGTGCGTCACAGGGCAGTGTCACAGCGAGGAGTGCGTCACAGGGCAGTGTGTCAGGGCAGTGTCGCAGCGAGGAGTGTGTCACACGGCAGTGTCACAGCGAGGAGTGTGTCACGGCAGTGTCACAGTGAGGAGTGTGTCACAGGGCAGTGTCACAGCGAGGAGTGCGTCACAGGGCAGTGTCGCAGGGCAGTGTCGCAGCGAGGAGTGTGTCACGGGGCAGTGTCACAGCGAGGAGTGTCACGGGGCAGTGTCACAGCGAGGAGTGTGTCACGGCAGTGTCACAGCGAGGAGTGTGTCACGGCAGTGTCACAGCGAGGAGTGTGTCACGGCAGTGTCACAGCGAGGAGTGTGTCACAGGGCAGTGTCACAGCGAGGAGTGTGTCACGGCAGTGTCACAGCGAGGAGTGTGTCACAGGGCAGAGTCACAGCGAGGAGTGTGTCACAGGGCAGTGTCACAGCGAGGAGTGTGTCACAGGGCAGGGTTACAGGTCATTGTCACAGCGAGGAGTGTGTCACAGGGCAGTGTCACGGCGGGTGTGTCACAGGGCAGTGTCACGGCGAGGAGTGTGTCACAGGGCAGGGTTGGAGTGTGGAGTGTGTCACGGCAGTGTCACAGCGAGGAGTGCGTCACAGGGCAGTGTCACGGCGAGGAGTGCGTCACAGGGCAGGGTCACAGTGAGGAGTGTGTCACAGGGCAGTGTCACAACGAGGAGTGTGTCACAGGGCAGTGTCACGGTGAGGAGTGTGTCACAGGGCAGTCTCACGGCGAGGAGTGTGTCACGGCAGTGTCACGGCGAGGAGTGTGTCACGGCAGTGTCACAGCGAGAAGTGTGTCACAGGGCAGGGTCACAGTGAGGAGTGTGTCGTGTGTCACAGGGCAGGGTCACAGCGAGGAGTGTGTCACAGGGCAGAGTCACAGCGAGGTGTGTGTCACAAGGCAGAGACACAGCGAGGAGTGCGTCACAGTGCAGTGTCACAGGGAGGAGAGTGTCACGGCAGTGTCACAGCGAGGAGTGTGTCACAGGGCAGTGTCACAGCGAGGAGTGTGTCACGGCAGTGTCACAGCGAGGAGTGTGTCACAGGGCAGGGTCACAGCGAGGAGTGTGTCACAGCGAGGAGTGTGTCACAGGGCAGGGTCACAGCGAGGAGTGTGTCACAGGGCAGTGTCACAGTGAGGAGTGTGTCACAGGGCAGTGTCACAGTGAGGAGTGTGTCACAGGGCAGTGTCACAGCGAGGACTGTGTCACACGGCAGTGTCACAGCGAGGAGTGTGTCACAGCGAGGAGTGTGTCACGGCAGTGTCACAGCGAGGAGTGTGTCACGGCAGGGTCGCAGCGAGGAGTGTGTCACAGGGCAGTGTCACAGCGAGGAGTGTGTCACAGGGCAGTGTCACAGCGAGGAGTGTGTCACAGGGCAGTGTCACAGCGAGGAGTGTGTCACGGCAGTGTCACAGCGAGGAGTGTGTCACAGGGCAGTGTCACAGCGAGGAGTGTGTCACGGCAGTGTCACAGCGAGGAGTGTGTCACAGGGCAGTGTCACAGCGAGGAGTGCGTCACACGGCAGTCACAGCGAGGAGTGCGTCACAGGGCAGTGTCACAGCGAGGACTGTCACAGGGCAGTGTCACAGCGAGGAGTGTGTCACGGGGCAGTGTCACAGCGAGGAGTGTGTCACGGCAGTGTCACAGCGAGGAGTGTGTCACGGCAGTGTCACAGCGAGGAGTGTGTCACAGGGCAGTGTCACAGCGAGGAGTGTGTCACAGGGCAGTGTCACAGCGAGGAGTGTGTCACAGGGCAGTGTCACAGCGAGGAGTGTGTCACAGGGCAGTGTCACAGCGAGGAGTGTGTCACAGGGCAGTGTCACAGCGAGGAGTGTGTCACAGGGCAGTGTCACAGCGAGGAGTGTGTCACAGGGCAGTGTCACAGCGAGGAGTGTGTCACAGGGCAGTGTCACAGCGAGGAGTGTGTCACAGGGCACTGTCACAGTGAGGAGTGTGTCATGGCAGTGTCACAGCGAGGAGTGTGTCACAGGGCAGGGTCACAGCGAGGAGTGTGTCACAGGGCAGGGTTACAGGTCATTGTCACAGCGAGGAGTGTGTCACAGGGCAGTGTCACGGCGAGGGGTGTGTCACAGGGCAGTGTCACGGCGAGGAGTGCGTCACAGGGCAGGGTCACAGTGAGGAGTGTGTCACAGGGCAGTGTCACAACGAGGAGTGTGTCACAGGGCAATGTCACGGCGAGGAGTGTGTCACAGGGCAGTCTCACGGCGAGGAGTGTGTCACGGCAGTGTCACGGCGAGGAGTGTGTCACGGCAGTGTCACAGCGAGAAGTGTGTCACAGGGCAGGGTCACAGTGAGGAGTGTGTCGTGTGTCACAGGGCAGGGTCACAGCGAGGAGTGTGTCACAGGGCAGAGTCAAAGCGAGGAGTGTGTCACGGCAGTGTCAAAGCGAGGAGTGTGTCACAGGGCAGAGTCACAGCGAGGAGTGTGTCACAGGGCAGTGTCACAGCGAGGAGTGTGTCACAGGGCAGTGTCACAGCGAGGAGTGTGTCACAGGGCAGTGTCACAGCGAGGAGTGTGTCACAGGGCAGTGTCACAGCGAGGAGTGTGTCACAGGGCAGTGTCACAGCGAGGAGTGTGTCACAGGGCAGTGTCACAGCGAGGAGTGTGTCACAGGGCAGTGTCACAGCGAGGAGTGTGTCACAGGGCAGTGTCACAGCGAGGAGTGTGTCCACAGGGCAGTGTCACAGCGAGGACTGTGTCACAGGGCAGTGTCAAAGCGAGGAGTGTGTCACAGCGAGGAGTGTGTCACGGCAGTGTCACAGCGAGAAGTGTGTCACAGGGCAGGGTCACAGTGAGGAGTGTGTCGTGTGTCACAGGGCAGGGTCACAGCGAGGAGTGTGTCACAGGGCAGAGTCACAGCGAGGTGTGTGTCACAAGGCAGAGACACAGCGAGGAGTGCGTCACAGTGCAGTGTCACAGGGAGGAGAGTGTCACGGCAGTGTCACAGCGAGGAGTGTGTCACAGGGCAGTGTCACAGCGAGGAGTGTGTCACGGCAGTGTCACAGCGAGGAGTGTGTCACAGGGCAGGGTCACAGCGAGGAGTGTGTCACAGCGAGGAGTGTGTCACAGGGCAGGGTCACAGCGAGGAGTGTGTCACAGGGCAGTGTCACAGTGAGGAGTGTGTCACAGGGCAGTGTCACAGTGAGGAGTGTGTCACAGGGCAGTGTCACAGCGAGGACTGTGTCACACGGCAGTGTCACAGCGAGGAGTGTGTCACAGCGAGGAGTGTGTCACGGCAGTGTCACAGCGAGGAGTGTGTCACGGCAGGGTCGCAGCGAGGAGTGTGTCACAGGGCAGTGTCACAGCGAGGAGTGTGTCACAGGGCAGTGTCACAGCGAGGAGTGTGTCACAGGGCAGTGTCACAGCGAGGAGTGTGTCACGGCAGTGTCACAGCGAGGAGTGTGTCACAGGGCAGTGTCACAGCGAGGAGTGTGTCACGGCAGTGTCACAGCGAGGAGTGTGTCACAGGGCAGTGTCACAGCGAGGAGTGCGTCACACGGCAGTCACAGCGAGGAGTGCGTCACAGGGCAGTGTCACAGCGAGGACTGTCACAGGGCAGTGTCACAGCGAGGAGTGTGTCACGGGGCAGTGTCACAGCGAGGAGTGTGTCACGGCAGTGTCACAGCGAGGAGTGTGTCACGGCAGTGTCACAGCGAGGAGTGTGTCACAGGGCAGTGTCACAGCGAGGAGTGTGTCACAGGGCAGTGTCACAGCGAGGAGTGTGTCACAGGGCAGTGTCACAGCGAGGAGTGTGTCACAGGGCAGTGTCACAGCGACGAGTGTGTCACAGGGCAGTGTCACAGCGAGGAGTGTGTCACAGGGCAGTGTCACAGCGAGGAGTGTGTCACGGCAGTGTCACAGCGAGGAGTGTGTCACAGGGCAGTGTCACAGCGAGGAGTGTGTCACAGGGCACTGTCACAGTGAGGAGTGTGTCATGGCAGTGTCACAGCGAGGAGTGTGTCACAGGGCAGGGTCACAGCGAGGAGTGTGTCACAGGGCAGGGTTACAGGTCATTGTCACAGCGAGGAGTGTGTCACAGGGCAGTGTCACGGCGAGGGGTGTGTCACAGGGCAGTGTCACGGCGAGGAGTGCGTCACAGGGCAGGGTCACAGTGAGGAGTGTGTCACAGGGCAGTGTCACAACGAGGAGTGTGTCACAGGGCAATGTCACGGCGAGGAGTGTGTCACAGGGCAGTCTCACGGCGAGGAGTGTGTCACGGCAGTGTCACGGCGAGGAGTGTGTCACGGCAGTGTCACAGCGAGAAGTGTGTCACAGGGCAGGGTCACAGTGAGGAGTGTGTCGTGTGTCACAGGGCAGGGTCACAGCGAGGAGGGTGTCACAGGGCAGAGTCAAAGCGAGGAGTGTGTCACGGCAGTGTCAAAGCGAGGAGTGTGTCACAGGGCAGAGTCACAGCGAGGAGTGTGTCACAGGGCAGTGTCACAGCGAGGAGTGTGTCACAGGGCAGTGTCACAGCGAGGAGTGTGTCACAGGGCAGTGTCACAGCGAGGAGTGTGTCACAGGGCAGTGTCACAGCGAGGAGTGTGTCACAGGGCAGTGTCACAGCGAGGAGTGTGTCACAGGGCAGTGTCACAGCGAGGAGTGTGTCACAGGGCAGTGTCACAGCGAGGAGTGTGTCACAGGGCAGTGTCACAGCGAGGAGTGTGTCACAGGGCAGTGTCACAGCGAGGAGTGTGTCCACAGGGCAGTGTCACAGCGAGGACTGTGTCACAGGGCAGTGTCAAAGCGAGGAGTGTGTCACAGCGAGGAGTGTGTCACAGGGCAGTGTCACTGAGGAGTGTCACAGCGAGGAGTGTGTCACGGCAGGGTCACAGCGAGGAATGTGTCACGGCAGTGTCACAGCGAGGAGTGTCACAGGGCAGGGTCACAGCGAGGAGTGTGTCACGGCAGTGTCACAGCGAGGAGCGTGTCACAGGGCAGTGTCACAGCGAGGAGTGTGTCACGGCAGTGTCACAGCGAGGAGTGTGTCACAGGGCAGTGTCACAGTGAGGAGTGCGTCACAGGGCAGTGTCACAGCGAGGAGTGTGTCACAGGGCAGTGTCACAGCGAGGACTGTCACAGGGCAGAGTCACAGCGAGGAGTGTGTCCCAGGGCAGTGTCACAGCGAGGAGTGTGTCACGGCAGTGTCACAGCGAGGAGTGTGTCACGGCAGTGTCACAGCGAGGAGTGTGTCACAGGGCAGTGTCACAGCGAGGAGTGTGTCACAGGGCAGGGTCACAGCGAGGAGTGTGTCACAGGGCAGGGTCACAGCGAGGAGTGTGTCACAGGGCAGTGTCACAGTGAGGAGTGTGTCACGGCAGTGTCACAGTGAGGAGTGTGTCACAGGGCAGTGTCACAGCGAGGACTGTGTCACGGCAGTGTCACAGCGAGGACTGTGTCACAGGGCAGTGTCAAAGCGAGGAGCGTGTCACACGGCAGTGTCACAGCGAGGAGCGTGTCACAGGGCAGTGTCACAGCGAGGAGCGTGTCACAGGGCAGTGTCACAGCGAGGAGCGCGTCACAGGGCAGTGTCACAGCGAGGAGCGCGTCACAGGGCAGTGTCACAGCGAGGAGCGCGTCACAGGGCAGTGTCACAGCGAGGAGTGCGTCACAGGGCAGTGTCACAGCGAGGAGTGCGTCACGGCAGTGTCACAGCGAGGAGTGCGTCACAGGGCAGTGTCACAGCGAGGAGTGCGTCACAGGGCAGTGTCGCAGCGAGGAGTGTGTCACGGCAGTGTCACAGCGAGGAGTGTGTCACAGGGCAGTGTCACAGCGAGGAGTGTGTCACGGCAGTGTCACAGCGAGGAGTGTGTCACAGGGCAGAGTCACAGCGAGGAGTGTGTCACAGGGCAGTGTCACAGCGAGGAGTGTGTCACAGGGCAGGGTTACAGGTCATTGTCAGAGCGAGGAGTATGTCACAGGGCAGTGTCACGGCGGGTGTGTCACAGGGCAGTGTCACGGCGAGGAGTGTGTCACAGGGCAGGGTCGGAGTGTGGAGTGTGTCACAGGGCAGTGTCACAGCGAGGAGTGCGACACAGGGCAGTGTCACGGCGAGGAGTGTGTCACAGGGCAGTGTCACGGCGAGGAGTGTGTCACAGGGCAGTGTCACAGCGAGGAGTGTGTCACGGCAGTGTCACAGCGAGGAGTGTGTCACAGGGCAGAGTCACAGCGAGGAGTGTGTCACAGGGCAGTGTCACAGCGAGGAGTGTGTCACAGGGCAGGGTTACAGGTCATTGTCAGAGCGAGGAGTATGTCACAGGGCAGTGTCACGGCGGGTGTGTCACAGGGCAGTGTCACGGCGAGGAGTGTGTCACAGGGCAGGGTCGGAGTGTGGAGTGTGTCACAGGGCAGTGTCACAGCGAGGAGTGCGACACAGGGCAGTGTCACGGCGAGGAGTGTGTCACAGGGCAGTGTCACGGCGAGGAGTGTGTCACAGGGCAGTCTCACGGCGAGGAGTGTGTCACGGCAGTGTCACGGCGAGGAGTGTGTCACGGCAGTGTCACAGCGAGAAGTGTGTCACGGCAGGGTCACAATGAGGAGTGTGTCGTGTGTCACGGCAGGGTCACAGCGAGGAGTGTGTCACAGGGCAGAGTCACAGCGAGCTGTGTGTCACAAGGCAGAGTCACAGCGAGGAGTGCGTCACAGTGCAGTGTCACAGGGAGGAGTGTGTCACAGGGCAGAGTCACAGCGAGGAGTGTGTCACAGGGCAGGGTCACAGCGAGGAGTGTGTCACGGCAGTGTCAAAGCGAGGAGTGTGTCACAGGGCAGTGTCAAAGCGAGGAGTATGTCACGGCAGTGTCACAGCGAGGAGTGTGTCACAGGGCAGTGTCACAGCGAGGAGTGTGTCACAGGGCAGTGTCACAGCGAGGAGTGTGTCACAGGGCAGTGTCACAGCGAGGAGTGTGTCGGCAGTGTCACAGCGAGGAGTGTGTCACAGGGCAGTGTCACAGCGAGGATTGTGTCACGGCAGTGTCACAGCGAGGAGTGTGTCACAGGGCAGTGTCACAGCGAGGAGCGTGTCACAGGGCAGTGTCACAGCGAGAAGCGTGTCACGGCAGGGTCACAGCGAGGAGTGTGTCACAGGGCAGGGTCACAGCGAGGAGTGTGTCACGGCAGGGTCACAGCGAGGAGTGTGTCACGGCAGGGTCACAGCGAGGAGTGTGTCACAGGGCAGGGTCACAGCGAGGAGCGTGTCACAGGGCAGGGTCACAGCGAGGAGCGTGTCACAGGGCAGTGTCATAGCGAGGAGCGTGTCACGGCAGGGTCGCAGGTCAGGGTCACTGAGGAGTGTGTCACGGCAGGGTCAGAGCGAGGAGTGTGTCACAGGGCAGTGTCACAGCGAGGAGTGTGTCACGGCAGTGTCACAGCGAGGAGTGTGTCACAGGGCAGTGTCACAGCGAGGAGTGTGTCACAGGGCAGTGTCACAGCGAGGAGTGTGTCACGGCAGTGTCGCAGCGAGGAGTGTGTCACGGCAGTGTCACAGCGAGGAGTGTGTCACAGGGCAGGGTCACAGCGAGGAGTGTGTCACAGGGCAGTGTCACAGCGAGGAGTGTGTCACAGGGCAGGGTTACAGGTCATTGTCACGGCGAGGAGTGTGTCACGGCAGTGTCACGGCGAGGGGTGTATCACAGGGCAGTGTCACGGCGAGGAGTGTGCCACAGGGCAGTGTCACGGCGAGCAGTGTGTCACAGGGCAGGGTCACAGTGAGGAGTGTGTCACAGGGCAGTATCACGGCGAGTGTGTCACAGGGCAGGGTCGGAGTGTGGAGTGTGTCACAGGGCAGTGTCACAGCGAGGAGTGCGTCACAGGGCAGTGTCACGGCGAGGAGTGCGTCACAGGGCAGGGTCACAGTGAGGAGTGTGTCACAGGGCAGGGTCACAGCGAGGAGCGTGTCACAGGGCAGTGTCATAGCGAGGAGCGTGTCACGGCAGGGTCGCAGGTCAGGGTCACAGTGAGGAGTGTGTCACGGCAGGGTCACAGCGAGGAGTGTGTCACGGCAGTGTCACAGCGAGGAGTGTCACAGGGCAGGGTCACAGCGAGGAGCGTGCCACAGGGCAGTGTCACAGCGAGGAGCGTGTCACGGCAGTGTCACAGTGAGGAGTGCGTCACAGGGCAGTGTCACAGCGAGGACTGTGTCACAGGGCAGTGTCACAGCGAGGACTGTCACGGCAGTGTCACAGCGAGGACTGTCACGGCAGTGTCACAGCAAGGAGTGTGTCACAGGGCAGTGTCACAGCGAGGATTGTGTCACAGGGCAGGGTCACAGCGAGGAGTGTGTCACAGGGCAGTGTCACAGCGAGGAGCGCGTCACAGGGCAGTGTCACAGCGAGGAGCGCGTCACAGGGCAGTGTCACAGCGAGGAGCGCGTCACAGGGCAGTGTCACAGCGAGGAGTGCGTCACAGGGCAGTGTCACAGCGAGGAGTGCGTCACGGCAGTGTCACAGCGAGGAGTGCGTCACAGGGCAGTGTCACAGCGAGGAGTGCGTCACAGGGCAGTGTCGCAGCGAGGAGTGTGTCACGGCAGTGTCACAGCGAGGAGTGTGTCACAGGGCAGTGTCACAGCGAGGAGTGTGTCACGGCAGTGTCACAGCGAGGAGTGTGTCACAGGGCAGAGTCACAGCGAGGAGTGTGTCACAGGGCAGTGTCACAGCGAGGAGTGTGTCACAGGGCAGGGTTACAGGTCATTGTCAGAGCGAGGAGTATGTCACAGGGCAGTGTCACGGCGGGTGTGTCACAGGGCAGTGTCACGGCGAGGAGTGTGTCACAGGGCAGGGTCGGAGTGTGGAGTGTGTCACAGGGCAGTGTCACAGCGAGGAGTGCGACACAGGGCAGTGTCACGGCGAGGAGTGTGTCACAGGGCAGTGTCACGGCGAGGAGTGTGTCACAGGGCAGTGTCACAGCGAGGAGTGTGTCACGGCAGTGTCACAGCGAGGAGTGTGTCACAGGGCAGAGTCACAGCGAGGAGTGTGTCACAGGGCAGTGTCACAGCGAGGAGTGTGTCACAGGGCAGGGTTACAGGTCATTGTCAGAGCGAGGAGTATGTCACAGGGCAGTGTCACGGCGGGTGTGTCACAGGGCAGTGTCACGGCGAGGAGTGTGTCACAGGGCAGGGTCGGAGTGTGGAGTGTGTCACAGGGCAGTGTCACAGCGAGGAGTGCGACACAGGGCAGTGTCACGGCGAGGAGTGTGTCACAGGGCAGTGTCACGGCGAGGAGTGTGTCACAGGGCAGTCTCACGGCGAGGAGTGTGTCACGGCAGTGTCACGGCGAGGAGTGTGTCACGGCAGTGTCACAGCGAGAAGTGTGTCACGGCAGGGTCACAATGAGGAGTGTGTCGTGTGTCACGGCAGGGTCACAGCGAGGAGTGTGTCACAGGGCAGAGTCACAGCGAGCTGTGTGTCACAAGGCAGAGTCACAGCGAGGAGTGCGTCACAGTGCAGTGTCACAGGGAGGAGTGTGTCACAGGGCAGAGTCACAGCGAGGAGTGTGTCACAGGGCAGGGTCACAGCGAGGAGTGTGTCACGGCAGTGTCAAAGCGAGGAGTGTGTCACAGGGCAGTGTCAAAGCGAGGAGTATGTCACGGCAGTGTCACAGCGAGGAGTGTGTCACAGGGCAGTGTCACAGCGAGGAGTGTGTCACAGGGCAGTGTCACAGCGAGGAGTGTGTCACAGGGCAGTGTCACAGCGAGGAGTGTGTCGGCAGTGTCACAGCGAGGAGTGTGTCACAGGGCAGTGTCACAGCGAGGATTGTGTCACGGCAGTGTCACAGCGAGGAGTGTGTCACAGGGCAGTGTCACAGCGAGGAGCGTGTCACAGGGCAGTGTCACAGCGAGAAGCGTGTCACGGCAGGGTCACAGCGAGGAGTGTGTCACAGGGCAGGGTCACAGCGAGGAGTGTGTCACGGCAGGGTCACAGCGAGGAGTGTGTCACGGCAGGGTCACAGCGAGGAGTGTGTCACAGGGCAGGGTCACAGCGAGGAGCGTGTCACAGGGCAGGGTCACAGCGAGGAGCGTGTCACAGGGCAGTGTCATAGCGAGGAGCGTGTCACGGCAGGGTCGCAGGTCAGGGTCACTGAGGAGTGTGTCACGGCAGGGTCAGAGCGAGGAGTGTGTCACAGGGCAGTGTCACAGCGAGGAGTGTGTCACGGCAGTGTCACAGCGAGGAGTGTGTCACAGGGCAGTGTCACAGCGAGGAGTGTGTCACAGGGCAGTGTCACAGCGAGGAGTGTGTCACGGCAGTGTCGCAGCGAGGAGTGTGTCACGGCAGTGTCACAGCGAGGAGTGTGTCACAGGGCAGGGTCACAGCGAGGAGTGTGTCACAGGGCAGTGTCACAGCGAGGAGTGTGTCACAGGGCAGGGTTACAGGTCATTGTCACGGCGAGGAGTGTGTCACGGCAGTGTCACGGCGAGGGGTGTATCACAGGGCAGTGTCACGGCGAGGAGTGTGCCACAGGGCAGTGTCACGGCGAGCAGTGTGTCACAGGGCAGGGTCACAGTGAGGAGTGTGTCACAGGGCAGTATCACGGCGAGTGTGTCACAGGGCAGGGTCGGAGTGTGGAGTGTGTCACAGGGCAGTGTCACAGCGAGGAGTGCGTCACAGGGCAGTGTCACGGCGAGGAGTGCGTCACAGGGCAGGGTCACAGTGAGGAGTGTGTCACAGGGCAGGGTCACAGCGAGGAGCGTGTCACAGGGCAGTGTCATAGCGAGGAGCGTGTCACGGCAGGGTCGCAGGTCAGGGTCACAGTGAGGAGTGTGTCACGGCAGGGTCACAGCGAGGAGTGTGTCACGGCAGTGTCACAGCGAGGAGTGTCACAGGGCAGGGTCACAGCGAGGAGCGTGCCACAGGGCAGTGTCACAGCGAGGAGCGTGTCACGGCAGTGTCACAGTGAGGAGTGCGTCACAGGGCAGTGTCACAGCGAGGACTGTGTCACAGGGCAGTGTCACAGCGAGGACTGTCACGGCAGTGTCACAGCGAGGACTGTCACGGCAGTGTCACAGCAAGGAGTGTGTCACAGGGCAGTGTCACAGCGAGGATTGTGTCACAGGGCAGGGTCACAGCGAGGAGTGTGTCACAGGGCAGTGTCACAGCGAGGAGTGTGTCACAGGGCAGTGTCACAGCGAGGAGTGTGTCACAGGGCAGTGTCACAGCGAGGAGTGTGTCACAGGGCAGTGTCACAGCGAGGAGTGTGTCACAGGGCAGTGTCACAGCGAGGAGTGTGTCACAGGGCAGTGTCACAGCGAGGAGTGTGTCACAGGGCAGTGTCACAGCGAGGAGTGTGTCACGGCAGTGTCACAGCGAGGAGTGTCACAGGGCAGGGTCACAGCGAGGAGTGTGTCACGGCAGTGTCCAAGCGAGGAGTGTGTCACAGGGCAGTGTCACAGCGAGGAGTGTGTCACAGGGCAGTGTCACAGCGAGGAGTGTGTCACAGGGCAGTGTCCCCGCGAGGAGCATGTCACGGCAGGGTCACAGCGAGGAGTGTGTCACAGGGCAGTGTCACAGCGAGGAGTGTGTCACAGGGCGGTGTCACAGCGAGGAGTGTGTCACAGGGCGGTGTCACAGCGAGGAGTGTGTCACAGGGCAGTGTCACAGCGAGGAGTGTGTCACAGGGCAGGGTCACAGCGAGGAGTGTGTCACAGGGCAGTGTCACAGCGAGGAGTGTGTCACAGGGCAGTGTCACGGCAGTGTCACAGCGAGGAGTGTGTCACGGCAGTGTCACAGCGAGGAGTGTGTCACAGGGCAGGGTCACAGCGAGGAGTGTGTCACAGGGCAGTGTCACAGCGAGGAGTGTGTCACAGGGCAGGGTTACAGGTCATTGTCACAGCGAGGAGTGTGTCACAGGGCAGTGTCACGGCGAGGGGTGCATCACAGGGCAGTGTCACGGCGAGGAGTGTGCCACAGGGCAGTGTCACGGCGAGGAGTGTTTCACAGGGCAGTGTCACGGCGAGGAGTGTGTCACAGGGCAGTGTCACAGCGAGGAGTGTGTCACAGGGCGGTGTCACAGCGAGGAGTGTGTCACAGGGCAGGGTCACAGCGAGGAGTGTGTCACAGGGCAGGGTCACAGCGAGGAGTGTGTCACAGGGCAGTGTCACAGCGAGGAGTGTGTCACGGCAGTGTCACAGCGAGGAGTGTGTCACAGGGCAGGGTCACAGCGAGGAGTGTGTCACGGCAGTGTCAACAGCGAGGAGTGTGTCACAGGGCAGGGTTACAGGTCATTGTCACAGCGAGGAGTGTGTCACAGGGCAGTGTCACGGCGAGGGGTGTATGACAGGGCAGTGTCACGGCGAGGAGTGTGCCACAGGGCAGTGTCACGGCGAGGAGTGTTTCACAGGGCAGGGTCACAGTGAGGAGTGTGTCACAGGGCAGTATCACGGCGAGGAGTGTGTCACAGGGCAGGGTCGGAGTGTGTCACAGGGCAGGGTCACAGCGAGGAGTGCGTCACAGGGCAGTGTCACGGCGAGGAGTGCGTCACAGGGCAGGGTCACAGTGAGGAGTGTGTCACAGGGCAGTGTCACGGCGAGGAGTGTGTCACAGGGCAGTGTCACGGCGAGGAGTGTGTCACGGCAGGGTCACAGTGAGGAGTGTGTCACGGCAGTGTCACAGCGAGGAGTGTGTCACGGCAGTGTCACAGCGAGGAGTGTGTCACGGCAGTGTCAAAGCGAGGAGTGTGTCACAGGGCAGTGTCACAGCGAGGAGTGTGTCACAGGGCAGTGTCACAGCGAGGAGTGTTTCACAGGGCAGTGTCCCCGCGAGGAGCGTGTCACGGCAGGGTCACAGCGAGGAGTGTGTCACAGGGCAGTGTCACAGCGAGGAGTGTGTCACAGGGCAGTGTCACAGCGAGGAGTGTGTCACAGGGCAGTGTCACAGGGCAGTGTCACAGCGAGGAGTGTGTCACAGGGCGGTGTGACAGCGAGAAGTGTGTCACAGGGCAGTGTCACAGCGAGGAGTGTGTCACAGGGCAGGGTCACAGCGAGGAGTGTCACAGGGCAGTGTCACAGCGAGGAGTGTGTCACAGGGCAGTGTCACGGCAGTGTCACAGCGAGGAGTGTGTCACGGCAATGTCACAGCGAGGAGTGTGTCACAGGGCAGGGTCACAGCGAGGAGTGTGTCACAGGGCAGGGTTGCAGGTCATTGTCACAGCGAGGAGTGTGTCACAGGGCAGTGTCACGGCGAGGGGTGTATCACAGGGCAGTGTCACGGCGAGGAGTGTGCCACAGGGCAGTGTCACGGCGAGGAGTGTTTCACAGGGCAGGGTCACAGTGAGGAGTGTGTCACAGAGCAGTATCACGGCGAGGAGTGTGTCACAGGGCAGGGTCGGAGTGTGGAGTGTGTCACAGGGCAGTGTCACAGCGAGGAGTGCGTCACAGGGCAGGGTCACAGTGAGGAGTGTGTCACAGGGCAGGGTCACAGCAAGGAGCGTGTCACAGGGCAGTGTCATAGCGAGGAGCGTGTCACGGCAGGGTCGCAGGTCAGGGTCACAGTGAGGAGTGTGTCACGGCAGGGTCACAGCGAGGAGTGTGTCACGGCAGTGTCACAGCGAGGAGTGTCACAGGGCAGGGTCACAGCGAGGAGCGTGTCACAGGGCAGTGTCACAGCGAGGAGCGTGTCACGGCAGTGTCACAGTGAGGAGTGCGTCACAGGGCAGTGTCACAGCGAGGACTGTGTCACAGGGCAGTGTCACAGCGAGGACTGTCACGGCAGTGTCACAGCAAGGAGTGTGTCACAGGGCAGTGTCACAGCGAGGATTGTGTCACAGGGCAGGGTCACAGCGAGGAGTGTGTCACAGGGCAGTGTCACAGCGAGGAGTGTGTCACAGGGCAGTGTCACAGCGAGGAGTGTGTCACACGGCAGTGTCACAGCGAGGAGTGTCACAGGGCAGGGTCACAGCGAGGAGCGTGTCACAGGGCAGTGTCACAGCGAGGAGCGTGTCACGGCAGTGTCACAGTGAGGAGTGCGTCACAGGGCAGTGTCACAGCGAGGACTGTGTCACAGGGCAGTGTCACAGCGAGGACTGTCACGGCAGTGTCACAGCAAGGAGTGTGTCACAGGGCAGTGTCACAGCGAGGATTGTGTCACAGGGCAGGGTCACAGCGAGGAGTGTGTCACAGGGCAGTGTCACAGCGAGGAGTGTGTCACAGGGCAGTGTCACAGCGAGGAGTGTGTCACAGGGCAGTGTCACAGCGAGGAGTGCGTCACAGGGCAGTGTCACAGCGAGGAGTGCGTCACAGGGCAGTGTCACAGCGAGGAGTGCGTCACAGGGCAGTGTCACAGCGAGGAGTGCGTCACAGGGCAGTGTCACAGCGAGGAGTGCGTCACAGGGCAGTGTCACAGCGAGGAGTGCGTCACGGCAGTGTCACGGCGAGGAGTGCGTCACAGGGCAGGGTCACAGTGAGGAGTGTGTCACAGGGCAGGGTCACAGTGAGGAGCGTGTCACAGGGCAGTGTCATAGCGAGGAGCGTGTCACGGCAGGGTCGCAGGTCAGGGTCACAGTGAGGAGTGTCACGGCAGGGTCACAGCGAGGAGTGTGTCACGGCAGTGTCACAGCGAGGAGTGTCACAGGGCAGGCTCACAGCGAGGAGCGTGTCACAGGGCAGTGTCACAGCGAGGAGCGTGTCACGGCAGTGTCACAGTGAGGAGTGCGTCACAGGGCAGTGTCACAGCGAGGACTGTGTCACAGGGCAGTGTCACAGCGAGGACTGTCACGGCAGTGTCACAGCAAGGAGTGTGTCACAGGGCAGTGTCACAGCGAGGATTGTGTCACAGGGCAGGGTCACAGCGAGGAGTGTGTCACAGGGCAGTGTCACAGCGAGGAGTGTGTCACGGCAGTGTCACAGGGCAGTGTCACAGCGAGGAGTGTGTCACAGGGCAGTGTCACGGCGAGGAGTGTGTCACAGGGCAGGGTCGGAGTGTGGAGTGTGTCACAGGGCAGTGTCACGGCGAGGAGTGCGTCACAGGGCAGTGTCACGGCGAGGAGTGAGTCACAGGGCATGGTCACAGTGAGGAGTGTGTCACAGGGCAGTGTCACGGCGAGGAGTGTGTCACAGGGCAGGGTCACTGAGGAGTGTGTCACAGGGCAGTGTCACGGCGAGGAGTGTGTCACAGGGCAGGGTCACAGTGAGGAGTGTGTCACAGGGCAGTGTCACAACGAGGAGTGTGTCACAGGGCAGTGTCACAGCGAGGAGTGTGTCACAGGGCAGTGTCACGGCGAGGAGTGTGTCACAGGGCAGTCTCACAGCGAGGAGTGTGTCACGGCAGTGTCACAGCGAGAAGTGTGTCACGGCAGGGTCACAGTGAGGAGTGTGTCGTGTGTCACAGGGCAGTGTCACGGCGAGGGGTGTATCACAGGGCAGTGTCACGGCGAGGAGTGTATCACAGGGCAGTGTCACGGCGAGGGGTATATCACAGGGCAGTGTCACAGCGAGGAGTGTGTCACGGCAGTGTCACAGCGAGGAGTGTGTCACAGGGCAGTGTCACAGCGAGGAGCGTGTCACAGGTCATTGTCACAGCAAGGAGTGTGTCACGGCAGTGTCACGGCGAGGGGTGTATCACAGGGCAGTGTCACGCCGAGGAGTGTGCCACAGGGCAGTGTCACGGCGAGGAGTGTGTCACGGGCAGGGTCACAGTGAGGAGTGCGTCACAGGGCAGTGTCACGGCGAGGAGTGCGTCACAGGGCAGTGTCACGGCGAGGAGTGCGTCACAGGGCAGTCTCACGGCGAGGAGTGTGTCACAGGGCAGTGTCACGACGAGGAGTGTGTCGCAGGGCAGTGTCACAGCGAGAAGTGTGTCACAGGGCAGGGTCACTGAGGAGTGTGTCGTGTGTCACAGTGCAGTGTCACAGCGAGGAGTGTGTCACAGGGCAGAGTCACAGCGAGGAGTGTGCCACAGGGCAGTGTCACGGCGAGGAGTGTGTCACGGGCAGGGTCACAGTGAGGAGTGCGTCACAGGGCAGTGTCACGGCGAGGAGTGCGTCACAGGGCAGTGTCACGGCGAGGAGTGCGTCACAGGGCAGTCTCACGGCGAGGAGTGTGTCACAGGGCAGTGTCACGGCGAGGAGTGTGTCGCAGGGCAGTGTCACAGCGAGAAGTGTGTCACAGGGCAGGGTCACAGTGAGGAGTGTGTCGTGTGTCACAGGGCAGGGTCACAGCGAGGAGCGTGTCACAGGTCATTGTCACAGCAAGGAGTGTGTCACGGCAGTGTCACGGCGAGGGGTGTATCACAGGGCAGTGTCACGCCGAGGAGTGTGCCACAGGGCAGTGTCACGGCGAGGAGTGTGTTACGGGCAGGGTCACAGTGAGGAGTGCGTCACAGGGCAGTGTCACGGCGAGGAGTGCGTCACAGGGCAGTGTCACGGCGAGGAGTGCGTCACAGGGCAGTCTCACGGCGAAGAGTGTGTCACAGGGCAGTGTCACGACGAGGAGTGTGTCGCAGGGCAGTGTCACAGCGAGAAGTGTGTCACAGGGCAGGGTCACAGTGAGGAGTGTGTCGTGTGTCACAGGGCAGGGTCACAGCGAGGAGTGTGTCACAGTGCAGTGTCACAGCGAGGAGCGTGTCACAGGGCAGAGTCACAGCGAGGAGTGTGCCACAGGGCAGTGTCACGGCGAGGAGTGTGTCACGGGCAGGGTCACAGTGAGGAGTGCGTCACAGGGCAGTGTCACGGCGAGGAGTGCGTCACAGGGCAGTGTCACGGCGAGGAGTGCGTCACAGGGCAGTCTCACGGCGAGGAGTGTGTCACAGGGCAGTGTCACGGCGAGGAGTGTGTCGCAGGGCAGTGTCACAGCGAGAAGTGTGTCACAGGGCAGGGTCACAGCGAGGAGTGTGTCACAGGGCAGTCTCACGGCGAGGAGTGTGTCACAGGGCAGGGTCACAGCGAGGAGTGTGTCACAGGGCAGGGTCACAGCGAGGAGCGTGTCACAGGGCAGAGTCACAGCGAGGAGTGTCACGGCGAGGAGTGTGTCACAGGGCAGTGTCCCAGCGAGCAGGGTCACAGGAAGGAGTGTCACAGGGCGATAAGGTGCAACATAAAGATGGCCGTTGAAAAATCGCCTTTTATTATAAAAGATTGAATGACTTGGGACAGTTTGTCTGAAGTTTGCTGTAACAAGCAATGTTGATTCAATAACACCGCAGGGTCCAACAGGCCCTGTTAAATTGTAAGAAATTCACTTTGCAAATGTCTAATGCCTCGAATTTCTGAATGCAGGGATGAAAAATGTTTTATGGATGTTGTACAATCTGTGCTGTTGGATAATTGCAAAAATACTTAATAAAACAACATATTAAGCAGCTTGGTTGTGAAAGTAGTGACATTGATAACAACAGCGGCCTCAATAGAGCACTTGTCTGAGCTGATGTCTGGTCCCAGACCATGTCTCCTCCTGCTCCCCTCCACTTTCCCTTGGGTATTTCACTGTAAGTAGAATTATAGAATGATTCGGCCCATCGTGCCTGTGCCGGCTCTTTGAACGACCAATCCAATTAGTCCCACTCCCCCCCCACCTCGCTCTTTCCCCAGAGCCCTGCAAATTTTTCCCCTTCAAGTATTTATCCAATTCCCTTTTGTAAGTTACTATTGAATCTGCTCCCACCGCCCTTTCGGGCAGCGCGTTCCAGATCACAACAACTCACTCCTCTTCTCCCCTCTGGTTCTTTTGCCAATTATCTTCAATCTGTGTCCTCTGGTTACCGACCCTCCTGCCACTGGAAACAGTTTCTCCTTATTTACTCGATCAAAACCCCTCAGAATTTTGACCACCTCTATTAAATCTCCCCCTTTTAAGGAGAACAATTCCAGCTCCTCCACTCTCTCCGCTAATGTTTAGATTATTATTTATATCCTTGAAAAACTGTTTTGCCTCTTCCAATCGCTTTCTCTCTGGTCCCCACGTAGGAGCGAAGAGTGGAGAAAAAAGCCAACAGAACTGCTTTCAAAGTGGAGAAGGCGAGGCAGGAACAAGTGGTGCTGAACCTGAGACAGAACCTGCAGGGGATCAAACTGTGAGGGGTGCTGGGCGGCCGTGTTCCCCCCCCCCCGCGGGGGTCGGAGTGAGGGAGAGCGATGCGATGGAGGTTCGGCCGCTCCCTGCCGATTCGAGCGAGAAATGAACCCTCGTGCCTTCGCTGCCGATTACAAAAACCAACCAACCAACCAACAGACTTTGGGCCCTTTCCGAGATTCTCAAATCTTTAGCCCACTTCCCAAAGACCGCGGAGTCAACCCGGATCTTTCCGCAAGCAAAACTCCTCCTGACGCCAAAGGATGAAGCTTCACTCGGTGGGGAGGGTCGGGGTAGAGTGTTTCACCTGAACACTCATCATCTGCGGCAGTCGGTGTCTCTCTTGTTGCTGGGTCCGTTGTCAGCATGCGAGAGAGAAACAAAAGCCAAACAAGATTGTTGTCCTATCTATTTATAAAATGTTTGTGAATTTTCTTAACCATTGAGCTGTGGGATGTTTGGTTTTATTTGTGTGATTTTTCACAATTAAGTCATCGACTGTGTTTACTCCGTAGGCAGCGGAACACAAACCAAGTGGGAGCTTAGCTCTCTCGCCTCGGGGTCAAAGGTCAAGGGGTATGAACCCTGGAGCACGTGACCTAGGCTGACTCTGGTGCAGCGCTAAGGGAGTGCAGCACTGGCGGAGGCGCTGTCCTGCGGATGAGACGCTAAGCCAAGGCCCGATCTTGACACTTTTGGTGCCTCATTCGGATGTTGTTTGAGGGAGAGCAGGGATTTCTGAGACTTTGGTCAACACTTTGTAGAGCAGAGCTGGGTAAGGGGAGATTTAATAGAGGTATTCAAAATCATGAGGTGTTTTGATAAGTAATGTTTCCACTGACAGGTGGATCGGTAACCAGAGAACACAGATTTAAGATAATTGGCAAAAGAACCAGAGGGGAGATGATGAGAATTTATTTTACGCAGCGAGTTATGATTTGAAATGCACTGACTGAAAGGGCGGTGGAAGCAGATTCAGTGGTAACTTTCAAAAGGGATTTGGATCAGTACTTGAAGAGGAAAAATTTGCAGGGCTGTGGGGAAAGAGCAGGGGGGAGTGGGACTAATTGGAGAGAATCTTTCAAGAGCCGGCACAGGCATGATGCTCCGCATGGCCTCCCTTCTGTGCTGTGTGATTGTGTGATGCTGCTGCATCCTCGTGTGTTACTCCGAATCTAGACCAAAGCTGTTGTGTGGCATTCCGGGCTGGTGTGAGGCATGGAAGCCATGTCGTCTTTGCCTGTTCGGGTGTATAGTGAAGGCCGTAAGAAGGATGGGATCCAAATGGCCGCCATCATCCTGCCTGGTGATTACAGCGAATATCCGTGAGTTATGGGGTTTACGGGAAAAATTTTAATTTCCCTTGAAGCCCAAATCCCAGTCACTTTCAACCCTTTTGCATGAATCCCCCCCCCGTCTAACCAGGACCACTTTGGTATACTGTTTGGGGGATGAAGCATATGGATAGTTTAGCGTGTGGCATTGTATTCATTCCTCGATGTATCTCCACCCCACACTCTACCCATTCGCCCCCCTCAGGCAGACCCTGCGAGTGGTGCAGGTTTTGGGAACAGTAAGTTGTCTCTGGTCTGGTGGAACTTCCCACTGCCGTGCAGGTCCTGGTGTCTTGGAGGAGGAGACCTTATTGAACCGAGATAGACAATCTTTCAGGATCATTTTTTGAAGAAGGGTCAAACCCGAAACGTCAACTCAAATTTCTCTCCACGGATGTTGCCTGACTTGCTGAGTTTTTCCAGCATTTTCTGTTGTTATTTCAGGATCATTTCTTTGGATCAGTCTCTTCCTAGTCGTTTCTGCCTTTACCACCCTTTCTGGCAGTGAGTTCCAGACCACAACACCCTCTCAGAGAAAATAATTCTCCAACTCCCCTCTAATCCTTCTCCCAATGACGTTAAATCTATGCCCCCTGGTTATTGACCTCTCTGCTAAGGGAAAAAGGTCCTTCCTATCCACTCTATCTAGGCTCCTCAGAATTTTATACACCTCAATTAAATCTCCCCTCAGCCTCTTCTGTCCCATGGAAAATAGCCCCAGCCTATTCAATCTTTCCTCATAGCTAAAATTCCCCAGTCCTGGCAACATCCTCATAAATCTCCTCTGTACCCTCTCTGGTGCAGTCACATCTTTCCTGTAATATGGTGACCAGAACTGCACGCAGTAATGGAAATACCAGTTCCTTCTTTTAAGTAACGGTTGTATCCAGCACAGTGCCTCCTTGGACTGTGCCAGAGGTGGTTCAGTTCCTGAGAACTGACGACAGTATTCAAGAACTTCGACCTTCGGCAGTGAACGCACCCTTGGCGTTTGGAAAGCTTCGTGACTGCAGATGAACGATCATTACTCCCCAAAATACCAACAGAAAACGCTGGGGAAAAACTCAGCAGGCCAGGCAACATCCGTGGAGAGAGAAACAGAGTTAACGTTTCAGGTCGAAGACCCTTCGTCAGACCTGAGAAAAAAGCAGGAAATGAAACGGATTAAAAAGCAAGTTTGGGGGTTGGGAAATGGGGGAGGGGATGAAAGAACAAAAGGGAAGGTCTGAGAGAGGTGAAGAGACAGCAAGAGATATTCAAGGCGAGACGAGATGGTAATAGGACAGGTAAAGAGACAAAGGATGGCTCTAGATGAGGTGTGAAATGCGCTGGCAGAGTGAGAGACAGCTGCCATGTGGGAGAGAGGATAAAAAGGAAAAGGCACAAACCAAAAGTGGATAAAAAATATACAAAAATGTAATGGGGGCCGAGGTTATGATCTGAAATTGTTGAACTCGATATTGAGTCCGGAAGGCTGTAAAGTGCCTAATCGGAAGATGAGGTGCTGTTCCTATTTTGCTATCGGAACCTCACTCCCCTGCAGCTGGAGAGACGGTCTTGGTCATGCCACATTGGGGAGTTTAACACCACATTCGCCTCTAATCCACAGCCTCCAAACACAAAGCGTGGTGACAGCGCCTTGACGTTAAACCCTGTGCATCATTCGAGATTAGATAACAACCGAATTAAAAAAGACTTGCATTTCTATCGCACCTTTCACGACCACCGGACATCTCAAAGCGCTTTACAGCCAATGAAGTATTTTTTGAAGTGGAGTCCCTGTTGTGATGGGAAATTGAATTAACTCCACTGTCTCATAATCTCTCAAGAACGTCATTCATTCTATTTCTCACTTCAGATAGCTCGGACACACGCACAAAAATAAAAGTTTCAGATAAATACTTAGGATATAAAATTCAGCAAAGGCCAGTTGAAAGGAAACAATGGCGGGAAGAGGGAAATAGCTTTCTTTGTCAGCCCTAGCAACGGTTGCTATGGAGGGCAGCCCAGTCTGACACATTTGAGGGGGGAGGGGAGCATCGGTCAATCATCTGCCAACGGACCTAAGCTCCCCCTGCCTTAGAAGTCAAGTTTCTCTTCATACGTGCAAAATGAATGCTTCTCGTAAGTATTTGGTTAAACGTTAACACTTCAAACTCGCGGTCACTACGTCAAGTGAAGCTGAGGGTTCGTAAGAAATGCTGTAATTGCTGTATAGTTCTGGATTGCAAACTAATTTCACTGCGCGTTGGGAGACTAGGCCAAGGATGAAGGTTAAGATCAAGGTCAAGGGTTGACCTCATCATTCTCCCTTGTTACAACCTCCTATGAGTCATGTGACATTATTGCGCTGCAGTGCTGACATCACAATGGTCCCCATTCTTCAGCTATCTTTCAGAGAGTGAGGGAGCTCGGGGCCATGAGTACCGGGATCAGATTACCTTTGGCAGCTTTTGGGTCTTCTGCGAGGCTTTGAATGGAACTCTTGCTGGCTCTCCGCAGAGGACAAGGGTGGCGGGGGGGTGGGTGCAAGTCTGAGGGTAGCCCGTTTCCCTAATGTCCATTGAGGAAGGAAACCTGCCGTCCTTGCCCAGTCTGGGCCTCGAAGCAACTCCAGTCCCACGTCCATTGTGGACATGTATTTGAAGAGAACTAATTGGCAGGGTTATGTGGTGGGAGAAATTGGGACAGCTCTTTTCAAAGAGCCGGCACAGGCACGATGGGCTGAATAGCCCCCTTCGGTGCTGAAGGATTCTATGATTCCAACTAGGAATGGACAATAAATGCCGGCCGTGCCAGAGACGCCAATGTCCTAAGAACGAATAATAAAAAGGTAAGGTTTAAGATAAATCAGCCAATTATTCTGTCTGAACTTCTTCCAGCATCTAACACAGTTTAAAATTAAAATGTGGCATTAAAGGTCCAAGAGCCTCCATGATCACCCGGTGGAAGATGATGACAGGTGCAACGAACGCACAATATCCCCTCAAGGGTCGCGAAGGATAATCTCCAGAAACCATTATAATACCACAAGCCTGAGGAGATCATCCTTCGCGACCCTTGAGGGGATATTATGCGTTCGTTGCACATCTCTCATCAGTGTCTCCAACAGCCCTCTGCTACATTATGTTTTGGCTTTTTTGCTTTCTTGAAGTCATCTGACCTAAGACCCACTCCACAAAAAATGGCATCTCCCACTGAAGAAGAGCAAAGCACTTGGTATCTGCTCCTCTTCCCAATCTGACCCTGAGCTGATGTAGACTTGAAAGCCTTCGATACTCCTGCAGCACTGTGCAGCCGATTAGGAACACACACACCCTGTTGTGGAGTATTTTAAACCAACACTCGACACACGGTTTTAGATCGATAGTCAAGTTGTCTTTATTGCACCGGTGGGGAGACAGTCTGCTCTGTCTTAGCCAGACCTTTCCAAATTGGTACAGCAAACACTACATTTTTATACATTACAATACACATGTCAAAATTCATTCCTGCCACCTGATTGGACCTTGGCCCGCATGCATCTTCACTGATTGGTTGCCTATGCCGCGTTACATTAAAGTACCGCCTTTATTATCTGAAAAGTATATGTCAAGCTGTTGTTGCACCTATGACCTCTGTTTATACCAAATGGGTCTCATCAACATTGTACTTCTGACTCATTGTCCTCCTTTCCTGCCTCTCTCGGCCTCTTTTACTTCCAACTCATTGTTTTACTTTCCTGCCAGAACAGAACTTACATCCTCTTAGGCCTCTTTATGGTTCCATGTCCGGCTATGTTATCTCCACTGGCAATTCAGCAACTTAGAAAAAAAGCATACTACTGCAAAGAATGGACTTTATTACACCATTCAGTGAAACTGCCAGCGATGTCAGTTTAACTCTTTCCCCACTGCACACACAAATTACTTGCTAATCCCTCTCCACACTCTTGTGTCCTAACTCGCACCAAGTCCCGTTCACCCGTCACCCCTGTGCTCGCTGACCTACATTGGCTCCCGGTCCGGCAATGCCTCGATTTTAAAATTCTCATCCTGGTTTTCAAATCCCTCCATTGCCTCGCCCCTCCCTGTCACTGCAACCTCCTCCAGCCCCACAACCTTCCGAGAGCTCTGCGCTCCTCCAATTCTGCCCTCTCCTGCATCCCCGATTTTCATCGCCTTCAACTGTCTAGGCTCCTAAGCTCTGGAATTCCCTCCCTAAACCTCTCCGCCTCTCTCCTCCTTTAAGATGCTCTTTGACCAAGCTTTTGGTAACCTGTCCTTATATCTTTCTCTCTTTCTAATTTCACGTAAAGAAAAATCAAGCTCCCACAAGCAGCAAAACCTTTCTCGGGCAGGACTAGCAAGAAAGTCGACCCGTGATGTTTCAAACAAAAGCTTATTGATCACTCAAAATGGCCTCCAAAGGCGAGCTCGAGTTTTGTGATTTTTAAGGCCCTACTGTAAGCTTAAATATTCACTCTGTCAGGACACGGTGTGGGGGGGTGGGGGACAAGCCATCACGGACACCCATAGCGTCACTGTTAGATGATGGCGCATTAGCATCAGAAATCTGCAGGCAAGACTCGCCCCGTTAGTAGGGATTCCATCATTTTTCCGACCATTGATGTTAAGCTGACTGGTCTATAGTTCCCTGGACATGTTCTATCTCCCTTCTTAAATACAGGGATTACGTTAGCTATCCGCCAGTCCTCTGGCACTACACCTTTTTCTAACAAATTACTAAATATGCGTTATAATGCCTCTGCTATTTCTTCCCTAGATTCTTTTAAAATGCGCGGATGTAATCCGTCCAGACCAGGGACTTTATCCTCTTTGAGTTTCATTAGTTTATTTAGTATATCACCTTGTTTTATTTTAAATGCAGTTAACTCATTACTAATCTCATCATCCGATGTCAGCTCCACCTGTTCTATCTCCTCCAACATCTCCATCCAACTCTTGTGTCTCTCTAGTTTATTCCTGCTACCCCGTTCGTTGCTTCTGTGACCTTTCCCCTCTCGTTCCTCTCAGCTCCAAATGCACACTCCTCCTCTTCATCCTCGTGTCCTCACTGTGTTGATATCAAACCCCCTCCTCAGCCCAGGCTTACCTCACAATCTAACTAACTAACTATCTCCCTCACTCTTCTCATCTACAATGTAGAAAGAAAGAGCTTGCATTTATATAGTGCCTTTCACCACCTAAGGACATCCCAAAGTGTTTACAGCCAATGAAGTACTTTCTGAAGTGTAGGCACTATTGTAATTAGGAAACACAGCAGCCAATTTGCGCACAACAAAATCCCACAAACAGTAATACAATCTGTTGTAATGATGAGGGATAAATATTGGCCAAGACACCAGGGAGAACTCCCTTGCTCTTTTAAATAGTGCCGTGGGATCTTTTACGTCCACCTAAGAAGGCAGAAGGGACCTCGGCTTAACACCTCATCCAAAAGATGGCACCTCCGACAGTGCAGCGCTCCCTCAGTACTGCACTGGAGTTTCAGCCTGGATCATGTGTTCAGGTCTCTGGAGTGGGACTTGAACCCACGACTGACTAGCTCAGTATGGAATTAGAAAAGGCTACTAGGAATTTCCGAGGGGCCCATAGTCTTGGTCACACGTCTCCATCAGGAGATTGAGTAAGTTGAGGACGACTTCATGACTGTGCACAGTGGCTATTGAAAGGAATGGGTTTGATGGGCCGAATGGCCTTTTTCATACCAGATTTTCCTGAGTCCTGAACAGTGTATTTGTGCCTCTGGCCACTCAGACCGATGGGAATGTTTTCAATATTTTTTCTCCATTCATTCTTGGGATGTGGGCATCACTGGCCAGGCCGGCATTCATTGTCCATCCCTTCTTGTGCTCAGAAGGCAATCGAGGGGCTTGCTTGGCCATTTCAGAGGGCAGTGAAGGCCCAGACTGGGTAAGGATGGCAGGTTTCCTTCCCAAAAGGACATTAGTTGGGTTTTTACAACAACCTTGACAGCTTCATGGTCACTGATACCAGCTTTTTATTTCCAAACTGCCGTGGTGGGAGTTGAGCTCGCATCTAAACCTCTGGATTACTAATCCGGTAACAATGAATGGAAAACATTGAAATTCTATTGATTTAACTTTCTTTCCTTGAGCGCAGAGCAAAGCCTAAACCGTGTACCCTGTAGAAACTGTGGAAGAAGTTTTGAATCCAGCAATCTGGTAAGTTGGTACAAGATTTATTTCCTCTATTTCCTTCCCTATCTTCACTTCCTGTGCAGTATCTCTGGGAACTTTTCTTTGAGTTGCCGTGCGCCTCGTCTTGCTTCTGTTTCATAAACCGGGATTGTAGGGTCACCTTCAACGTCTGCTACACCTAAGGCCAAAAAGAGACGATTCGGTGATGTTATAGCCTAAACCAACAAGCTGCCACCTTGGTACCCTTATGGCCTTAAACGGGGCGAGTCTTGCCTGCAGATTTCTGATGCTAATGCACCATCATCCAACAGCGACACTACGGGGGTCCGTGATGGCTCGCCCTCCTCCTCCTCTCCCCCCCACACCGTGTCCTGACAGAGTGAATATCTAAGCTTACAGTAGGGCCTTAAAAATCACAAAACTCGAGCCTGCCTTTGGAGGCCATTTTGAATGATCGATAAGAAGGGGACTGTGTTTTGTTTGAAGCATCACGGGTCGACTTTCTTGCTAGTCCTGCCCGAGAGAGGTTTTGCTGCTTGTGGGCGCTTGATTTTTTTCATTGCGTGAAATGAGAAAGAGAGAAAGACTTGGCGCCTTTTACAACCTCAGGACGTCCCGAAGCGTTTTACAGCCAATGAAGTACTTTGGAAGTGTGGTCACCGTGGTAATGTAGGAAACGCGGCAGCCAATTTGCGCACAGCAAACTCCCACAAACAACGACGTGACAATGACCAGATAATGCCTGTTGTAGGACCACAGCCCACCAGGAGATACCATCTTGGAGGTGTGGTTCCCAATCCTCCAGGACTGCCCCGGAGTCTCCAGGAATTAAAGATTAATCCCCAGGACAGGAGCAAACAAGGAGAAAAATCAGAGGGGCATTTTAATAAATTGTATGTTGATTTCATTTTCTTTGAGCACTTCCATCCATTAGTTGTAAAACTATCGGAGAATGGGAACATTGGCTCTTTGACTGACGGTCAAGCATCGTCCGGTCGGGTAACAAAGAGTCTGTTCGCTTGCCGATTGGTCGCCTTCCCACGGCCAATGGTGGGAGTGTGGAGGCAGGATGGTTGGAGGCAAGAGATCATGTGATGAAATCTCCAGGAATATGTCCAACCCAGAGTTGGCAAGTGGCAACCCTACTTGGGGATGGGGGCGGGGAGGAGATAGGGGAGAAACTTGGAGGAGGAAAATTCTACTTAGCTTATAAGAAGATAAGAATTAGGAGCAGGGTAGGCCATAGAGCCTGCTCCACCATTCAATAAGATCATGGCTGATCTTCGACCTCAACACCACTTTCCCGCCCGATCTCCAAATCCCTTGATTCCCCCAGAGTCCAAAAATCTACCTATCTCAGCCTTGAATATACTCAAAGACTCAGCATTCACAGCCCTCTGGGGCAGAGAATTCCAAAGATTCACCACCCTCTGAGTGAAGAAATTCCTCCTCATCTCAGTCTTAAATGGCCGACCCCTTATCCTGAGACTATGCCCCCTAGTTCTAGACTCTCCAGCCAGGGGGAAACAACCTCTCAGCATCTACCCTGTCAATCCCCCTCAGAATCTTATGTTTCATTGAGATCACCTCTCATTGCTCTAAACTCCAGAAAGTATAGGCCCATCCTACTCAATCTTTCCTCATAGGACAGCCCTCTCATCTCGGGGATCAATCTAGTGAACCTTCGTTGCACCGCCTCCAAGGCAAGTATATCCTTCCTCAGATAAGGAGACCAAAACTGTGCACAGTACTCCAGGTGTGGTCTCACCAAGGCCCTGTACAATTGTAGCAAGACTTCCTTACTCTTATACTCCAACCCCCTTGCAATAAAGGCCAACATACCATTTGCCTCCCTAATTGCTTGCTGTACCTGCTTGCTAACTTTCTGTGTTTCCTGTACGAGGACATCCAAATCTCTCTGAACACCAACATTTAATAGTTTCACACTATTTAAAAAGTATTCTGTTTCTCTGTTCTTCCTCCCAAAGTGAATTACCTCACATTTCCCCAATTATTGGGAATAGATTCTAAACCACCCTAAAACTCAACGCTTACTTTTATTGTTAAGGAAAGACATGAACCTATCTGTAGCAAAGTCACTAACAAGAAAAAAAGAGTGTTCAATTCGTACAAGCAACGAGCTGCCGGGACAGATCTCTCATCGGTCAGATCGCCATCTGCTGGAAAGGTAGGACTGACAACAACAACTTGTATTTATATAGCGCCTTTAACGTAGTAAAATGTCCCAAGGTGCTGCACAGGCATATTTTAACACCAAGCCACCTAAGAATAAATTAGGGCAGGTGACCAAAAGCTTGGTCAAAGAGGTAGGTTTTAAGGAGCGTCTTAAAGGGGGAGAGGCGGAGAGGTTTAGGGAGGGAATTCCAGAGCTTAGGCAGCTGAAGGCACGGCCACCAATCATTGAGCAATTAAAATCAGGAATGCTCAAGGGGGCAGAATTCGAGGAGTGCAGATATCTAGGGGGGATTGTGGGTTTGGAGGAGATTACAGAGATAGGTAGGGGCGAGGCCATGGAGGGATTTGAAAACAAGGATGAGAGTTTTAAAATCAAGGTGTTGCTTAACCAAGAGCTAATGTAGGTCAGCAAGTACAGGGGTAATGGGCGAACGGGACTTGGTGTGAGTTAGAACACGGGCAGCTGAGTTTTGGATGACCTCAAGTTTACGTAGGGTAGAACGTGGGAGGCCAGCCAGGAGTGCGTTGGAATAGTCAATTGGACGACGATGGAGAGGCGTTGGAGGAGGATGGAGTGGCCAACCACGTCAAAGGCTGCAGACAGGTCAAGAAGGACAAGAAGGGATAGTTTACCTTTGTCACAGTCACAAAGGATGTCATTTGTGACATTGATGAGAGCTGTTTCGGTACTGTGGCAGGGGAGGAAACCTGATTGGAGGGATTCAAACGTGGAGTTCCGGGAAAGATGGGCACGGATTTGGGAGGCGACAACACGTTCAAGGACTTGAGAGGAGAAAAAAGGGAGGTTGGAGATGGGGCGGTAGTTTGCAAGGATGGGGGGGGGACAAGGGTTGTTTTTTTGAGGAGAGGGCTGATGATGGTAGATTTGAAGGAGAGGGGGACAGTGCCCGAGGAGAGAGAACCATTAACAATATCAGCTAACATGGGAACCAGAAAAGGAAGTTGGGTGGTCAGCAGTTTGATGGGAATAGGGTCGAGGGAGCAGGAAATGGGTCTCGTGGACAAGATGAGCATGGAGAGATCATGAGGGGAGATCGGAGAGAAACTGGAGAAAGATGTGAGTTCAGGGCTGGGGCGGGGGGGAGCCTTAGAGGAAGTTTGGCCCGGTGAAACTTTCCAGTGGCTGAAGGGTCAATAACCAGAGGGCACAGATTTTTAAGGTAACTGGCGAAAGAACCAGGGGGGAGATGAGGAGAATTGTTTACGCAGTGAGTTGTTGTGATCTGGAACGCGCTGCCTGAAAGGGCGGTGGAAGCAGATTCAATAGTAACTTTCAAAAAGAGAATTGGATAAATACGTGAAAAGGAAAAATGTGCAGGGCTGTGGGGAAAGAGCAGGGGGGAGTGGGACTAATTGGAGAGCTCTTTCAAAGAGCCGGCACAGGAACAATGGGCCGAATGGCCTCCTACTGTGCTGTATGATTCTATGAAATAAGCCACAGCAGTGAAGAGTATTGATCCAAACTGTGAGGGTGTAGGAAGAAGTAAGCATGTGTCAATTAATAACAGTTATATTCAAGAAGGAGTTAGATATATTTCTTAAGGCTAAAGGGATCAAGAGATATGGGGAGAAAGCAGGGACAGGGTACTGAATTTGGATGATCAGCCATGATCTCATTAAATGGCGGAGCAGGCTTGAGGGGCCGAATGGCCTACTTCTGCTCCTATCTTCTATGTTTCTATGTTATACAGTGTCTGGGATGTAATGGGCTATGTACCGTTATACTGGACCTGAGCCTAGTGTTATGTACAAATTAATTCACATGTTGTTGTCCTTGGAGCAGAGAAGGCTAAGAGGAGGATTGTTAGAGGTGTTGAGAATCATGAAGGGTTTAGATAAGTAAATAAAGAGAAACTGTTTCCAATGGCTGAAGGGTCGATAACCAGAGGGCACAGAATTTAAGGTGATTGGCAAAAGAACCAGAGGTGACATGAGGAAAAACTTTTTTACGTTGCGAGTGTTTGGGCTTTGGAATGCGCTGCCTGATAGGGCGGTGGATACAGAGTCAATAGCAGCCTTCAAAGGGGAATTGGATAAATACTTGAAGGAGAAAAAATTGCAGGGATGTGGGGAAAGAGCGGAGGGGAGTGGGACTGACTGGATTGCTCTTCGAAAGAGCCGGCGCAGACTCGATGGGCCGAATGGCCTCCTTCTGTGCTGCACTATTCTGTGATTCGAAGTGGGGTTGTGTGCCGTTTGCGATGCTGTGCGAGGAGACTTCCTCACAGATCTCGTGCGCCGAATGGGAGTAGTTTCATCTGTAAATCACTGCTCACTTTGTGCCCTTGCAGCACCAGCCGCCCACAGTATCGCACTGGAGACAACAGCACGAAGACTTCATCAACACCATCCGATCAGCTAGGCTCGCAACAGACGCTGTAAATAAGGGCTTACCTCTCCCCCCTCCGCCCCCGGCCAGCCTCAATCCAGGTGCCTTGGGTTTATTGAATTTGTTTTATTAGCCGTTTAATCTTTACATTTCGTCACAAAACAACCCGCAATCTGGATTATTCACACAAACAGACAAAGTAAATGTTATAAATCTCATCATTAAGAAACTACTTATGAAATAACGCTGGATGGCCAGCTGGTGGCGCCGTCCAAGGAGTATATATACTCGGGCGTGGGCCCAGCTTTCCCGGGACATTTTGTAAGACAAGGAACTAGTGAAGTACAACTAGACCTCCATGTTCTGAAACAAGTTGATTAAAGCCTTGCTTTATACTCAAACCAAGTGTTTAGTGAGTTTTATTACAGTAAGTATCACAACCGACTTCATCTCCCACTGACACCTCCCACATCCTTCACCCTGGAGTCTTCCAAGGATCTATCCTTGACCCTCCCCCACTTCTCTTCCTCATCGACCATTGGCAACCTAATCCGAACACTTGGGGCTGGATTCCAGATGTACGCCGACGCCACCCAGCTCTACCTCTCCACCACCTCGCTTGACCCCTACGCAGCCTCTGTGTTGTAAGAGAATTAAACATTTGGAAGAACGAAGCTAGTGTCTTTGGTCCCCGCCACAAACTTAATTCCTGAGCCACCGATACCATCCCCCTCCCTGGCCACTGTCTGAGGCTGAACCAGACTGTTTGCAACCTTAATATCCCATCAATTCTGAGCCAAGCTTCCGACCCCATATCCTCTCCGTCACAATAACCGCCTACCTTCACCTCTACGACATCATCCGCCTCGGCTCCTCCCTTTGTCCCCTCCAGACTCGACTGTTCCAACGCTCTCCTGGACGGCCTCCCCTCTTCCAACCTGCATAAACTTGAGTTAAGCAACGCCTCGATTAAAAAATTCTCATCCTTGTATCCAAATCCCTCCGTGGCCCTGGCCCCTCCCAATCTCTGCAACCCCCTCCAGCCCTACAACATCCTTCAGAACTCTCTCTTTCTCTGAAGGGAGAAGGGAATAGAAGGATATGGTGATGGGGTGAGATGACGTAGGGCTGGGAGGAGGCTCGTGCGGAGCATAAACACCGGCACGGACCGGTTGGGCCGAACGACCAGTTTCTGTGCTGTACATTCAGTATAATTCTAAGTAATTGTGATGTCTTGTGCATCACGATACACTCACTCCCCACCCCACCCATACTGCAACAACTAGAAATAGGCTAATGTAGAAGGAATTCTAAGTGAACGCATTAGATAGCGCGCTACCAGTGGAAATGAAACCATTGCTGTCTGAATTGTAACAGTGTGACTGTGTGCGTTAAGCTCTGTTCGGGGTGCGAGAGTCTTTAACATTGGGTTGTGTGTGTTTTAACCCACAGATTACATTGAGTGTCCCTACTGCAACCGACGCTTCAACGATACAGCGGCGGAGCGGCACATAAACTTCTGTCAGACCAATGTCAACCGCAAAGTTGTGGCAAAGCAAGCCACACAGCCCTCGTCCGCCAATCAGCCCCGAGCTCTTCCACCTATGGCACAAGTGCAGGTGGCCTCTAAGCAAATGACAAGCCCAGCCCGAGGTCCGGCTGTACCATCCAGCTCGCACCAACCACCGAGGACCTCACACCAACCAGCGAGGGCCTCACACCAACCACCCAGGGCCCCTCCTGTAAAGTCAGCGCCTCCGGCACGGACAGCAGCACAAGCGCCAGCACATATACCACGTCCGGTAAGGTCACCGCGTGCGGCACAGTCACCCCATCCGGCTGCAAGAGCCCCTCCTCAGAACAAGATGGCTACCTTCCCTTTACCCCCCCCCTCCCCTCTGCTGAGCCCCATACCCTGAAGGCACGGCCCCCGGTCACCATGCACTTCCACGGGGGATTGCAGCCGTGCGGTACCTCGCCCCAACTGGCCGTTCTTTGTGTGCAAGTTGGGCTGTGCCTCTTGGCCCATCCATTCCACCATCACCGGAAAGGGGCTATCAGCCAGGGTCTGCAGCTCCCGGACCTTACCCAGTGACTGGTGCTGGGAGTCAGCGGATGTAGGTTGTGGGTTGGAGGTAAGGATCGGACATAAGGAGCCAACTCTTGAAAGGAAGAACTTGCATTTATATAGCACCTGTCACATCCTCAGCACGTCCCAAGTCTCAACACTGCAGAGTTACTTTTGAAATGCAGTCACTGATATTTTGTAGGTCAACTTGGCAGCCATTTTGCGCACAGAAAGCTTCCACAAACAGCAATGTGATAATGACCAGATAATGTGTGTTAGTGATGTTGATTGAGGGATAAATATTGGCCAGGACACCGGGGAGAACTCCCCTACTCTTCCCCAGAAATAGTGCCATGGGATTTTTTACGTCCACCTGAGGGAGCAGATGGGGCCTCGGTTTAACATCTCATCCGAAAAAGACAGCACCTCGGACAGTGCAGCGCTCCCTCAGTACTGCCCCTCCGACAGTGCAGCTCTCCCTCAGTACTGCCCCTCCGACAGTGCAGCGCTCCCTCAGTACTGCCCCTCTGACAGTGCAGCGCTCCCTCAGTACTGCACTGGGAGTGTCAGCCTGGATTATGGGCTCAAGTCTCTGGAGTGGGGCTCAAACCCACGACCTTCTGACTCAGAGGTGAGAGAGAGTGCTACTAAATGAGCCTGACCTACACGTAGAAGAAGGAAAAGGTAGACTTGCTAATGTGAACATTGTACAGACGTAAGCCCAGCTCCAATCAGTATTAGCAATTGTCGAAGCTCGCGCTCAAAATATTCATGATTTATTTTTCTTTACCACCCACCCCCGAACCAAAGACAGCAGGTTCTCAATCAAAAGGCAAGCTGACTGCGGCTGCTGCAGCTGTCATGGGAGTCAGACCAGGTAAGGGCAGTGCCTTCAGTGCTCACGCTGTGCTTTCAGAATAACCAGTCACAACTGAGCGGTTATACCTCTTGGGAGAAATTAAACAGGCTGGGGCTCTTTTCTCTAGAAAAGGGAAGGTTGAGGGGTGATCTGATCGAGGCCTTTAATATTATGAAATGGTTAGATATAGAGAAGAGGGGGCCATAAATTAGAACATAAGAATTAGGAGCAGGAGTAGGTCATACGGCCCCTCGAGCCTGCTCCGCCATCCAATAAGATCATGGCTGATTATCGACCTCAACTCTACTTTCCCGCCCGATCCCCATATCCCTCGATTCCCCTAGAGTCCAATAATCTATTGATCTCAGCCTTGAATATACTCAAAGACTCAGCATTCACAGCCCTCTGGGGCAATGAATTCCAAAGATTCACAACCCTCCGAGTGAAGACATTCCTCCTCATCTCATTCTTAAATGGCCGACCCCTTATCCTGAGACTATGCCCCCTAGTTCTAGGTATAAGGCAGTCACTAATAAATCCAATAGGGAATTCAAGAGAAACATATTTACCCAGAGAGTGGTGAAAATGTGGAACTCGCTACCACAGGGAGTGGTTGAGGTGAATAGCACAGATGCATTTATGGGGAAGCTCGATAAACACATGAGAGAGAAAGGAATAGAGGAACATGTTGATAAGGTGAGATGAGGGGTGGGAGGAGGCTCGTGTGGAGCATAGACTTGTTGGATCGAATGGCCCGTTTCTGTGCTGTAAAGACCTTGTCATTCTAAGGGCCAGATTTTCAGTGTGCCGTGAGGCGGGCTTTCAGGCGTGCGGGGGGCAAAAATCCCGAATTCAGGGGTCCCGCCACCATCCCGCCCCCACTTAAGTTTCAAGGGACCCGCCGACCCGAGGCGGGAAGGGATTAGTGCCAATTAACTGCCTGTTAACAGGTAGTTAACAGGCAGTTTTTAGCCTAATCCCTATTTTGAGGGGTGTCGTGTGGGATTCCCGACGGCTCCAAACCACGCCAGGTTAGAGGAGTCGGGCCGTCGGGTTGAAGGACTTGGAGGGGTCGCGATGTCAGTGTTCAGGTGAGTGATGGGTGCATGAGTGCAAAGGTAAATGTGTTTGGTGTGTCTAAAGTGTGTAAAGAAGTTTTACTTACCTGTACTTACCTTTACAGCCTTTCTTCCTGTAGGCTGCGGGAGTCCATCACTCAGCCGGAACTGAAAGCTGAATGGCTGTGATCTGTCAAAAGTGACAGCCTTCAGCTTTCAGTGCCGGTGTGATTTCTAACCGAGTCTGCGTAGAAGGACTCAGGTTAGAAGTCAGACTGTCAGTGTTTGACAGCTTCAAACAGCTGTGAAACACTGATATTTCATCTGTCAAAAACTCTTGACAGATGAAATTTCAGTCTGTGATGTCACCTGTTGCCGGGTGGCCCTTAATTGGCCTGCTGAGCCCGCTGGGCGGGCTCAACAAGGCCAATCAAGGGAAAATCACGTCGATTGGCCGGACGTCGACGGAGGCGGGACTAAAACCCGAAAGTTGTAGTCCCGCCTCCTTCCCGACAGCTTAAGGAAAATCCAGCCCTAAAAGTCTATTTCTTGTATATTTTATTTGTTGCAGATGATGATGATCCATCCACCAGTCGAACGCCAGGCAGTATGAGAGGACCAGCTTCTTCCGTGCAACAGTGAGTACGCGCGATGGGAAAGTCTCCAAGTATTTATGTGGCCTTGTTACAGGATTGGGGTTGGGGAAGTGTCCCTGGAGAACATGGGTTTATCAGCTGGACACGCACAGCAGACTGTGGGGAAATAAGAGAGAGCAAGAAAGTGGGAGAAAGCCTCCACTGAGATAGGTCAGCATTGCTGGAGGTTGGAGTGTGAGGGAGGTGGCCATGTTGATTTAATGAATTGGCAAATTAATTTTAAGGCAGTCAAGTGTGAGGTATTACATTTTGATAAAGATAAGGTCACATATTACTTGCAAATAAGAATCTAAATGGGGTAGAGGAGGAAAGGGATCTTAGAGTCCAATTACACGAATCACTAAAATTAGTGATGCAGGTTAACAAGGCCATTAAAAAAGCAAACCAAGCACTGGGGTTTATTTCTAGAGGAACAGAATTGAAAAGTAGGGAAGTTATGCTAAACTTGTATCGACCCTTGGTTAGACCACACTTGGAGTACGGCGTACAATTCTGATCGCCATATTATAAAAAGGATATAGAGGCACTGCTGAGGATGCAGAGATTTACAAGGATGATACCAGAACTGATACCTATCATGAAAGGATGAACAGGCTGGGTCTCTTTTCTTGAAAAGAGAAGGCTGAGGGGTAACCTAATAGAGTAAAATTATGAAAGGTTTTGATAGAGTAGACACAGAGGGCTAAAAATTGAGTAGTGCCCCATTTGGGGTACTAACTTCGCCGGGGTACTAACTTCGCCGGGGTGCTACTTTTAGCGCCCCGGAAAAATTAGCACTCCCGCGCCGGAAATTGTGTGGTTGTGTCCCAAATTGAGTTGGAAGCACCCCGCATCCCTCTTGGGGCGCTGCGAGTCAATATCGCGGCGCTACGTGCCGCAGCACCATGCACTGTGGCACGTCGCGCCGTGGTATTGCAAGCCTTCCTCCCCTTCTTAAAGGGGAGGGGCCTTGCGCAGCTGGGCCCCCGGGGATCGGGAGTGCCGGCAAAAGGTACTCCGCGAGGGAGGCGGTTCAGGAGGCCGGCAACAAAAATGGCCGCGCCGCACCTCGCCTTTAATAACGCCTCCCCGGCCGCAGGTAGGCCCGTCGGACATAGTGTCCGGCGGTAAGTCAGGGGGCGCTCCCGAAGAGCGGGGTGCTGCGCATGGCGTTGACGTCATTGCCGGCAGGCAGTGCCGCGGGGCGCTACTGTAACCTCCCACTGAATTTCGCGGGAGGTGTGGGATGCGCGGCGCCCGGGTGCTAGTTGCTTTGCCTCTTAGGGCGCTAACGGAAGGCGCAAAGTAACCCAATTTACAATTGTTTCCACTTGTGGCTAACAGCAAACCAGTTGATGTGGCGTATTTGGATTTTCAGGAGGCATTCGATAAGGTGCCACAGAAGAGGTTATTAAACAAAATTAGCGCTCCTGGGATTGGGGGTAATATACTAGCATGGATTGAGGATTGGTTAATGGACAGAAAACAGAGAGTAGGAATAAACGGGTCATTTTCGGGTTGGCAGGCTGTAACTAGTGGGGTACCACAAGGATCAGTGCTTGGGCCTCAGCTATTCCCAATCTACATCAATGATTTGGATGAGGGGACCTAATGTAATATATCCAAGTTTGCCGATGATACAAAGCTGGGTGAGAATGTAAGTTGTGAGGAGGATGCAAAGAGGCTTCAAGGGGATATAGACAAGTTAAGTGAATGGGCAAGAACATGGCAAATGGAATATAATGTGGAGAAATGTGAAGTTATCCACTTTGGTAGGAAAAATAGAAAAGCAGAGTATTTTTTAAATGATTGGGAAATGTTGGTGTTCAGAGGGACCTGGGTGTCCTTGTACACGAATCACTAAAAGTTAACATGCAGGTACAGCAAGCAATTAGGAAAGCAAATGGTATGTTGGCCTTTATTACAAGAGGATTTGAGTATAAGAATAAAGACGTCTTACTGCAATTATATAGGGCCCTGGTGAGATAACACCTGGAGTATTGTGTACAGTTTTGGTCTCCTTACCAAAGGAAGGATATACTTGCCACAGAGGAAGTGCAACGAAGGTTCACCAGCCTGGTTCCTGCGATGGGGGGATTGTCCTATGAGGAGAGATTGAGTAGACTAGGCCTATATTCTCTAGAGTTTAGAAGAATGAGAGGTGATCTCATTGAAACATACAAAATTCTTACAGGGCTTGACAGGGTAGATGCAGGGAGGATGTTTCCCCTGGCTGGGGAGTCTAGAACCAGGGGTCACAGTCTCAGAATAAGGGGTCGGCCATTTTGGACTGAGATGAGGAGAAATTTCTTCACTCAGAGGGTGGTGAATCTTTGGAATTCTCTACCCCAGAGGGCTGTGGAGGCTCAGTCGTTGAGTATATTCAAGACAGAGATCGATAGATTTTTGGATATTAAGGGAATCAAGGGATATGGGGATAGGGCGGGAAAGTGGAGTTGAGGTAGAAGATCAGCCATGATCTTATTGAATGGCGGAGCAGGCTCGAAGGGCCAAATGGCCGACTCCTGCTCCTATTTCTTACGTTTTTATGTTCTTATAGAGGCCATCAATATAAGATAGTCACCAAGAAATCAAATAGGGAATCCAGAAGAAACTTCTTTACCCAGAGAGTGGTGAGAATGTGGAACTCGCTACCACAGGGAGTGGTTGAAACGAATAGCATAGATGCATTTAAGGGGAGGCTAGATAAGCATATGAGGGAGAAGGGAATAGAGGGTTATGCTGATAGTTAGATGAGGAAGGAGGGGAGGAGGCTCGAGTGGAGCATAAACGCTGGCATGGACTGGTTGGGCCGAATGGCCTGTTTCTGTGCCGTATATCCTGTGTAATAATGGAGGGAGTGGGGGAGGAAAGACCGAGCAACAACAGGAGGACTAAGAGGAGTTACCAGGTTATGAGCCTTCCAGATCAGCGCCAACAAAGACGGAAGATCAGTTTAAAAGAAAGAAAGACTTGCATTTATATAGCGCCTGTCACAACCATCGGACGTCTCAAAGCGCTTCACAGCCAATGAAGTACTTTTGAAATGTAGTCACTGTTGTAATGTGGGAAACATGGCAGCCAATTTGCGCACAGCAGGGTTCCACAAACAGCAATGTGATAATGACCAGATAATCTTTTTTTTTTTAAAGTGATGTTGGTTGAGGAATAAACATTGGCCCCAGGACACTGGGGAGAACTCCCCCCGCCCCCCCCCCCCGCTCTGCTTTGAAATCGTGCCGTGGGATCTTTTACTTCCTCCCGAGAGAGCAGTTGAGAGATATCATGCCCCTGGTTTCTGGACTGTAGTGAGATCCATTCCAGGTTTTGTGTTAGATCCACCTGGTGGGGCCCAAAGTTCTTTCGCGCACCATTCCGGGGGCGATTCCGACAGTGCGTAAGAACGGAGAGGCCCGAGGACCAAACTAATCATAGAAAGTCATAGCATGGAAGGAGGCCATTTTGGCCCATCGTGTCCGCCTAATCCCACTTCCCAGCTCTTGGTCCGTAGCCCTGCAGGTTAGAGCATCCCAAGTGCACATCCAAGTACTTTTTAAATGTGGTTAGGGTTCCTGCCTCTACCACCCTTTCAGGCAGTGAGTTCCAGACCCCCACAACCCTCTGGGTGAAGAAATTTCCCCTCAAATCCCCTCTAAACCTTCCACCAATTACTTTAAATCTGTGCCCCCTGGTTTTTGACCCCTCTGCTAAGGGAAATAGTTCCTCTGTATCCACTTTATCTACACCTCAATACGGTCTCCCCTCAGCCTCCTCTGTTCCAAGGAAAACAGACCCAGCCTATCCAGTCTTTCCTCATAGCTAAGATTCTCTACTCCCGGCAACATCCTTGTAAATCTCCTCTGTACCCTCTCTAGTGCAATTACATCTTTCCTGTAATGTGGTGACCAGAACTGTACGCAGTACTCTAGCTGAGGCCTAACTAGTGTTTTATACAGTTGAAGCATAACCCCCTGCTCTTGTATTCTATGCCACGGCTAATAAAGGCAAGCATTCCGTATGCCTTCTTAACCACCTTATCTACCTGGCTTGCTACCTTCAGGGATCTGTGGACATGCACTCCAAGGTCCCTTTGTTCCTCTACACTACTCAGTGTCCTACCATTTAATGTTATTCCCTTTCCTTGTTAGCCCTACCCAAATGCGTTACCTCACACTTCTCCGGATTGAATTCCATTTGCCACTGTTCTGCCCACCTGACCAATTTATTGATATCTTCCTGCAGTCTACAGCTTCCTTCTTCAGTATCAACCACACAGCCGATTTTAGTATCATCTGCAAACTTCTTAATCATACCTGCTATATTCAAGTCAAGATCATTGATATATACCACAAAAAGCAAGGGACCTAGTACTGAGCCCTGCGGAACCCCACTGGAAACAGCCTTCCAGTCACAAAAACACCCATCAACCATTACCCTCTGCTTCCTGCCTCCGAGCCAGTTTTGAATCCAACTTGACACTTTGCCCTGGATCCCATGGGCTTTTAACTTCGTGACCAGTCTGCCATGTGGAACCTTATCAAAAACCTTGCTAAAGTCCATATACACTACATCAAATGCACTACCCTCATCTACCCTCCTTGTTACCGCCTCAAAAAATTCAATCAAGTTTGTCAGACACGACCTTCCCTTAACAAATCCGTGCTGACTATCCTTGATTAATCCATGTCTTTCTAAATGAAGATTTATCCTGTCCGTCAGAATTCTTTCCAATAATTTTCCCACCTCCGAGGTTAGGCTGACTGGCCTATAATTACTCGGTCTAGCCTTTTCTCCCTTTTAAAATAAGGGCACCACATTAGCAGTCCTCCGGCACCACACCTGAAGCCAGAGAGGATTGGAAAATGATGGTCAAGGCTCTGCTATTTCCTCTTTTGCTTCGCTTAACAGCCTGGGATACATTTCATCCGGGCCTGGGTATTTATCTACTTTTAAAGCTGCTAAACCCCTTAATACTTCCTCTTTCATTATGTTTATTTCATCTAATATTTCACACTCCTCCCCAGATAGCAATGTCTGCTTCGCCCCTCTCCTTTGTGAAAACAGACGCAAAGTATTCATTAAGAACCCTACCGACGTCTCCCGCCTCCACACACACATTATCCTCATGATCTCTAATAGGCCCTACCCTTTCTTTTGTTATCCTCTTACTCTTAATATATTTATAAAACATCTTTGGGTTTTCCTTGATTTTACTTGCCAAGAATTTTTCATGCTCTCTCTTTGCTTTCCTAATATCCTTTTTAACTGCACCCCTGAACTTTCTGTACGCTAAAGATTCTGGAGTATTTAGCCCTCGGTATCTGTCATACGCCTCCCTATTTTTCTTTATCCTACCCTGTATGTCCCTAGACATCCAGGGGGCTCTAGATTTGTTAGTCCCATCTTTTTTTTCTTTAAGGGCACATATTTGGTCTGAACCCTCCGGATCTCCTCCTTGAATGCCTCCCACTGCTCTGACACTGATTTACCTTCAAGTAGCTGTTTCCAGTCCACTATGGCTAAATCCCCGCTGAGCTTAGCAAAATTTGCTTTTCCCCCAATTTAGAATTTTTATTCCTGGTCTATCCTAGTCCTTTTCATAACTACCTTAAATCTAACAGAATTATGGTCACTAGCACCAAAATGCTCCCCCATTGATACGCCTTCTACCTGCCCAGCTTCATTCCCTAAAACTAAATCCAGAACCGCCCCCTCCCTTGTTGGGCTTGCTACATACTGGCTAAAAAAAGTTCTCCTGGATGCATTTTAGGAATTCCGCACCCTCTATACCCTTCACACTAATTTTATCCCAGTTAATATTGGGGTAGTTGAAATCCCCTACTATTACTGCCCTGTAGTTTTTGCACCGCTCAGAAGTTTGTCTACATTTTTGTTCTATCTCCCTCTCACTGTTTGGGGGTCTGTAGTACATTCCCAGCAATGTGATCGCCCCTTTTTTGTTTTTCAATTCGACCCATATGACCTCGTTTGATGATCCCTCCAACATATCATCTCTCCTCACTGCTGTAATAGTTTCTTTAATCAATACCGCGACCCCCTCCCTTTTCACCACCCTCTCTATCCCATCTGAAAATCCTGTAACCAGGAATGTTGAGCTGCCATACCTGCCCCTCTTTCAGCCACGCCTCTGTAATAGCTATAATATCATAGTCCCAAGTATCTACCTGTGCCCTCAGCTCACCTGCCTTGTTCGCTATACTCCTTGCATTGAAGTCTATACCATTTAGTATAGGCAAACCTCCTTGTTGACTACTATCTAGCCCTTGATTCCTCTGTCCCTCCAATTTACTTTCTACATTTTTGTTTTCCAATTCCAGCTTTTCTTCCCTCCCTGTTGACTCTATACTTAGGCTCCCATCCCCCTGCCAAGCTAGTTTAAACCCTCCCCAACAGCACTAGCAAACCCTCCCATGAGGATATTGGTCCCGTTCCCATTGAGGTGCAACCCATCTGGCTTGTAGAGGTCCCACCTCCTCCAGAAACAATTCCAATTCTTCAGGAGAGTTGAGGCCCTGCTTGGAGGGTACTGTACATAAGACACTGTCTCTTTCGCTCTCTGATCTTTTTCAGCTCTCAATACGGCCGGATGTAACAGCGGAGCATGGAGTGTGTGAAGGCCCAGGACGCAGAGCTGCAGTGGGCCTGAACCCTGCATCATTTGCAAGCCCCAGGATCGTGACAGCTGCATCATGTCTTCCTCCCACCTCACCCGCAACAACCAGTCTCACTCCCCCACAACCAACAGTAAAATTCAACTCAACTCGGTGTTTTATTTAGTTCGATGGGTGGGTTGGTGGGTGGGGGGGCGGCAATGGGCCGGTGGTGGGGGGCGGCGACGGGCCGGTGGTGAGTGGGGGGAGGGGTGGCGACGGGCCGGTGGTGGGGGGAGGGCGGTGGGCTGGTGGGCCAGTGGGTGGGCTGGGGGGGGGGGGGCGATGGGCTGATGGGTGGGCGGCGATTGGCCGGTGGGGGGGGGCTGGTGATGGGCCGGTGGGTGGGCGGGGGGGTGCGATGGGCCGGTGGGGGCTGTTATTCAGATATTTGCAAAATTTATTTTAAAAATCATGGTTATACTGCATCCTCCAGCAAGAACCAGAATTAGCATCAAATTAAGCGTGCGAGAGTGTATGTGAGCGAGTGTATTTGAGCGAGTGTGTTTGCGAGCGAGCGTGTTTGAGAGTGAGCGTGTTTGAGAGTGTCTTTGTGAGCGAGTTTGCGAGCGAGCGTGTTTGGGAGCGAGCGTGGTTGAGAGTGTGTTTGCGAGCGAGTGTGATTGGGAGTGAGCGTGTTTGTGAGCATGTCTTTGTGTAGTGTATGGTGTGTATTGGTGTGGGGGGGGGTGTATTGATGTGTTCGGGGGGCGATAGGCCGGTAGGTGGATCGGGGGGCGATTGGCCGGTGGGTGGGTCGGGCTGTTATTCAGATATTTGCAACATTTATTTTAAAAATCATGGTTATACTGCATCCCCCAGCAAGAACCAGAATTAGCATCAAATTAAGTGTGAGTGTATTTGTGAGCGAGTGAGCGTGCGCGAGGGTGTTTGCGAGTGAGCGTGCGTGTGAGCATGTCTTTATGTAGTGTATGGTGTGTGTGTGTAGGAGTGTGTATTGACGTGGGGGGGGGGGTGTATTGATGTGGGGGGGGTATTGATGTGCGGGGGGGGTGTATTGATGTGCGGGGGGGGTGTATTGATGTGCGGGGGGGGTGTATTGATGTGCGGGGGGGGTGTATTGACGGGGGGTGTATTGACGTCGTGGGGGGGGGTGTATTGATGTGCGGGGGGGGTGTATTGATGTGCGGGGGGGGGGGGGGGGTTGTACCGATGTGTGTGAGTGTACACGCCGCTCCGGACCACACAGTGGATGATTCAGCCTCCCCTGCCCCAGACTCCGCTCTATCCCCGCACTGACCCTGGACCCAGCCTGCAGGGAGACTCCAAGACGCCTCACTGTAACGCCACTGGCCGTTTTGGCCAGGAAGTCGTTCACTCGGCCAATTTCCTGCCCGGGAGTTTATATTCTTCCCCTACCCACTATCCCAATCCTGTGCGCTAAATGGGAACATCAAAATTACCGTAACTGTGAACACAAGATCAGCAAAATAATTAGCTGAAACCGAAACACAGACAATAGAATCACCGTCTGTTCAAGATCATACATGGCATTTAATGCACTGTGTAAAAAAAACATTGGTCATTTCCAAAAATATATATTTTCATTCCACGGCATAAAAAATAATCCTCATCTCATCCACAGTCTAACAACAATTATATTGTGATCAGTCTTAATATAAAATGTTTGAGGTCAATTCCATCATAATATTTTAAAACATAGAACCTTCCGGCTGAGTTGTGCTGACCTCAGCTTTTAAAGGTCACCTGTCTTGAAGATAGTTAAGGGCAGAAACAGATAATAATTTGAGGATCAATATTAGCCAGTCAGAGGAACGGCACTGATCAGCAGCTACTTGGGAGGATTAATCAATAGTCTAATCGAGGGGTTCGGGGGGTTTATATATAGAATAATAATGGATATCCGGGAGTGAGTTACAGGCTGGAATCTAAACGAGTGGTTTGGGTGGTTTATATATCGAATAATTGATACCTGGGAGTGAGTTACAGGCTGGAATCTAATCGGGTCGGGGAGGTGGGGGAGGGGGTGGTCCCCAGGAATGTGGCATTTTTAGACAGTTCATGAACATTCAGCCCCTCGAGCCTGTCCCACCATTCAGTCAGATCGTGGCTGATCTGTACCGCAGCTCCATTGACCCACCTTTGCTCCATACCCCTTGATATCCTTACCTACCAAATATCTATCAAGCTCTGTCGAATTGGAAGAGAATTCCAGATTTCCACTACTCTTTGTGTGAAGAAGTGCTTCCTGACATCACTCCTGGATAGCCTGGCTCTAATTTTAAGATCAGAATCATAGAACAATACAGCACAGAAGGAGGCCATTCGGCCCATCGTGCCTGTGGCGGCTCTTTGAAAGAGCTCTCCGATTCGTCCCACTCCCCTGCCCTTTCTCAATAGCCCTGCACATTTTTTTCATCAAGTATTTATCCATTTCCCTTTTGAAAGTTACTATTGAATCTGCTTCCACCGCCCTTTCAGGCAGCACATTCCAGATCATAACAACTCACTGCGTAAAAAATATTCTCATCTCCCCTCTGGTTCTTTTGCCAGTTACCAATTAAGATTGTGCCCTCCTTGTTCTGCATTCCCCAAAGTTTCAGATCCATTGAATTGGATCATTACAAAAAGTAGAACTTCAAAAATAAAGATTAGTATATACCGAAAAACAGGTCCACATGAAGTGCTTCTATCCACAGGTGGTGGAGACTTAATAGCCTGACAGTAACAGACAACAAAGAGGAATATTTATCAAAGTAAAAATAAATTTATACAACTCTTGAGTCTTTCGAATTTGATTCTCTACCCTCTCTGACTGCCGACTGGAGCTCCTCGATTGAATGAAGGCTGGTTACTGAAATACCTGTTGAAAGCGGGGCAGCGGAGTAGGCGCGAGGGTGGTGAGACCTGATGAAGCTGGGTCAAGTTCAAACTGGCCACCGAAGGCCTCCCATCCCGTCGCTGCCCGACGAGGGGAGCTATTCTGTGCAAAGTCTCCCCTTGGCCGTATGTCACCCCCACGTCACTGTCTGGAGGCTGGCCTGCACCGGGGTGGGGGGGTGGGCGTGGGCTAGAATCCAAGCAGATGGGAGATGTCCATGGAATTCACGTTCAGGGGCTTTGCCTCTTTTGTGCATGGCGGCAAGGCAGCAACTGCTCGAAGCTTCCAAATCCAACATCCAGACTTCCTTTACCAGCTGCCGATCGGGATTCGAGCACTGCTGCATCTCCCAGCAAATCCAAATTGTAGCCCCTCGTGTCGACCTTCACAGGCTGGTCTTTGGTGGGCATGGGGCGATATGAGGGGTAGTGTTGAGATGGTATTGGTGCAGTTGCATACACTGGCTTTTAGGGGGTGGCGGGGGAGGAGGAAGAATCGGGGGGTGAGCTGGGCAACATGTGGTGCTGGCCAGATGGCAATGGATGGGCGTAGGCCCCAGTGCTCATGGTGTTGGCATAGTCCTTCTGCACCGGCTCACCCAGAGGATCAGGCCATATGGTGCCAGGCTCCTCCTTCAGAGAGATGGGGCAGCTGCCATTCATTGGCCCGCCAGCCCGTGAGCCTCCAACCTCCCCCGCATCGGCTCCTGAGCGTGGCTCTTTCTGGTGTGCCGTGTCAAGTGATCCTTGCGGCCGAAACGCTGGGCGCAGAATTGGCAGAGGAAATCCTTGCGCCCGGTGTGGACCACCGTGTGCCGCCTGACGTCCTTGCGGGTGTAGAAGCGCCGCTCGCAGCGATCGCACGCGTGCCGCTTCTCCCTGGAGCTGCTGGCGAGCCTGCCCGCGTGGCCCTTCAGGTGCTCCAGCAGCTGGTCTGTCCGGCCAAACTCGCGGGCGCATACGCCGCACGTCAGGTCGCCGCCGGCTGCCGCGTGGAGCGCCAGGTGCCGCCTGTAACCCAGCTTGGTGTTGTACCGCTTGCCGCACTCCTCGCACCTGAGCAGCACCTTGTTGGGGTCGTGGGTCTGAAGGTGGTTCTTCAGGTGGTCCTTCCTGTGGAACATCTTCTCACAGTATGAGCACCGGTGGGACTTCTGAGGACAGTGAGTGGCCATGTGTCTGGAGGAGCAAGGACATTGAGAAGATTAGCAGGGACAACAAGCTCTCAAATGCTCAGGTAAAAAGGGACGTCTACTCTGCTCGTTTTATTTATTATTGACAAACCTACTGTGAAGGATCAAGGCCCGTAATGAAGAAACCTGTAAGGGAAATTCCCCGATCCCATGCTCCCAGTGGGGAGCCATGCTTGGTGAAGATTAGGAGCAACGTTATTGCTCTGATTACCTTTACCCCACGCCCCTCAAACCTGGCTACCGGCCAAGATCTGGGAATTTCCCCTTCAGATGGTGACAACACAGGTTCAAACTAGTAAAAGGCAAATTTAGGACAGATATCAGGAAGTTCTCCTTACTACTTACTGGTCAACACATAGAATGGACTTCCAAGTACAGTCGTGGAGGCAAAAACCCTAGAATCATTTAAGAACTGAAGAAGTAGGAGAAGAGGTAGACCATACGGCCCCTCGAGCCTGCTCCGCCATTCAATAAGATCACGACTGGTCTTCTATCTCAACTCCACTTTCCCGCCTGATCCCTTGATTCCCTTAATGTCCAAAAATCTATCGATCTCAGTCTTTAATATACTCAACGACTTAGCATTCACAGCCCTCTGGGGTAGAGAATTCCAAAGATTCACAACACTCCGAGTGAAGAAATTTCTCCTCATCTCAGTCCTAAAAGGCCGACCCCTTATCCTGAGACTATGCCCCCTAGTTCTAGACTCTCCAGCCAGGGGGAAACAACCTCTCAGCATCCACCCATCAAGCCCTCTTAAGAATTTTATATGTTTCAACGAGATCACCTCTCATTCTTCTGAACTCCATTGAGTATAGGCCCAGTCTACTCAATCTCTCCTCATAGGCAGCCCTCATCCCAGGGATCAATATATTTAAGAGATAGTTTTGCACTGTGATGGGAGACTGTAGGCTAAGATAAGCCAAATGGCCTTCCTCATTGCTACCGATATGCCGTATGATGCAATCAAAGTTGAAAAGAATAAGACTGAAGAGAAGACAAATGAAGAACTAGTGATGAGGTGACTCCGAGCTTGAGTCTTAAAAGCCTGTAGATCGTAGGAAGAGAAGACTGGGGAGTTCCACAGTTTGGGTCTGCTGAATTAGCCCAGGCGATATCTATACACTTATTGGGATCTCTCAGTTGCTTTCTTGTTACCATATTAGCACCATGGAACGAGAAAAAGCAATTCACCTCATCACAAGGATGAATTCACAATTAAGATCTAACCTTTTATCAGAAATGCCATGTACTTCCAACATCCTGGCCAATATTTATCCCTCAACCAACATCATAACACAGATTATTTGGTCATTATCACATCGACGTTCGTGGGACCTTGCTGTGCACAAATTGGCAACGTGTTTCCCACATAATGACAGTGACTACATTTCAAAAGTACTTCATTGAATGTGAAGCATTTTGGGACGTCCTGAGGTCATGAAAGGTGCTAAATAAATGCAAACTCTTTCTTCTTTCCTTTCTGACTATGGTTCCCAAAGCTCTCCACCACTGGGGGTTTCCCCTCACCTCATGTCTGGGTCTGTTGTAGACTCATTGATAGAAATCGATCACTGTGATTAGTCAACAACTCCATTATCGTTCTATCATGTGACTACCAGGAGGGTAGAAGGTGAACTAGATGAACCTTGTTTGTTAATGTACAAAATCGGCCCAAGGCGCTTTACTGAGCCAAAGAAGGAGACATTAGGAGGGGTGGCCTAAAGCTTGGCCAGAGGTGGGTCTTACAGGAGGTGAAGAGAGATTGGAGTTTAGGGAGGGAATCTCCAGAGCGTGAGGTCTAGTGCTTTACCGTATCAATTTGTATTTGGAGATAAATGCTTTGGCGCAGTCATGTTGTGAGCAGGTATAAGGACGTTCTCTGGTGTGCGAGTAGGAGTGCGCCGTCAGTTTCTCCACACTGATGAAGATTATCCCGCACAGTGGACAGGGGAAGGTCTTCCGCAGCTTGGCCTCTGGCCCCTCCCTCTTTGCGGCCACAGCCTGCCCGTCTCGCTGCGGCGCCTTCGGACTCGCCACCTGGCCGAACTGACCGTCGGGGCCCAAGCTGTCCGTCTTCAGGCAGGCGTAAGCGCGCTCGGTCCCTGGGCGCCCAGCCATGGTCAGTTCGTGCACCCTCCCTTGGACCATCCCCTGGGTCGCGGCGGGACCCGAGCCCCAGTGGCTGCAGGGATGGGACTCCAGCAAGCTGAAGGTGCTGAAGACGTTCCAGCAACTGGAGCACTTCCACCGATCGGCAGTCTCCACCTGCAAGAGAAAGAGGAAGCGGAGCTTCAATTTAGAATCACAGAATCGTACAGCACAGGCAGAGGCCATTCGGCCCGTCGTGCCTGTGCCGGCTCTGTGGTAGAGCTCTCCAATTAGTCCCACTCCCCCCTGCTCTTTCCCCATTGCCTTGCAAATTTCTCCCCATCAAATTCCTGTTTGAAAGTTACAATTGAATCTGCTCCCACCGCCCTTTCAGGCAGCGCGTTCCAGATCACAACAACTCGCTGCGTAAAAAAATTCTCCTTGTCTCCCCTCTGGTTCTTTTGCTGATTACAGGTTGAGCGTCCAAAATCCAGAGTTCCGGAATCCGGGGTGATTGGTGACTGGGTCGTCCGGAATCCGTAAAATGTTCCGTAATCCGGAACTCCGGATTTTGGACGCTCAACCCGTACTTCAAAAAGCCATTAACTTTTGTTGTCTTTTTTTGAAAAATCCTATGAAAAATGCGAGTGATGCAATAAAACTTTAGTGTTGTGTTTTATCCTCCTTAATCTGCACAGCTCCACTAAGTGTTTCCGCCAGGCTGCGGCCGCGGCACCATGCCGCCCTGGTGGCCTAGTGTGGGCCATCGGATGCTCGCAGCGTCCCTCCCCTTTAACAGAAGGTGAGGGGGCGGAGAAACGCATTGGCGCTACGTGGGAGCGGCCCAGGCATTTCCGGACTTCGGAACGTGTTTCTGATGTTCGAAGTCCGGAAACGCCCGAGCCCAGGTTGCGATATTTCCAGACTTCGGACATCAGAAACATGTTCCGAAGTCCTAGAAAAACACGGAAACTGGCTCGGTCTCAGTCCCGAGGTTGCCGGATTCAGGAGGCTCAACCTGTATCTTAAATCTGTAACCTCTGGTTACCGACCCTCCTGCCACTGGAAACAGTTTCTCCCTATCCACTCCCTAACAGCTTCCCAATCCCTGATATCATCCTGTTGAACCGATGAACCTTTCGGAGAGGATGAGGAAAAGCCTTAGAAACAAATAGAAGGAAAAACGATTTGTTCTCCTGTCTTACATCTGTGTCTATCCTGGCTGTGCTTCCCGAATTCAAGGAGCTGAGGTCAACAGCAAAGAACGAAAGGCTTCCAATTATATTGTGTCTGGCTACATCTGTGAGAAATGTCTCAAAGCTCTTCATGCCCTTTCTTTGAAGTGCAGTGACTATGTGGACAGTCAAGTCTGCCCATTTTCGCCACAGCAAAATCCCACAGTCAGCAATGAGCTGATACTGAGTGAGTTACCAGTGGATTTTAAATATCCACCTCAAACAGCAGCACCGGCAAATGACTTGCCACAGACTGAGACTTGAACTTGAGATCTTCCAGGTCAATTTGGCAACGCGAAGGACTCTCTAGCTCTGAGCTATCGGGATGGCTAGAATGGTTTACTCTTAATCCTCAGCATGACTTAACCCAAACAAACCATCTCTGGGTGACAATGGATGAGACTTACTGCAGGGTCAGGGGGAGGTGAGTATTCTCCAGGCTCCTCTTTGATAAGCACTGAAGGAGCTTCCATGGATTTTGCGTAATCTTCCGCATACCAGACTTTCAGCTCCGTGTGCGGTTGAATGCTCTGCAGAAGATACCATTCTATTAGCATCTACACAGATAACAGCAAGCAATGGCACCTGCCCATGATGTGACACCACACTAGGCTGTGATACCTCCCCACCCAGCGACTCTGCCCCACCCAGCAACTCCGCCCACAGTCTTCCATTGGATCCATGCTCCGATGACACTGCTGCAGAGCCCGGGCCTGCCCTTGTTCTGAACAACCTTCCTGTCTCAGTAATTGATTGGATCATGGCGGTTTCTCCGTGAAATCCACGGAAACTGAGGGAACGCGTGGCTTTGAAATGGGAGGTGCCGGAGTTTGAGCTCCAGTCAACGAATGATTATTTTGGATAAAAAGCAGACGTTTCCCCCCTCCCCCTTTTCCTCTCCCTCCCCTTCCCCCTCATGCTCTCCCCTCGGGTCACACCCTCCCCCTCACCATCCTCCTCGACCTCCCCTCCTTCTCCCCCCTCCCCCTCCTCCTCCCCCTCACCCCTCCTCCTCCCCCTCACCCCTCCTTCTCCCCCCTCCCCCTCACCCCTTCCCTTTACTACTCCACTCCCCTCCCCTCCTTCTCCCCCTTCCCTTTACCACTCCCCTCCCCTCCTTCTCCCCCTTTTTGCTGGTCGCCACTCCTCCTCAGTAGCGCCCCTACCTTTACCGTGGTGAAGTACACTTCTCCCCGGTGCTGGTATGCTACAAGGGTCTGCTCCTCCAGGGTCCTTGCAGGCCGCACAAACATCATCCAGTTACCACACTCTTCATTCGGAGTGTCTAGGAAATACTTTCCCCCGTCCTTTAAAACCTGAGGAGACAGACAGCGCACACATGGACTAAAGTACAGCAGAGACAGGAACCCCCTCCCCCTAATGCCATAATCATAGGAGCAGGAGGAGGCCATTCAGCGTCTTGAGCCTGTTCTGCCATTCAACGAGATCCTGGCTGATCTGTATCTCCACTCCATTTACCCACTTTGGTACTGTAACCCTTAATACCCTCGCCTAACAAAAATCTATCAATCTCAGTCCTGAAATTTTCATTTGACCCCCAGCCTCAACAATTTTTTGGGGTGGGGGAAGAGTTCAGATCTCCACTACCCTTTGTGTGAGGAATGCTTCCTGACATCACCCCTGAACGGCCTGGCTCGAATTTAAATTTATGCCCCCTTGTTCTGGACTCCCCCCACCAGAGGAAGTAATTTCTCTCTTATCTACCCTATCAAATCCGTTAATCAAACTCCGAGTTCTTCAGAAACGTTGACAGATTTGTTGGAGAATTCAGATACATCGCCTACCATCTGGAGCTCAAGTTATCTTCTCCCCTGGTTGGGTTTAACGGACAGTCCCTCAGTATAGGAAGTGCTTAAATTAATGGGGGAAACTGGGACTAAAATGAGTTTGTGCTATTGTCAGTCAAAGGGCATCCAACATATCTGCTCCCAGACCCTCTACTGACGCAATGCTGAAAATGGCCATCAGGATATGGGTGAAAGCGTTGATTCTTCATCTGGTTTACACTCCTCTGTTGGTGAAGTGCCCAGGCATCTCCTCATTCTGCATTATTGATCTGCACTGAGGGGTTTCTATTGCAAACCCTTACCCTACCACTCTTATGCCAATTGATGCCAATGCTCTGCGCCGTAACACTGCCTGAAAGGTACCTGAAGACCTTATTGTACAATTACGAGGCACAGGTCAGGATTGTGATGGAATACTCTCCACTTGCCTGGATGAGTGCAGCTCCAACAACACTCAAGAAGCTCGACTCCATCCAAGACAAAGCAGCCTGCTTGATTGGCACCCCATCCACCACCTTCAACATTCACTCCCTCCACCACCGGCGCACCGTGGCTGCAGTGTGTACCATCTACAAGATGCATTGCAGCAACTCACCAAGGCTTCTTCGGCAGCACCTCCCAAACCCACGACCTCTTCCACCTAGAAAGACAATGGCAGCAGACGCATGGGAACACCATCACCTCCAAGTTCCCCTCCAAGTCACACACCATCCTGACTTGGAAATATATCGCCGATCCTTCATCGTCGCTGGGTCAAAATCCTGGAACTCCCTCCCTAACAGCACTGTGGGAGTATCTTCACCACACGGACTGCAGCGGTTCAAGAAGGCGGCTCACCACCACCTTCTCGAGGGCAACTAGGGATGGGCAATAAAATGACGGCCTTGCCAGTGACGGCCACATCCCAAACATTAATAAAACAAAACATGAGTGTTCAGTAGAATGAGCAAAGTTCTGGAGGTACTGCTGTGGCCCTCTTGATAAGCTCCTGGCTGGAGCTGGGTTCAACAAGTTAGAAGTGGTGCTGAAGGAGGACAGACACAGGAGAGGGTGGGAGAAAACTGAGAGCGATGGAATGGTCCAGCTTTTTTTTAAATTACCAGTTGAAAGGTTCTGAAAACCATTCCCACCCTATGAGAAAATATGAGCCCAGCTCCATCTGCAGCACCACAGAGAGTGAGGAGATCATCACATCGGAAAACTTCTCTCCCTAGCCCATTGGAAGCACGCTTTTACAGAATGTTTTGTAATCTTGTAGAATCTTGCAGCACAGAAGGAGGCCATTCGGCCCACCGTGCCTGTGCCGGCTCTTTGAAAGAGCTCTCCAATTAGTCCCACTCCCCCTGCTCTTTCCCCGCAGCCCCGCAATTGTTTCTCCTTCAAGTATTTATCCAATTCCTTTTCGAAAGTTACTATTGAATCTTCTTTCAGGCAGCGCATTCCAGATCACAACAACTCGCTTTCATAAACCGTAAGACGGATACAGATGGAGAAGGCCATTCAGCCCCATCCTAGCTGATCTATCCAGTCTCCAACTGTAGCATCCCGCTGGTTCTTAACTGACTCCAGGGATTTGGCCTCACTTACCCTACCCACACATCCATCACTAAATACAATTGTCCCAAATACACAAGGAATGATATACTTGCCTTGGAGGCGGTGCAACGAAGGTTCACTAGATTGATTCCTGGGGTGAGAGGGCTGTCCTATGAGGAGAGATTGTGTAGAATGGGCCGATACTCTCTGGAGTTTAGAAGAATGAGAGGTGATCTCATTGAAACATACAAGATTCTGAAGGGGATTGACAGGATAGATGCTGAGAGGTTGTTTCCCCCTGGCTGGAGAGTCTAGAACTCGGGGCATAGTCTCAGGATAAGGGGTCGGCCATTTAAGACTGAGATGAGGAGGAATTTCTTCACTCAGAGGGCGGTGAATCTTTGGTATTCTCTGCCCCAGAGGGCTGTGGAGGCTCAGTCGTTGAGTATATTCAAGGCTGCGATCGATAGATTTTTGGACTCTCGGGGAATCAAGGGATATGGAGATCGGGCGGGAGAGTGGAGTTGATGTAGAATTTCAGCCATGATCTTATGGAAATGCGGAGCAGGCTCGAGGGGCCGTGTGGCCGACTCCTGCTCTTATTCCTTATGTTAATACAATCTCATTACAAGGGTGGCTAAACAACCCATCTTTCTCGAGCCGTACCTGTAACACAAGCTTGTTGTCATCATAGTCGGTGAGCCTGGTCGAGAGCAGGCCCACGTATGGTCCAAACTGGGTCCTCTTCTCTATCACCTTCTTGGCAAACACTCCTAGGACTGTAGGGGACATCAAATTGCACAGAATTACGTAGAGCTTACAGCACATGAACAGGCCATTTGGCCCAACTGGTCTGTGCCGGAGTTTATGCTCCACACGAACCTTCTCCCACCCCTACTTCATCTCACCCTACCAGTGTATCCTTCTATTGCTTTCTCCCTCATGTGTTTATCCAACTTATCCTTAAAGGCATAAGTGCTATTCGCCCCAACCACTCCAAGTTCCACATTCTCACCACACTGAGTAAAGAAGTTTCTCCTGAATTCCCTATTACATTTATTAGCGACTATCTTATAGTTATGGCCCCTAATTTCGGTTGCCCCCCCCCCCCACCCCCCACAAGTGGAAACATCTCTAACTCTACCCTTTCATAATCTTAAATCAGGTCACCGCTCAGTCTTCTCTTTTCCAGAGAAAAGAGCCCCAGCCTGTTCAATCTTTCCTGATAGTTATAACCTCTCAGTCCTGGTATCATTCTAGTAAATCTTTTTTGCACCTCCTCCAGAGCTTCTAGATCCCTTTTATAATATGTAGACCTGAACTGTGCACAGGCCTCCCAGTGTGGTCTAACCAAGGATCGATACCAGTTTAACTGATGGCTAGTCGGTCAGTGACTGAATGGCAGCATGGAATTAAATGCATTAGTGTAGTACAGATATCTCTTTCTGCTTGTACTGCAGCAGGTACCGCTCTGCTCCATCCCATATTGAAACCATTGCCCAAAGGTTCTCCTGTTGGCTGGTGGTGCTTGCTTGGCATCAAGTGGCTGAAGGCCTCTGTATACCGGCCTGTATATCAATATCTCTCTCCATCCAGTATCCCCCTACCCATTCAATTGCCTCTGTATTGAACCTTGTGCAGTACTCCCTCATCTCTATTCCCCTCCCCATTAGAACCCCGCCCCCTCACCGCAAGCCCACGCCCTACCGTGACTGTCTCAATAGGTGCTCCAACATAAATCCACCGCTCCCTCCTCACATTCTCCAGTTGGGATCTGCTTTTTCCTCCCTTGCGTGCATCTATATCCTTCTCCCAACGTTCCCCAAAGTGTATTCCGTACTGTGGTCTCTGTATCCTTCCTGCATTGTGTAGCCTCTCTAGCCATTCCTTGTTCCTCATTTTGTAACCACTTACATCTTTCTGCTGTGTGCTCACTGCGTCGCTTTCCCCTCGTTTTCCCATTCTCTGGTTTCTATTCAATCACCTCTAGCTGTAACAGATACCTTTAGCACCGGAGGCTGGGGTGGCCCAGTCAGTGCACAGGGTACTCACTCTGCTTGCTGTCCGCCCGTATCTCCAACACTCGGAGGGCAAGGTAATGAGGGAGAGTCAGTCGGGCCCGGCTGGGAATGTCCCTGTCCTTCACCTTGATCAGTGGCCCGTGTGTCCCACACTCCCCAGGCTGACATTTGCCACAGTCCGCGCACCCTACAACAACAAAAACAACTTGCATTTATATCGCGCTTTTAACACAGCAAGAACGTCCCACGGCGCTTCACAGGTGCGATTATCAAACAAACTTTGACACCGAGCCACATGAGGAGATATTAGGACAGGTGACCAAAAACTGGGTCAAAGAGGTTGGTTTTAAGGAGCGTCTTAAAGGATCAGAGCGAGGCGGAGAGGTTTAGGGAGGGAATTCCAGAGATTAGGGCCCAGGCAGCTGAAGATACGGCCACCAATGGTGGGGCGATTACAATCGGGGATGTGCAAGAGGCAGGAATTGGAGGAACAACAACAGAAAATGCTGGAAATACTCAGGCCAGGCAGCATCCGTGGAGAGAGAAACAGAGTTAGCGTTTCAGGTCTGTGACCCTTCATCAGACCTGACACGTTAACCCTGTTTCTCTCTCCACGGATGATGCCTGGCCTGCTGAGTATTTCCAGCATTTTCTGTTGTTATTTCAGATTTCCAGCTTCCGCAGTGTTTTGCTAAGGAATTGGAGGAACGCAGATATCTCGGAGGGTTGTAGGACTGTATAAGGTTAGAGATAGGGAGGGGCGAGGCCATGGAGGGTTTTGAACACAAGGATGAGAGTTTTAAAATGGAGGTGTGGGTGGACATGGGTTGATGGACAGAGAGAGAGAGAGAGAGAGAGAGAGAGAGAACACCAGAGGACAGAGAGAGAGAGAGATCAGGGGGCAGAGGGAGCCAGAGGACAGAGAGAGAGAGAGAGAGAACACCAGAGGACAGAGAGAGAAGAAAAGAAATTGCCAGAAAATGAAGATAAAGAATGAGGAGTGAATGCAGCGGTTTTGGGGAGGTGAAGAATGGGGCCAGGGAGGGGAGGATTCACGGGGAAGGAAGATGGAGGTCTCCACGGTCCCACCTGTGTGTGTCTGGGAGGAGTCGTGGATTTTTATGTATGGGAGGAGGGGGGCGAGTGTTGCATCACCTGTGCCCGTTCACCAGTTTCGACACGCACATCGGCCCCTCCCAACTCCAAAATGTTGGGGACACCCCTGCTCGAGACCCCTTTCAAACTCAGCACCCCCCCCCCCGCCCTGAAAGGACACAGTTACTAATCCCCTCTCAGCAGCGCCGCCAAAATACCGATACATGGAAGTAATTAAAAGCCCCGTCAGCAGCCAGCATCTGTGCACAACCCGCCCCGCCTCCCCCTCGGTGCCTCACACACACATACACTTCCCAGGCTCCCCCTTCCCCCCACGCTCGGAATGTGTGTCGGGGCACGGCTGGGGGGGGGCGCGGTGGGGGCCAGTAATAAAAACTGGCTGTCGGGTCTTGAAGAGTCTGGTAGCCATTCCGTCTGTTTTTCTAAGAATGCGCACATCGTTCCTCCACCTTGCTTTTAGAGGCGAGTGTTTGCTTTACAACAATCCTGTCACACTCGCTGCACACTCGGGAATTCCATGTTCGCCAATCATCCTTTGAGAGGAGTGCGCGAAGCGTCCATTCAACAACAGAGAGAGAGATCGGATTGCATGTCCTGAGACCACCTCCCCCCTCTTTTAACATTTTTCACTTGATGAATGTTACCAGGTTTCCTTTTAGTCCAGTAACAGCTCGGGGGTGGGGTAGAAAAACAATGTCCAAGTGGTATTCATCCATGAGGAAACGACAGCCACAGTGAGATGGAGGAGCCTCAATCATGTGGTTAACAAGACAGAACCACTTCAAGTAAGGGATGCTTTAGCTCGCAGCAGGGCAGCACTCACAGCAACCGCAGCTAAGCGGGCAGGCGTGCAGTGGTTTGGGTGTGAAGTTGCTCTCTGCGATATTATCAATCAGGACGCCAATGTGTCCCGCTGTCTGCCATTTTAACAGAGGTGCTCACCCACTTACATTAACGCCAGGCCGTTCATTACTAATATCACACAGTGTGAATTCATACCCTTTAATTCTGGGGTCTGTATGGTCTGCCCCACCCCACAACCTCCTCCAACCTCCTCCCCTCCCCCACTATCCTCCTCCTGACCCCGGCCCTCCCACTCCTCTCCCCAACCCTCTTCCCTCCACTCGCCTCCATTCCAACCTCCTCCCCTCCACCCTCCTCCCCAACTCTCTTCCCCATCCTCTCCCCAACCCTCTTCCCTCCACTCTCCTCCCCTCCCCTCCCCTCCACCCTCTTCCCCTCCACCCTCCTCCCCTCTCCTCCACTCCACCCAACCCTCCTCCCTTCACCCTCCCCCACAACCTCCTCCTCCCATACCCTCCAACCCTTACCCTCTACCCTCCACCCCAACTCTCCTGACCTCCACCCTCCTCCCCCACATCATCCTCCTCCTACTCCTGCCCTCACCTCCCTCTATCCTTCCAGCCCTCACCTCCCTGCAATCCTCCCCCACCAACTACAACTAGGGATGGGCAATCAATGCCGGCCGTGCCCTCATCCCCAAAATGTCTGAAACACAAACCCGAGACTCCTGCTCCGCCCATTACTGTACCACAATGCAGAGTGAACCATCCAATCAAAGGTCAGCAATGCAAACCAATCACCAGGCTGTATCCTGGATGTGACGCACAGCATTGGGTTCGACTCCGAGAACCTGCTGACACTCGGCGGCGGGCAGCACTGGGGGGGAGCAGACACTGGGGGGGGTGGGGGGGGAGCAGACACTGGGGGGCAGGGGAGGGGAGCTAGTTGTTGTCCAATTGAAGGGTCCAAAAAACTTCTGACGGAATGCGAGTCCAACATTCTGACACTCGGTTTAAGAGAAAGGAAAGAGGGACTTACAGAGTGGCTCTGTGGACATGTTCAAGGAGTGCGAGGGGCAGACCTGCGAAGGAAAGGACAATTCAGTAAAGCACACAGCAACAGACTTTCCAGCTCTCCAAATATTTCCTGCACAATTCCTCCTCACCTGACTTACTTTAGCGACTCTGTGGTCCCTTGTCCCGCTCGGAGTACAGAGCTCGATGTATTAAAAGAAAGGGCTGTGCACTGGAGCTGACGGGCCATATGGGAATATCGGGAGAGCTCCCAAGTGCCCACCTTAATGGTTCCATAGCAGTGTGTTGCAACAACAACAAAACGAACAACTTGCATTTATATAGCACCTTTAACCTAGTAAAACGTCCCAAGGCGATTCACAGGAGCGATTATCAAACAAAATTTGACACCGAGCCACATGAGGAGATATTAGGACAGCTGACCAAAAGCTTGGTCAAAGAGGTCGGTTTTAAGGAGCATCTTAAAAGGAGGAAAGAGAGGCGGAGAGGTTTAGGGAGGGAACTCCAGAGCCTGGGGCCCAGGCAGCTGAAGGCACGGCCGCCAATGATGAGGCAAAGTAAATCAGGGATGAGCAAGAGGTCAAAATTGGAGGAGTGCAGATATCCGGGAGGGCTGTAGCCAATCTTCTGCTAATTTCTTTTGGGTGCACGGCCCCATTAACGGGCTGCGCGGCCCATTCAATTTCTCGCGCCTGCGCGGTTATTTCATTTATAAAGCCGTTGAGCGTCCTGTACGGGACCTCCAGCTCAAAGGATAGAGAGGGCTAGAGGACCGAGAGAGCGGCCACACAGCTTATCGTGAACACTGGTTGTGGGGCTGGAGGAGGTTAGACAGATAGAAACGGTCGACGCCATGGAGGGATTTGAAAATAAGGATGAGAATTTTTAAATCGAGGCGTTGCTCAACTGGGAGTCAGCAAGCACAGGGGAGGATGGGTGAATGGGACTTGGGGCGAGTTAGGACACGGGGCAGTGAGCACAGGGGGTGATGGGTGAACGGGACTTGGTGCGAGTTAGGACACGGGGCAGTGAGCACAGGGGGTGATGGGTGAACGGGACTTGGTGCGAGTTAGGACACGGGGCAGTGAGCACAGGGGGTGATGGGTGAACGGGACTTGGTGCGAGTTAGGACACGGGGCAGTGAGCACAGGGGGTGATGGGTGAACGGGACTTGGGGCAAGTTAGGACACGGGGCAGCAGAGTTTTGGATGAGCTCAAGTTTATGGAGAGTGGAAGATGCGAGGTAGGCCAGGGGATCATTACCGGGGGTCCCCTTTCTTCTGAGAGAACCCTGGAGGGGTGCCAGTCTGCCCGACTGTGCAGTCAGTAAACTCTTATCGAGGTGTTCGCCATGGCTCAGTGGTAGCACTCTCGCCTCTGGGTCAGAAGGGACACTCCCAGTGCCAGTGCTGAGGGAGCGCTGCACTGTCGGAGGTGACGTTAAACCGAGTGCAGTGGGGAAAGAGTTAAATTGACATCGCTGGCAGTTTCACTGAATTGTGTAATAAAGACCATCTTTTTCTAAGTTGCTGAATTGGCAGTGGAGATAACATAGCCGGACTTGGAACCATAAGATGCCTGAGAGGATGTAAGTTCTGTTCTGGCAGGAAAGTAAAACAATGAGTTGGAAGTTAAAGAGGCCGAGAGGGGCAGGAAAGGAGGACAATGAGTCAGAAGTACAATGTTGATGAGACCCATTTGGCATAAACAGAGGTCAAAGGTGCAACAACAGCTTGACATATACTTTTCCGATAATAAAGGCGGTACTTTAATGTAACGCGGCATAGGTAACCAATCAGTGAAGATGTATGCGGGCCAAGGTCCAATCAGGTGGCAGGAATGAATTTTGACATGTGTATTGTAATGTATAAAAATGTAGTGTTTGCTGTACCAATTTGGAAAGGTCTGGCTAAGACAGAACAGACTGTCTCCCCACCGGTGCAATAAAGACAACTTGACTATCGATCTAAAACCTTGTGTCGAGTGTTGGTTTAAAAGGCTCCGCAACACCGAGGCCCCGTCTGCTCTCTCAGGTGGATGTAAAAGATCCAATGTCACTATTTCAAAGAAGAGCAGGGGAGCTCTCCCCGGTGTCCTGGTCAGTATTTATCCCTCAACCAACATCACTAAAACAGATTATCTGGTCATTAGCACATTGTTGTTTGTGGGATCTTGCTGTGCACAAATTGGCTGCCGCGTTGCCTACATTACAGCAGTGACTACACTTCAAACGTACTTCACTGGCTGTAAAGCGCTTTGGGGCGTCCTGAGCTTGTGAAAGGCGCTATAGAAATGCAAGTCTTTCTTTTGAATCAAACCGATCTATTAATATCTCTGTGACCTTTAAGCCCCTTTCTCCGCTATTGGCAATGACACTGCACGGGGAAAACGCGACAGCTCGTCCCCCGGGGAGCTCGTGCCACAGCACCGAAGTTCAGCGACACCCTTCTCCCCGAGGATCGGTTTTTATCTGGTGGCGGCCGAGATTAGTCAGTGACTGTCTCGACTTGGTGCCCTTCTCTGTTACAAAGTTCTTGCAAAACAATAAACAGTGCCTCACCACCACACAATAGTTGCCCTGAGATGGCGGCGGCGGCCGGCCTAGTTCTTGAACCGTTTGATACAACCGAGAGTCTTGCCGGGCCATTTCAGAGGGCCGTTGAGAATGAACCCCGTTGCTGTGGGTCTGGAGTCACATATAGGCCAGACCGGGTAAGGATGGCAGGTTTCCTTCCCCTAAAGGGCATTAGTGAACTGGTTGGGTTTTTACAACATTGATACCAACTTTTTATTTCCAATTCCTTTTTTTTTTAAATTCAAATTCGCACAATGGGATTTGAACTCGTGTTCTACTAGATTATCAGTCCAGGCCTCGGGGTTTACCAGTCCAGCTATTTAACCACTGCACCACCGTAGCCATAATTTATTATAATCGCTGTTTACACAACTACGAAGTGCAAAGCCGAGCCTCCGCAGCAAAAAGCTGCACCCAGGGCCTGCCGAAGAGGCACAAGGGAGGCCTCGAAGCCTAAATCGGGGGCAGGGTGAACTCTGCGTGAACTCCGGCTCTTTCCTCTTTGCCCTACATACTTCAGTGAGCACTGAGACTAAACACTGCCGCTCACCAGCAAGGAGAGGAAATGCATGGAATGTCAGGCCCAGGATTACATAGTTAATACCGCACAGAAACAGGCCAGTCGGCCCAACTAGTCCATGCTGCTGTTTATATTCCACACGAGTCTCCTTCTGTTCCGTCTACCTCGTCTCAGCCTTTCAGCCCATCTTTCTATTCCCTTTTCTGTCATGTACTCGTCTAGTTTCCTAGAATGAGAGCTCCAAGGTGGGGCAGGGGAGTGGCAGCGAGAGGATGAGGTGTGTCTGTCACCTCGCAGGTTGTCTACTCTGATTGGCCGTATTCCTGGCGGTTTCGTCACATGACCTCCCCAAGCTATGTGTCGGGACTGTAGTATGTGGGAGTTTGTGGACCGCGAGACTGTCCCGGATTCTCACATCTGCAGGAAATGTCTCTGCCTTCAGTCACTCCGGCTCAGAGTCACTGAGCTGGAAACACTCCGAAACATAAGGGAGGGGGAGGAATTTCTGGACAGTTTTATCCAGAATACGGGCACACTCCAGAGGAAAGCACAGGTTCAGGAAGGGGAGGGTGTGACTGTTAGGGAGTCGGGTAACAGGGACTTAGGCAAGGTTGAGAAGGAGGTCCCACAGACACTGGTCCTGTCCAACAGGTACGAAGTACTCGCTACCTGGGAGGACAAGGAGAAAGACTGCAGGGAGGACAGCCACAATGCAGACCAAGGCACCGTGGCTCAGAAGGCTGTCCAAGGGGAGGAAGAGCAGAATAGAAATGTGGTAGTGATAGGGGACTCTATAATTAGGGAGATAGATAGCGTCCTCTGCAGCCAAGAACGAGAATCCCAAAGGGTGTGTTGCCTACCTGGTGCCAGGATAAGGGATATCGTGAGGCAGCTGGAGAGGAATTTGGAAAGGGAGGGGGTAAATCCAGCTGTCGTGATCCATGTTGGAACAAGCGACATAGGTAGGATCAGGGAGGAGGTCCTGCTGAAGGAGTATCAGGAGTTAGGAGCTAAATTAAAAAGCAGGACCTCGAGGGTAATAGTCTCTGGATTATTGCCTGAGCCACGTGCAAATTGGCATAGAAGCAGACAGGTCAGGAGAATTAATACGTGGCTAAAGGGCTGGTGTGGGAAAGAGGGGTTCCTTTTTATGAGACACTGGCACCAGCACTGGGACAGGAAGGAGCTGTACAGATGGGACGGGCTCCACCTGAACTGGGATGGGACCCGTGTCCTAGCAGAAAGGGTAAATAGGGAGGTGACAAAGGCTTTAAACTAGTAAGATGGGGGGAGGGAGCTGCAAGAAATGAAACTAGCCTAAATATAAACAAAACAGGAAAAGCGAGCATAGGAAAGAGTAAAGTAAGGGAGGACATTGATGGCCAGGGAATAAATAGAGTTATTGAACAGAAGAGTAAAAAGATGGTTAAAAATAAAGTGAAAGGAACTGCCATTAAAAATGTGTTAAACTGTCTGTACAACAATGCACAGAGTGTCCGTAATAAAACAGGAGGGCCGGAGGCAATCACGCGTTGCGAGGAACCAGACATTGTAGGATTACTGAGACATGGCTACAGAAAAATCAGGACTGGGAACTAAACAAAATAAGCACTAATGGGACACCATGGATGAATAAAGCCATAAGGGAAAAATTGAGGGTGAGGAAAGTCCCATACATTAAATGCATAGGTGTGGAGATGCCGGAGTTGGACTGGGGTGGACAAATGTAAGAAGTCACACAACACCAGGTTATAGTCCAACAGCTTTATTTGAAACCACAAGCTTTTGGAGCGCTGCTCCTTCGTCAGGTGACGTGCTGACGAAGGAGCAGCACCTGACGAAGGAGCAGCGCTCTGAAAGCTTGTGATTTCACATAAAGCTGTTGGACTATAACCTGGTGTTGTGTGACTTCTTACATTAAATGCATAGACAGCAGGGGAGAGCATGATAAGGGAGAATATGAAAAGATTAGGAGAGATGTCAAAAAAACAATTTGGAAGGCAAAGAAGAACTATGAAAGTAAATTATCAAGGAACATAAAAAAAGTAAAATATTTTATAGGCACATAAATAAAAAAGGAAGGTTAGGATGGGAATAGGGCCATTAAGGGATGGACAGGATAATACCACAGGTAATGATAGAGAGATGGCAGAAATATTAAATCATTATTTTGCTTCAGTATTTTCCAGGGAAGATAGAACAGGTGGACATGACATTGGATCATGAGATTAGTAATGAAATAAATGCATTTAAAATAAAAAGAGATATATTAAATAAACTAATCAAACTCAAAAAGAAAAAGAACCCTGGATGGATTACATCTGCGCATTTTTAAATAATCTAGGGAAGAGATAGCAGAGGCATTATTACACATATTTAATAATTCATTAAAAAAGGCGTAGTGCCAGAGGACTGGTGGATAGCTAATGTAATACCGATATTTAAGAAGGGGGATAGAACATGTCCAGGGAACTATAGACCAGTCAGCTTAACATCGGTGCTAGGAAAAATAATGGAATCCCTACTAAAGGAGAAAATAGAAGAACATCTAAAAGCCAAAAATATAATAATGAATAACCAGCATAAATTTCAAAAGGGAAAGTCTTGCTTGACCAACCTCATTTAATTTTTTGAAGAAGTAACAGGGAGATTAGACAAGGCTAATGCAGTAGATGTAATTTATCTAGATTTTCAAAATGCCTTCGATAAGGTACCACATGATAGACTAATGAATAAGGTCAGAGAATGCAGAGTCAGGGGACAAGTAGCAGATTGGATAGCTGGCTGGCTTCAAGACAGAAAGCAAAGAGTGGGAGTAAAGGGCAGCTATTCACAGTGGCAAAAGGTGGGTAGTGGTGTTCCACAAGGATCAGTGCTGGGACCACTGTTGTTCACAATTGATATTAACAATTTAGACTTTGCAATCAAAAACACAATTTCTAAATTTGCAGATGACACCAAATTGGGAGGGATAGTTAATACAGAGGAGGACGGCAACAAGTTACAGGAGGACATTAATAAACTTGCAGAATGGGCATATAATTGGCAAATGAAGTTCAACACAGATAAACGTGAGGTATTACATTTTGGTAGGAAGAATAGGGAGGTCACTCATCACTTGGAGGGTGCGAGTCTAGGTGGGGTAGAGGAGGAAAGGGATCACGGAGTACAAATACACAAATCACTAAAAGTTGCGACACAGGTTAGCAAGGCCATAAAACAAAGCAAACCAAGCACTAGGGTTTATTTCTGGAAGTACAGAATTGAAAAGTAGTGTATTTATGCTAAAGTTGTATCGAACTTTGGTTAGACCACACTTGGAGTACTGTGTACAGTTCAGGTCACCATATTATAAAAAGGATATAGAGGCACTGGAGAGGGTACAGAGAAGATTTACAAGGATGATACCAGAAATGCGAGGGTATACATATCAGGAAAGGATGAACAGGCTGGGTCTCTTTTCTCTTGAAAAAAGGCTGAGTGGTGACCTAATAGAGGTCTTTAAAATTATGAAAGGTTTTGATAGAGTGGATACAGAGAGAATGTTTCCACTTGTGGGGAAGAGCAAAACTAGAGGCCATCAATATAAGATAGTCACCAAGTAATCCAATAGGGAATTCAGAAGAAACTTCTTTACCCAGAGAGTGGTGAGAATGTGGAACTCGTTACCACAGGGAGTGGTTGAAGCGAATAGTATCGATGCATTTAAGGGGAGGCTAGACAAGCACATGAGGGAGAAGGGAATAGAGGGTTACGCTGAGAGAGTTAGATGAGGAAAGACGGGAGGAGGCTCGAGTGGAGCATAAACACCAGCATGGACTGGCTGGGTCGTATATCCTATGTAATCCTAAGTAAAACTGGCCCCTCCTAATCAAATGGGCTTTCACCCCACCCCCAATATTTTTATATAAATTAGGAAAAATTTTAATTCCTGGAGACTCCGGGACAGTCCTGGAGGCTTGGCGATGCTAATCAGACACGAACTGGACCAAGCATGCCCCTTTATAATCAGACGCTGGCTAATTTAATCCATTCATCCATTGCTGACAGCAAAGCTAATTGTCCAATCAGTTTCCATTTCTGGGCACAGGTTTCAGCACTGAATGAAGCAAAGCCAATGCTCGATAGCTGTGGGGAAGATATATCTTTACATTGACCTCCCTCAATGAATTCATGCGTTTAAAAACCTCACGTGGTCCACTGATACTGGAGATTGGTTCACAACCATTCCATTCCTCTTCATCTGCATGGGCCTCCTTATAGGGTCAATTGGTTAAAGGGCCTCTTCTCATCCTTGTTACTTTGTTGCTTAGTTTCCCTCTCCATCCCACGGAATCGCACACGGCTCCTTCCGGTGACAGGTCCCGTGTCCTCCAGAATCAAACATGGTCCCGATCAGGGGGCACGGACCGCCCACCGTCAGAGGGCGTGGATCCTGGGGGGGGGGGGGGTCACAGACCGGCCTCCATCGGGGGGGCACAGATCGCCTCCATCGGGGGGTTCAAAACGTAGACCAGCCTCGATCGGAGGCAAAACTGGACCTAAAAGGAGCAAGCGGGCATCGAGGGGGGAAGGCAGCCTAACACCGCCCTCCTCTATCATCAATCACCATAGAAACATAGAAGATAGGAGCAGGAGTAGGCCATTCGGCCCCTCAAGCTTGCTCCGCCATTCAATGAGATCATGGCTGATCATCCAAATTCAGTACCCAGTCCCTGCCTTCTCCCCATATCCCTTGATCCCTTTAGCCTTAAGAAATATATCTAACTCCTTCTTGAATATATTTAATGAATTGGCTTCAATGGCCTTCTGTGGTAGAGAATTCCACAGGTTCACCACTCTCTGGGTGAAGAAATTCCTCCTCATCTCAGTCCTAAATGGCTTACCCCTTATCCTTAGACTGTGACCTCTGGTTCTGGACTCCCCCGCCATCAGGAACATCCTTCCTGCATCTAGTTTGTCTAGTCTGGTTAGAATTTTATAAGTTTCAATGAGATCCCCTCTCATTCTTCTAAACTCTAGCGAATATAAGCCTAATCGACTCAATCTCTCGTCATACGTCATTCCTGCCATCCCAGGTGTCAGTCTGGTGAATCTTCGCTGCACTCTCTCCATGGCAAGAACATCCTTCCTCAGATAAGGCAACCAAAACTGCACACAATACTCAAGGTGTGGTCTCACCAAGACCCTGTACAACGGCAGCAAAACATCCTTGCTCCTGTACTCGAATCCTCTCGCTATGAAGGCCAACATACCATTTGCCTTCTTAACTGCCTGCTGCACCTGCATGCTTACCTTCAGTGACTGGTGCACAAGGACACCCAGGTCTCGTTGCACTTCCCCTTTTCCCAATCTATTGCCGTTCAGATAATAATCTGTCTTCCTGTTTTTGCCACCAAAGTGGATAATCTCACATTTATCCACATTATACTGCATCTGCCATGCATCTGCCCAATCACCCAACCTATCCAACTCATACTGGAGTTTCTCTGCATCCTTCTCACAGCACACACGCCCACCCAGCTTTGTGTCATCTGCAACATCTAGTTCCCTCGTCTAGATCATTAATATATATTGTGAATAGCTGGGGTCCTAGCACCGATCCCTGCGGTACCCCACTAGCCAATGCCTGCCACTCGGGAAAAGACCCGTTTATTCCAACTCTTTGCTTCCTGTCTGCCAACCAGTTCTCTATCCAAGTCAGTACCTTGCCCCCAATCCCATGTGCTTTAACTTTGCATGCCAATCTCTTATGCGGGACCTCATCGAAAGCCTTCTGAAAGTCCAAATACACCACATCCACTGGTTCTCCCTTATCTATTCTACCAGTTACATCCTCAAAAAATTCCAGTAGATTAGTCAAGCACTGTTAAGGAGAATTTCAGTATTAAGGACTTTGCAAAGACTGTCGGGATACTTGACATTAAAACTGGTTAACAAAGGGGCCCCTGAGCTCGCACGTAGGCAGGGGTGAGGTAATTGTCAGCTGCAGTTTTATTATTGAACGTTTGTGGTCACCTTGCAACGATGAACAGTATGGACTTCTGCTTATCTCGTCTGCAGCTAGAGGCCCCAAAGGGGTTTTAACCTATGGCCATCGCTTGTTTAAGAATATGTAACCGTTTGCTTAAGAATAGATAACCGTTTTAGATGTCACGGGGGATCGCTGTGATTATGTAATCAACCGTCTAAGTTGTTTTGACTCCTGTATAAAGGTAGGAGACTTGAGCGTACAAAACGAGAAGTTCGGCGGTTGCACACGGGGTGCACAGCAGCTTCTCCCAGAGCTCTGCAATAAAGCATTCTTTTACTTTGCCATTCACTCGTAGTCAGAGTTTTATTGACTCTAAAAAGCTTCTGTTGGGATCGCGTCGGTTCATTCTTTCTACCATTCCCGAGCTCTGGGGATGGTAGGGTATATGAAACTTTTGCTTAATTCCCATTAACTGGCACATATGTTTGACCACACCTCCGGTGAAGTGGGTCCCTTGATCGGAATCTATCTGAAGCGGCATTCCCCAACGTGGGATTACCTCTTCCGCCAAGATTCGAGCGACTGTAGTGGCAGTACAATTTCTGGTGGGGAATGCCTCCACCCATCTTGTGAATTGATCAATGATCACCAAGCAATACACCTTACCCTTTGACATGGGTAGAGGCCCCGTAAAATCAATTTGCAAGTGCTCCCATGGCCCTCGGGGCCTGGGTTGGTGTCCTAGTCTAATTTTAACTGGTCTCCCTGGGTTATGCTGAGCGCACACGATGCATCGTTGACAATACTTAGCAATATCCCGTCCCATACCCTTCCACCACCACTCCTTACCTAAAGTCTGTTGCATCGCCTCCTTTCCAGAGTGGCTTAATCCATGGTGTATTTCGAGTAGGGTATTCTGTATACACTCGGGGGCCATTACCTTGTTATTTATTCGCCATACTCCGTCTGCTTTTGGTCTGGCTCCTTGTGCTTTCCATCTCTGCCTTTCACTAGGTAATATATCCTCGTGTAGCTCGGCAATACTAATTTCATTTCCTGGGCTATCTACACTGGCTACAGGTTCCTCGGGTTCCCATTCTAAGGCTAACTCCGCGGATTGTTTCGCTATCTGCTTTCCCTCCTTCCGTTCCAGGTTTGCTTCTTTCCGTTCCAAGACCAGGGCTGCCTGAGCTGCCCTGTCAGCTGCCTGGTTGCCCATATAACCCTTCCATTCCGGGCTGTCTCTGGCTGGTTCTTTTTGGTGCGCTTTAATCTTTATTACTGCGACCTGTTTAGGCTTATTACTAGCTTCCAGGAGGGCTTCGATTCTTTCCTGATGTCTTATGGGGGTTCCCCCAGTAGTTACAAATCCCCGTCTACCCCATGCAGTCATGTAGTCATGGACTACTCCGAACGCATATCGGCTGTCCGTATATATATTTACCATTTTATTCTCGGACTCTTCTAGTGCTACTGTCAGTGCCACTAGTTCTGCCACTTGGGCTGACAAGCCTCCTTCAAGCCTCCCTGATCATACAGTCCTCATCTGACTATTTACCACAGCCCAGCCCGTACGAGGCTGTCCGTCTATATATTTTCGGGACCCGTCCACGTACAGTGTCTCTTCAGCCCCTGGTAACGGAGTGTCTTTTATTTTGTCTCCCTCTAAGTCAGCATCTACATCTCCACAATCATGGGAAACTCCCGATCCCAATACTCCTTCAGCCGGTTTTTCCCCTGCGTCTCTGACTATTGTTACTGCTTTACTGGGAGGGAGGAGAACAGCCTCCCATTTCGCTCGTCTCAAGTGTGAGACTGATCGCAATTTTCTAGTGTTTAACATTTCTACTAGAGTATGCTTTGTGTGGAGAACAATATCTCCTGTCATTACAACGGGCTCGCTAATTTTTACGGCCCAAGCTGCACAATCTAAAGCGGCTATGCAGCGCGAGAGTCCCGATACTACTGGCCCTTCTGCAGTGGAATAGTATGCTATGGGTCTACGTTTATCTCCATGCTCCTGGGTGACTACGGCCGAATAGAATCCTTCCTCATTATCACAGTGTATGTGGAAGGGTTTGTTCATATCTGGGAGTCCTAGTCCTGGGGCTGATATCAGATCTCGTTTAAGTTGGGTATAAGCTTGTTCCTGCTCAGGACCCCATTCGATGGGTTCCAGGGCGGGCTTACCCCCTTTTACCAATCGCTGTATGGGTTGTAATTAAAAAGCCCCAGTACTTTCCGTACTCCTCTTACTGTTACAGGTCTTGGCATAGTTTGTATTGCCCCTTTTCTATCTGCGGGCATCTCTTTTACTCCTTGTGAGATAAAGTGCCCTAAATAAATATAAGGCCTGGGTTTTTCCTATCTGTGCCTTTTTGGGGCTGACCTTCATTGTTCTTACATACATAAAATCTCATGGGAATATATCGTCCGTTTATTTCTACAATTTGTGGAATACTACGGAAGGCGGTGAAGTTTTCACCGCCTACCCCTATTATTACTGTACTTTTCTTTGTGGTGGGAAGGGGGAGGTCGGTTATAGATATTGCTGCTCCAGTGTCCACTAACATCTCACACTGTCAGCCCCCCTATTAGTGCAAACACATGTATTCGTCCCCCTTGGGTTTTCCCACTTACATCCCTCACACTCCGTCCGGAGGTTATCTATCTGGAATTGTTTTCCCTTAAGGCTCACCGCTGCCTTTTCTGCCTGTTCTATCAATCCTGCCAATTGATGAACCAACAGTACCCCTGCTTTCTTAGTCCTTTCCTTTTTCTGTGTGTCCCACCATGACCACTGTTGGTCCAAACCTTTTGATACATCCCACCCGTCTTTCTGCATTTTCTCAATTAGGGAACATCTATCTGTCATATAAGTATCGATAAGGGAGCCCGGGGGCCCCCGCTTCAGATCCTTACTCGACATTATGTCCCTTGGTCACTATCTTCGGCCCCCCCGATTCTGAGAATACAATACCTTTCTCTCGGGGTCCGTCACGTGTAAGTAAAGGTTGATCCGGCTCCTTTACCTCTCCTCCAGTTCTCCTCCTAGGCAGTACCTAGGTTCCCTGGAATTACATAGATTAATGCAGTCTCACGGTCGTTAACATCTTAGTACACTTTTACAAATGCCACTTCACCTCTTAAGTTCTTTTTGGATCACTCGAGCAAGAGTCTGCTTGATCAGAACAGCCGCTCACTCGGTGACCCTGCTCGCAGCGCCAATTTGTTGTAGCTAATTTGGGGCTAAGCGGGCCAGGTGATATTCTAGGTCGACGCGATCCCAACAGAAGCTTTTTAGAGTCAATAAAACTCTGACTACGAGTGAATGGCAAAGTAAAAGAATGCTTTATTGCAGAGCTCTGGGAGAAGCTGCTGTGCACCCCGTGTGCAACCGCCGAACTTCTCGTTTTGTACGCTCAAGTCTCCTACCTTTATACAGGAGTCAAAACAACTTAGACGGTTGATTACATAATCACAGCGATCCCCCGTGACATCTAAAACGGTTATCTATTCTTAAGCAAACGGTTACATATTCTTAAACAAGCGATGGCCATAGGTTAAAACCCCTTTGGGGCCTCTAGCTGCAGACGAGATAAGCAGAAGTCCATACTGTTCATCGTTGCAAGGTGACCACAAACGTTCAATAATAAAACTGCAGCTGACAATTACCTCACCCCTGCCTACGTGCGAGCTCAGGGGCCCCTTTGTTAACCAGTTTTAATGTCAAGTATCCCGACAGTCTTTGCAAAGTCCTAAATACTGAATTTCTCCTTAACAAGCACGATTTACCTTTTGTAAATCCATGTTGACTTTGTCCGATCCTGTCACTGTTTTCCAAGTGCTCTGCTATTACATCTTTTATAATGGACTCTAGCATTTTCCCCACTACCGATGTCAGGCATACCGGTCTGTAATTCCCCATTTTCTCTCTACCACATTTTTTAAATAGTGGGGTAACATTAGCTACCCTCCAATCCATGGGAACTGTTCCAGAGTCTATAGAATGTTGGAAATCCCTGAATGTGAGGCTGGACTCCCGACAGTCCCAGCAAGTGGAGACCAGAGCTCCGGCCCAGAATTCCAGGTTGATATCCAGTGGGACCCGCCCCCCCACCCTTATCGTATGGGTTGTGGGAGCCCATAAAAACCTCCCGCCATATCGGACTGTAGGACTAACCCCGCTGTAGGCTGGGACAAAGATGGTTACGGCCATGGAAGGAGTTTTTATGTCGCGGCCTGTCAGACTGTTAATCAGCTCGCAAATCCTTCCAACACTTCACACTGTTCTCCAGGGCAAGAGCATTGAAGATACCAAAACAACATCCCAACACCCCCCATACGATTTATTGTTCGTTTCTGCTTGGGGGTACAATGGTTTAAAGAAAAAGTATAAAATTCATGATTAAATAACAGCATACCATAAACTGATAACAGCTCGAAACTTTTACGTATGTTACAGGGACATGAAAGGCCTGTGGAGGAGGGCGAATACTTCCTATTGTTAGTCCTTGTAAGGTTCGCAAAATTCTGCAGATTTCCCCAAACCAAGAAGATTACCCCAAAGAGATTGTTGGACTGTTTTAAAGAATGTTGGGCCCAAAAGGGGCTTAAAGCTAAAACCCCAGGATTTTGGTTATTTTAAAAGGGCATGTCCAGGCCTGTGGAAGGCTGCGACAAAGGGGTTGGGATGGGCCTCTGTAAAACAAGCAGTTTGGGTATTGGCATAGGCCAAACTGTCTGGGAATGTTCTGGACTGTCTCAGTCATTTCACATAAATGACAAAAGGCCCACAGAAGAGCAGTTCCCACCAAAATTAGAGCCATCAAGAGTATGCATAATGCAGTACATGCCACGGACCAACAAAAGGGACCCTGGCCCCAGCAGGAGAAGACAAAACTTACTAATAGGACCAAAGATTAAACAGTCATTTAAAGCCAATTTAGGTTTCAATGGACCATCCCAAACCTAGTTTACACCAACTTAAATCAATAGATGGGACCAGCTCGAAACCCGTTAAAGAATTTCAAAACTATTAATGTTAACGAGCCCGCCAAAATTGACAATGGGCCAGAGAAGATTTGGCGGGCAGATAAGCAAGGCCTCAAACGATATAATTGGGGCCTGCTTGTTCAGTAAAAGGCAGACACAGCCACACGGAGAAAGAAGAAGAGTGCAGTTCGCTTTCGGCCCGTTCGATACAGCACGACTCGTGTAGAGGAGAAGAAGAAGAAACGGACTTCAAAATCCAAGTCAAATCACAAAAGTATCCCATCAAACTCCTCGCGGCAACCAAAGGCCCCAAGAAACAAACAACCAAAAATATTACCAGCAACTCGGTAATATTGGGCCACCGCGACCAACAAGAAACCAACCTGGAAGAAACCGAAGATTCGCAAGTTTGTTTCCACTCTACAAGCTATTCTGACTTACCCCTGGGTAAGGTTTGATGGAAAAGACTCTAAACCCTATTGCTGACCAAAGGAAATTGGGTACTTACCCGATAGATCCAATACGCACCCGACCGCATCAGCAGACACGCGAAGACTGAAAAAGCAACGCAGGTGAAGTCTTCTACCGCGTCTGGGGTACGGCAGGCCCCAACCGCCACACCTAGAGAACCCCGAAATTGTGAACCTCTACAACTGTCAAGAAAGTCGTTTGGTGAGCATTTTCCCTGGTCCTCTGGAGTCCAACTTAGTCAGTGTAGTGGGATTGGGAGGGGTGAAGTATTCTGTCTATTATTCACCCTCGTATATTCCGAAGTGTTCCCCCTTTTAGAGTGATAAGATTATTGTGTTGTGTATATTTTCCTGTCTCAAATAAAATCCAAGTTCTTTCACCAACTCAGTTGTCTGTTGCAATTTCATTACAATCCCCAAATAAGTCCAAAGTCTAGAACCAAGGGAGTGGGAGCGATTCGAACCGCTCAGGAGTCAGAGGCAAAGCTGACCACACACACCACCCCCTTACATCCTTGTCTTTGTTACCTCTAGACTTGACTATTCTAACACAATCCTGGCCGGCCTCCCATTTTCCACTCTCCGTAAACTTGAGGTCATCCAAAACTCAGCTGCCCGTGTCCTAATTCACACCAAATCCCGTTCGCCCATCAGCCCCTATGCTCGCTGACCTACATTGGCCCCCTGTCCGGCAACGCCTCAATTTTAAAATGATCATCCTTGTGTTCAAATCCCTCCATGGCCTCACCCCTCCCTATCTCTGTGACCTCCTCCAGCCCCGCAACCGCACCCCCACCCGAGATATCTGTGCTCTTGAGCATCCCTGATTTTCATCGCTCCACCATTGATGGCCATGCCTTCTGTTGCCTGGTCCCTAAGCTCTGGAATTGGCTCCCTAGTCCTCTCTGCCTCTCTTTCCTCCTTTAAGACTCTCCTTAAAGCCTACCTCTTTGACCAAGCTTTTGGTCATCTGTCCTAATAACCCCTTATGTGGCTTGGTGTCAAATTTTGTTTGATAATCGCTCCTGTGAAGCACCTTGGGACATTTTACTACATTAATGGTGCTATATAAATGCAAGTTGTTGTTGTCAAAATGTTTTGAAAGAACAAATTCATGATCGCACGAGAATTAGCGAAGAATTTACCCCCACTGTGTTTATAGTGATGCTAACTCATATAGAGTGGAGGCACCAACGTGTCCATCCATATCTCATTGGACTAGACCAGTGTTGTCTAATGCATTCAACACTTCAAGGACACCCTTAAAGCCTCCTTGAAAAAGTGCAACATCCCCACCGACACCTGGGAATCCCTGGCCCAAGACCGCACAAAGTGGAGGAGAAGCATCCGGGAAGGCACCAAACACCTCGAGTCTCTTCGCCGGGAGCAAGCGGAAGCCAAGCGCAGGCAGCGCAAGGAGCGCACGTCAACCCAAGCACCCCGCCCACCCGCCCCTTCAACCACCGTCCGCCCCACCTGTGACAGAGACTGTAGGTCCTGCATTGGACTCATCAGTCACCTGCGAACTCATTTTTAGTGTGGAAGCAAGTCATCCTCGGTTCCGAGGGACTGCCTAAGAGGAGGAGAGAGAATACATTGGCCACATGTGGGGAATTGGGAATCCAGACATGGCTAATTGCATTTCCGGTTAGTTAATGAGTAATAGACAGCGTTATTGGCCACGTGATCTCAACGCGTACATCGGCATGCCGCATGAATGTGAACTTTAACCTTTCTGTGCATTTGTTGGTAAAAGGAAAATGGGCCGAATGCCATAAATTTCTATGATTCTATGAGAGACAGAGTGATTTGGGATTATTTATCATTATTTTATATGTAAACCACCTGAATTCCCTGACTGGATCATAGCCTGTATCCCAGTCCTACTTTTCATCATTCTCAGTTTACGTGACACAATCCCAATATTCCCGTCACCAGAATGGCTGCTCCTTAAAATGTGTAACTATCAATGACTTTTACAGCTGAAACAAAATTCATTTGAAAGACATGGAGCGAATCATTTGTCAATAAAGTACACACCTAATCTTCAAAAACAGCCGCTTTGATTATACAGCCCAACATCATTTCTGCTTTAACCGCATTACAGCGATGTCAGATTGAATTGGCGGGCTGCGGTAGAATTTTTACAACACACCGGAAGAACAGAATTCAGGGCCTTTTAAACCGGCTGTGTGTCCAAGGCGTTAGCTGGGATTCCAGATGTGGATTATTGCATTTCCGATTAGTAAATTATAAAAAAATGAGTAACAGACACCATCGTCAGTCATGTGATCTCAATACTCATAGCCGCACAATGTCTGCGTCTGAACTTTAACCTTTCTGTGCGCTTGTTGGTAAAACGGTACGGTGAAAAGCAGAGTGTGCGCGAGTGTGTTTTGATCGATGTGGCTGCTTTACTTCCTTGGTTACTGAATGGTGGCAGATGTTTGTTCGGTAAATATACACGTGTGAGGTACATTTACCTGTATCGTGTGTGAGGTGTTTTGGACTAAAATTAGCGGATGTGGCTAAGATGGTGTCGCCATTGCCTCACCTCTGGCTGGTCAGAGATTTCTGTTGGACAACTCTGCTTTGGCCGATACTGAATCAGCATTATTGATCAATGCATCCTTGGAGCTGGAGAGGGAGGTCAGGGTGACAGACCAAAGCAGAATGAAGGTCACAGTGTTAAAGGTGACAGGAAATTCCCAAGTGGAAGAGGCGGGGGGTGTTGGGGGTGGGGGGGGGGGGTGGGGGTGGGGGGGGGGGGGGGGGAGAACCGGACCATGGCAGCAAACTTCGACGCCAATCATCACCGTCGACACATTGTGGCTTCAGTTGCTCGGCCGAGTTCCTTTCGGTTCTATTTTTAACACAGTCATTAACCCGCTTAAAAAATAACGTGCAAAAAAAGGCGCGCAACTGAGCCAAGTGTCAGCCATGGTTCAGTGGGCCGCACTCTCGGCTCTTGTTGGAACGTTGCGCCTTCATGTCCCACTCCAAAGACCTGACCTGGTAACAACAGAAAACACTGGAAAAACTCAGCAGCACCAGGCAACATCCGTGGAGAGAAATAGAGTCAATGTTTCAGGTCGAAACCCTTTGTCAAGACTGAAAATGCACAGAAAATGAAATAGATTAAGAGGCCAGGTTGGGGGCTGGGAGAGAACAAAAGAGAAGTGAAGAGACATTAAGAGGTATTCAGAACGAGACGAGATGGTGGTAGGACTAGTGGAGACAAAAGACGGCTCTAGATTAGGTGTGAAATGTGCTGGCAGAATGGGAGACAGCTGCCATGTGGGAGAGAGAAAAAGAAAGAAAGGGGGGGGGGGGGAAGCCAAATCAAAGGTGTGGATAAAAAATAAAAGTAAAAATGTAATGGGGGCCGAGGCTATGATCTGAAATTGTTGAACTCGATAGCGAGTCCGGAAGGCTGTAAAGTGCCGAATTGGAAGAGGTGCTGACCTGGTAATACAAGCGGGCAGTCCAGTGCAGTGCTGAGGGAGCGCTGCACTGTCGGAGGGCAGAATTAGAGGAGCGCAGATATCTTGGGGGGGGGGGGGTGGTGTGGGGCTGAAGGAGATTACAGAGATAGGGAGGGGGCGAGGCCATGGAGGGATTTGAAAACAAGGATGAGAATTTTGAAATCGAGGCGCTGCTTAACCAGGAGCCAATGTTGGTCAGCGGGCACAGGGGGTGATGGGTGAACAGGACTTGGTGCGAGTTAGGACACGGGCAGCCGAGTTTTTGATCACCTCAGGTTTACGTAGCAATGAGATGCATGACCAGGCAATCAGTTTTTGTTGTTGGTTGAGGGATAACTATTGGTCAGGACACTGGGGAGAACTAACCTACTCTTCTTTGAATAATGCCTTAGGATCTTTTACATCCACCTGAGAGGGCAGACTGGGCCTATGTGTAACATCTCATTTGAATGACGGGACCTCCGACAGTGCAGCACTCCCTCAGTACTGCACTGGAGTGTCAGCCTGGGTTATGAGCTCAAGTCTCTGGAGTGGGACTTGACCCCACAACCCTCTGACTCAGCGGCGAGCGTGCGACCCACTGAGCCACCGTGATATACCGACAAGTTGCCTCCGGTCAGTTAATGAATGTAAGCTTTTTGATACAGTATATGGGAAATGGCGATGGAGATGGATGATTTCAGAAACTTACCCTGCAGAGTCACCTAGTGGCCAGAGCTCGCATCTACATCGTGACAGTTGACATAGCAAAACTGAATGGGAAATGCTGATCAGCAATTTGCAACAGGAAAAGTTGGAAGAGAAGCATGACCTAAAATTGTGACAACAGGAAGTAAGGTTCAGGGAACAGACAGGATGTGTTTATACAGATTATTGTAACTAACTGTTGATTCATTTGTCATTCACTCCCCCCTCCCCAGTCACTCTTTTGAATTGAGCCCAGTCCACCCATTTACCTTTATTGCTGATCGATTCCACTCTTGAACTTGATTTAGAAACTCAAAACATGGCCTAATCCCAGCGTCTGCCCCGTGCTAATTTAACACATTCATTAACTTTAAGTCGAAGCAACACACAGACAAATTTCACACAAGTATCGAGGGTTTCACTCCGGAAGCCCTTCCCCAGAACATACACCGACTTCGAGTGGCCAATGTACCCAGGCTTTGACCCCAAAAATTGGCCAAAATAGTGTCAGCTGTGGCTCAGTTAGTAGCACACTCACCTCCGAGTCAGAAGGTTGTGGGTTCAAGTCCCACTCCAGGGAAAAATATCTGGTCATTATCACATTGCTGTTTATGGGAGCTTGCTGTGTGCAAATTGGCTGCCATGTTTCCAACACTACAATAGTGCCCACACTTCAAAAGTATTTCATTGGCTGTAAAGCGCTTTGAGACGTCTGGTGGTCGTGAAAGGCGCTATAGCAATGCAAGTCTGTCTTTCTTTCAAAATGATCAGAAACCGGTTTCTAAACCGGACTGCAGCGCAGATGGGTTTAAAATGGTCCACTTTATATGCAAAACAACTCTAAACGTAAGAACATAAGAATTAGGAGTAGCCCATACGGCCCCTTAAGCCTGCTCCGCCATTCAATAAGATCATGGCTGATCTTCGACCTCAACTCCACTTTCCCGCCCGATCTCCATATCCCTTGATTCCCCATTAGTCCAAAAATCTATCGATCTCAGCCTTGAATATACTCAACGATTCAGCATCCACAGCCCTCTGGGGTAGAGAATTCCAAAGATTCACAACCCCCCGAGTGAAGAAATTCCTACTCATCGCAGTCTTAAAATAGCCAATTCCTTATCCTGAGACCAGAATCATACAATGGTTACAGTACAGAAGGAGGCCATTTGGCCCGTCGAGCCCGTGCCAGCTCTCTGCAAGAGCACTTCAGCCAGTCCCACTCCTCCGCCCTTTCCCCAGTCCCACTCCCCCGCCCTTTCCCCGTAGCCCTGCAAATTTTTCCCCTTCAGGTACTTATCCAACTCCCTTTTGAAAGTGACGATTGAATCCACCTCCACCAGCCTTTCAGGCAGTGCATTCTAGATCCCAACCACTCGCTGCATAAAAAAGATTTTCCTCATGTCACCTTTGGTTCTTTTGCCAATCACCTTAAATCTGTGTCCTCTGGTTCTCGACCCTTCTGCCAATGGGAACAGTTTCTCTCTCTCTACTCTGTCTAGACACCTCATGATTTTGAACACCTCTATCAAATCTCCTCTCAACCTTCACTGCTCCAAGGAGAACAACCCCAGCTTCTCCAGTCTATCCACGTAACTGAAGTCCCTCATCCCTGGAACCATTCTTGTAAGGCATGTGTGTTGTGAGGAGGATGCAGAGAAACTCCAGTACGATTTGGACAGGTTGGGTGATTATACTGCATTTGCCATGCGTCTGCCCAATGTGGATAAATGCGAGGTTATCCACTTTGGTGGCAAACACAGGAGGTTTGAGGCCCCTCGAGCCTGCTCCGCCATTTAATGAGCTCATGGCTGATTATCCAAATTCAGTACCCTGTCCCTGCTTTCTCCCCATTTCCCTTGATCCCTTTAGCCTCAAGAAATATATCCAACTCCTTCTTGAATATATTTAATTAATTGGCCTCAACTGCCTTCTGTGGTAGAGAATTCCACAGGTTCACCACTCTCTGGGTGAAGAAATTCCTCCTCATCTCTGTCCTAAATGGCTTACTCCTTATCCTTAGACTGTGACCCCTGGTTCTGGATTCCCCGCCATCGGGAACATCCTTCCTGCATCTAGTCTGTCCAGTCCTGTTAGAATTTTATAAGTTTCAATGAGATCCCCTCTCATTCTTCTAAACTCTAGCGAATATAAACCTAATCGACCCAATCTCTCCTCATACATCATTCCTGCCATCCCAGGTATCAGTCTGGTGAATCTTCGCTGCACTCTCTCCATGGCAAGAACATCCTTCCTCAGGTAAGGCGACCAAAACTGCACACAATACTCACGGTGTGGTCTCACCAAGGCCCTGTACAACTACAGCAAGACATCCTTGCTCCTGTACTCGAATCCTCTCGCTATGAAGGCCAACATACCATTTGCCTTCTTAACCGCCTGCTGCACCTGCATGCTTACCTTCAGTGACTGGTGCACAAGAACACCCAGGTCTCGTTGCACTTCCCCTTTTCCCAATCTATTGCCGTTCAGATAATAATCTGCCTTCCTGCTTTTGCCACCAAAGTGGATAACCTTGCATTTATCCACATTATACTGCATTTGCCATGCATCTGCCCAATCACCCAACCTGTCCAAATCATACTGGAGTTTCTCTGCATCCTCCTCACAGCACACACGCCCACCCAGCTTTGTGTCATCTGCAAACTTGGAGATATTACATCTAGTTCCCTTGTCTAGATCATTTATATACATTGTGAATAGCTGGGATCCTAGCACCAATCCCTGCGGTACCCCACTAGTCACTGTCTGCCATGCGGAAAAAGACCCGTTTATTGCAACTCTTTGCTTCCTGTCTGCCAACCAGTTCTCTATCCAAGTCAATACCTTGCCCCAATCCCATGTGCTTTAACTTTACATGCGGTGCGGGACCTTATCGAAAGCCTTCTGAAAGTCCAAATACACCACATCCACTGGTTCTCCCTTATCTATTCTACCAGTTACATCCTCAAAAAATTCCAGTAGATTAGTCAAGCATGATTTACCTTTTGTAAATCCATGTTGACTTTGTCCAATCCTGTCACTGTTTTCCAAGTGCTCTGCTATTACATCTTTTATAATGGACTCTAGCATTTTCCCCACTACCGATGTCAGGCTTACCGGTCTATAATTCCCCGTTTTTTCTCTACCACCCTTTTTAAATAGTGGGGTTACATTAGCTACCCTCCAATCCATGGGAACTGTTCCAGAGTCTATAGAATTTTGGAAGATGACCAGCAATCACAGAATCACAGAAACCCCACAGTGCAGATAGAGGCCATTTCGGCCCATCGAGCCTGCACCGACACATATCCCACCCGATCCCCGGAACCCCTACACCAACACCAACACATATCCCACCCACCCCACGTATTTAATCCCCCTAACACTAAGGGTCAATTTTTATCATAGCCAATCAACCTAACCTGCACATCTTTGGACTGTGGGAGGAAACCGGAGCACCCGGAGGAAACCCACACAAACACGGGGAGAACGTGCAAACTCCACACAGACAGTCACCCGAGGCCGGATTCGAACCCGGGTCCCCGGCGCTGTGAGGCAACAGTGCTAACCACTATGCCACCGTGCTCGCCTGCAATGCATCTACTATTTCTAGGGCCACTTCCTTAAGTACCCTAGGATGTAGATTATCAGGTCCTGGGGATTTATCGGCCTTCAATCTTCCTTCAGTCCAAAAAACAACCGTTCACCACTACTCTCTGTTTCCTGTCACTTAGCCAATTTCCTATCCATGCTGCCACTGACCCTTTTATTCCTTGGGCTTCAACTTTGCTGGCAAGCCCATTATATGGTACTTTATCAAACTCCTTTTGGAAGTCCATGTTCACCACATCAACCCTCTCTGCTACCACATCAAAAAACTCAATGAAGTTAGTTAAACACGATTTGCCTTTAACAAATCCATGCTGGCTTTCCTTAATTAATCCACACTTGTCCAAGTGACTGTTAATTTTGTCCTGGATTATCATTTCTAAAAGCTTCCCCACTACCGAGGTTAAACTGACTGGCCTGTAGTTGCTGGGTTTATCCTTACACCCTTTTTTGAACAAGGGTGTAACATTTGCAATTCTCCAGTCCTCTGGCACCACCCCAGTATCAGAGGAGGATTGGAAGATTATGGCCAGTTACTCCGTGATTTCCACCTTTACTTCCCTCAGCGTCCTAGGATGCATCCCTAGTTCTAGACACTCCAGCCTGGGGGAAACAACCTCTCAGCATCTATCCTGTCAATCCCCCTCATTAATCTTATCTGTTTCAATGAGATCACCTCTCAGTCTTCTAAACTCGAGAGTCCAGGCCCAATTTACTCAATCTCTCCTCGTAGGTCAACCCTCTGGTCCCAGGAATCAATCCAGTGAACTCTAGATAACCTGGAATTCTTGGAGCTTATTTTTGCCGGGTTAGATCAGGAGGTGGCACAATAGTGAGAGAGGAGGTGGCAATATGCGCAGATTGCCTTCAAGCCTGGGGCCGAGTGGGTGAATCGACATCTTGTGTGTTGCAATCTGATTCAGGAAACAGCGAGATCTGGGAGGGAGGGAGGAAGCGTTTGGGCAGTGCTTGTTCAGAGTTTTACAACCAATAGTTTAGAGAGGTGCATATCAATAAAAGAACCGCAATTCTGAGACACACTCCCATGGCAGAAGGTGTGGAGATCAGGCTTTGATCAGTGACAGTGTTATTATTGGCTGGCTACATTGTATTGAACAATGTATCCTTCGCTCGGGCCCCGCCCCCATTCCTTCGCGGCCATTCATAAAATCCTGGCTGAGAACTTCCAGTGGCCAGGGAGAGAGAGAGAGCCAGGGGGCTGTTAACTTGCGAATTACTGCTCAAAAAAACCCTCCCCAAGCCTCTCCTCTGCAGTCCAGCCCCCAGGGGGGGGGTTTGTTTCTTCAGAATACGGATTCTCCCTCTCTGTGACTCTGACCCATTAAACAGTGCAGGAAAATACAGAAAAAGGGACCAGTGACAATATAGCACATCATAATAAAATGCGAAGCTATCCCAGATACAATTAAAATCTGCAATACAACTAGAAACAATTGCATTCGCCCCCAGGCGCTCTTCGCCCTCCCATTAGAGCAGGGGGAGATCTCCCCGGTGTCCTGGGGCCAATATTTATCCCTCAACCAACATAACAAAAACAGATGATCTGGTCATTGTCACATTGCTGTTTGTGGGAGCTTCCTGTGCGCAAATTGGCCGCCGGGTTTCTTCCATTACAACAGTGGCCACATTTCAAAAAATACTTCATTGACTGTAAACCGCTTTAGGACATCTGGTGGTCGTGGAAGGCGCTATAGAAATGCAAGTCTTTCTCCATGCAGAAACGAGCTTATAAATTACTTATATATAAATAAACATTGCTTTCTCTTTTTTTTGGAGGTACGGGTGGGCAGGGAGAGAGAATTAAGAGACAGCGAGAACATCTCAAACACGCCAACTTTGGGTTAACTTTTTTTCCCCCTGTTTTGCTTCCTTTAAGGATTGGCCAGCAAACGCGCCTCCCGCTCCACTCACCCGGCTCGGCCGAGCATCGCTGGGCACTCAGTCCGCGCGGTGTGGCTCCGGCCGCTCAGCGCTGCCCCGCCGGGCCAAGCTCACATCACATCACAACCCGGGCCGCGGGGCCAGGGACGGTGCACGGTTCGCCCGGCTCCTCGGGGCAGGAGTCACAAAGGAAGAAACAAGAGATTTTCGTGCGCAACCCACCAGTCTCTGCGATCGACAGGGGGCTGAGGGAAGGGGCGGGGCTACCCTGCCATTGAAAAACAGACACACACTCACCACACACATACACACCAACTCACACACACCCACTAACACTAACTCATACACACCAACTCATATACACACACACCAACTCATATACACACACACCAACACACACTAACTCATACTCACACACACCCACACCAACACACACTAACTCTCACACACACCAGCACACACACACACTAACTCATACACACACACACTAATTCATATACACCAACTAACTCATACACACCAACACACACTAACTCATACTCACACACCACACATACACTAACTCATACACACACTAACTCACACAAACACACACAAACTCATACACACCAGCACTAACACACACGCACTCACACATACTCACCCACACACACACTCACACTAACTCACCTACACAAACTCTCACACACACTAACTCAAACTCAGTAACTCACACACACACACACTAACTCACACACACTAATTGACACACAGTGACTCCACTTCAAAAGTACTTCATTGGCTGTAAAGTGCTTTGAGATGTCCAGTGGCCGTGACAGGCGCTATATAAATGCAAGTCTTTCTTTCTTTCAAACACACTGGCCCAGTAATTCCTCTCACAACACGTGAGTACGGACGGGGTACTCACGCGTGTGGCCGGAGGAATTGCCGGTTTTCAGCATGCACAGCGCATGCGGGGAAAACCGGCATTTCCTCTCCTCTGACCCAAGGGGTTAAGAGGCAGAACGCGTGCGACTGCACAGGCAGCGCGTGCACAGTGAAATTCGGCGATTTCATTCATGGATTCAGTGAGGGTAAGTCCTCACAACTTACACATGAAAAAAGCATGAGTACAGCTGGTCGAGAAGCTGTGGAGGAAGAAATCTTTCATCACGGAGCTTCTGAAAGGCACTATTTTTGTTTGGGAAAGGGAGGAAATTTATTTTAAGAAAGGCTGAGGTAAGTTTTAAACTTTATTTTTTTTTTAATGGTTTTTCAGTACTGTAGGTAGAAGGAGCAATTGTGGCTGTGAGCAAGGCCTAATTGAATTTGTTGAGTTTATTAAATGTGAAAGTGACTTTTAAAAAGAATAAAATGCTTACAAAATGAACTTGTCATCAGTAATATATCTTATTTTTAGTAAGTATGTATGTCTGATTGTATGTATGTCTGTATATATTCCATTAAGGATGTGCATTTATGTATGTATTCCTTTCAGTACGTGGATGATTGTATTTATATAATGATGAATTTCTGCAAATGTAATTTATTGGAAAAGGATCTCGGCCTGTGATATTCATCAGGCGGGTAGGATGTGTTTGCAAGCCGTTAAAGCATGTTTCCTGGCATAGGCCGAGTTGATGTTATAGGCACTCAGTTTATTAAAATAACTGTAACAACTATTTCCATTTACTCCGTACAGGTACGTCTGTGTAATGAGGAGTCCTGTGAGCGAGAAACATGCTCTCTTATAGAAATGTTGCCGTGATGCTCTGTGTGGATTTGCTTCAAAGAAATCGGAACGCCAGGGAGCAACGTAGAAGATTGAGGAACCATAACCGTCTCCTGATCAGAAGGAACAACTACCCACCCCACAGAGTTTACAGGGAGAGGCGATCATTTGAAATGCTGTCCGAGGAGTTGTGTATCAGGAGGCTGTGCTTCAGTAAAGAGGCAATTGGCCGACTATGTGACATGTTGAAGGTGGACTTGGAGCCACGCTCGAAGACCCGCACTGCCTTGTCAGTGAACATGAAGGTAACCACAGCATTGAACTTCTTTGCAAGTGGATCATTTCAAGCAGGCACCGGTGACATAAGCAACATCTCCAAGAATGCTGCGAGGGTCTGCATTCACCAGGTCACAGAAGCCATTTGCCGTAGGATTTCAGATTTCATTAATTATTGTTGTGTATGTACCTTTAAGAGAAGAACTGATTTAATACTGCAGTACCGGTAGTGACCACACCTGTATAAAAAGCCCTAGCAGGCTTCTGTACTTCAGTCTGACGTTTACCCTCTGTTCAGTAAATACCTGTTTTATTGTTCTCCCGCAGTCCGTGTATTATTAAGGCGCGGACTCTAGAGTGGCGACGAGTAGGTTCGAACTCACCTGCAGTACTGCATCACCTCACGGGGATCTTCCCTCAGAAGAAGCTTCTTGGAGGTCGAAGTCAGAGCAACGGACGTCGACCGCGGGCAACCGCCCAGGGAGCCATCGGAGTTCGGAGAATTGCGGGAGAAGCTGTGGAGAGCTGGGCTTGGCTCCCCAGTCAAGGTGTTCCAGCAAATCGTGCTGGTAGCAGGTAGTGCGCTGACCCTTCCGGACTGCGGCGAGCTCGATCGAGCGGCTCTGCAAAGCGGCCGCGCAGCGTCGCCGGGAGGAAAGAGAGAGAGAGAGAGGGTGGAGCGCACAGGGCCGCAGTCGGTGCTCAAGAACCGGGCAGCAGAGAGAAAATAAACGAGGGGAAGGAAAAGTGAGACGCGCCGAAGCCGCGGGTCGCCGCCATTACCCTGTAGAACGCTAGGAGCAGCGTGGCAGCAAGGGGAAGAAGGAAAAGCGCGGGAGGCACCATTTTATTCCATTGGGGAAGAAGGAAAAGTGCGGGAGGTGCCATTTTATTCCATTGAGGAAGAAGAAAAAGCGCAGGAGGCGCCATTTTAAATCATCCAAGATGCCGAAGAGTGGCAGTATCACTGCTTTCGACAACGAGGTAGAAGACTGGACCACGTATGTGGAAAGAATTGAAGTGTACTGCAATGCCAATGAGGTGGCCAATGGAAAGAAGGCATCGGTATTATTAAATTTAATGGGCGCGAGAATGTACGGCCTATTGCGGAATTTAATTACCCCAGCTAAACCAATGGAGAAAAGTTTTGAAGAGATTGTTAATATCTTACAGGAACACCTAAACCCTACACCGCTGCTGATAGCAGAAAGATTCAATTTCCGTAAAAGAAACCAGCACAGAGATGAGAACAATGCTGACCATCTTACGGAACTATGCAAGTTATTGAAGCACTGCCAGTTCGGAGCAGGACTGGCAGACACCTTACGGGATAAGTTTGTCTGCGGGCTCCAGAGTGAAGGAACCCAGAAACGACTACTTTTGGAAAAGGACCTGACGCTAGAACAGGGTTTCAGCGTGGCAGTATCCTACGAAGCAGCAGCACGGGGAGCTGCGGAAATACAACAGAAACCACAAGAATACAGCACTAACGAAGTGGCGTATGGAGCAGAAAAGTGCTATCGCTGCGGCAGAACAACCCATGATCAGAAGGACTGCTGGGTTAAGGACAAAGTATGCGGGCAATGCGGGAAAATGGGACATATAGCAAGAGTCTGCAGGTCGGGAAAGAAAACCAACACTACAAGAACTACTAAGGAAAAGTACAAGAAAGTAAAAAAAAATGACAGACAGTAGTTCGGAAGATCAGGAGAGTGATAACGACTCCGGGAGCAGGAGACTAAGTTGTCTAAAGTTACACAACGTGATCGCAAAGGAGGATCACCGGACTATTTGGGTCACCCTCATGATAGCAGGGTCCCAAATAAAGATGGAATTGGATATAGGATCAGCCCTAACTGTCATGAATCGACGAGACTATGAGCGGCTATTCTCACACATACCCTTAAAGGATACGTCCATTGTATTGAAGACATACACGGGGCAAAAAGTCTACCTCAGAGGAAAAATAAGGGTGCCAGTTAAATACAACGGCAAGGAAACACAGAAACTGTATCTATATATACTACAAAGATGGAGGACCACCATTATTGGGACGTGAATGGATCCGAAAAATACAATTGGATTGGCATTCCATTCAGGCGCTAACTGTGACTGACAAAAAGGATGATGATGTCACACCTGGACAACTGTCACGAATTCTAACTGACGCGAAAGAGGTGTTCCAACAAGGACTTGGGACTCTAAAAGGAGTAAAGGCAACGATAAAAATCGAAGATAACGCAAACCCAAAATTTTTTAAGGCCAGACCGGTGCCATACGCGATCCACCCAGCCGTTGAAGCAGAACTGGAGAGTCTGGAGTGTTCAGGTGTGCTGTACAAGGTGGACTGGAGCGAGTGGGCCACACCCATCATTCCTGTAATGAAGAAATCATTGAGCAGCACGCCTGGGGAGCTGAAGAAGGTTTGCATCTGTGGGGACTTCAAGGTAACTGTGAAGCCAGTCCTGCACACAGTACAATATCCACTTCCACAGATAGAAGATATTTTTGCCTCACTATCTGGAGGGAAACACTTTATGAAGATTGATCTGGCCCAAGCGTATCTACAAATGGAGGTGGAAGAAGCATCTAGGAAATACCTCACGATAAACACTCACAAAGGCCTTTACCAGTACAATCGACTGGTATTCAGGGTAGCTATTTGGCAGAGGGCGATGGAACAAGTCCTGCAAGGGATCCCGGGGACCCAGTGTTATTTGGACGACATCCTGGTTACGGGCGAAAATCACAGTGAACACCTTGCCAACCTGGAGCAGGTGCTCACTAGATTGCAGGAATATGGGCTACGAGCCAACCGCCCCAAATGCGAGTTCTTCAGGATACAAATCTCGTATTGTGGCCACATGATTGATGAGGAAGGGTTGCATAAGTCGCCAGACAAGATTGAGGCTGTAGTCAAGGCTCCAGCACCGGAAAATGTGTCGCAACTGAGGTCGTTTCTCGGGCTGGAGAACTACTACCATAAGTTCTTGCCGAATTTATCTACAATTCTGCACCCACTGAACGCCCTGCTGCAAACTGGAGTAACATGGAAATGGAGTGATGAGTGTAAGCGTGCCTTTCAGAAATGTAAATGCATAATCACTTCAAAAGAAGTATTGGCCCACTACAACCCAACACTACCGATTCGGTTGGCATGTGATGCGTCTCCCTACGGCATTGGAGCGGTGCTCTCACACAAATTCCTTGGCGGTTCAGAGAGGCCAATAGCCTTTGCGTCGCACTCGTTAACCTCAGCTGAGCGTAACTACGCCCAGATTGACAGGGAGGCCCTCAGCCTGGTGTGGGGGGTGAAGAAGTTCAATCACTATCTGCACGGGCAGAAATTTACCCTACTGACTGATCATCAGCCCCTGGTCTCCATTTTTAACCCAAAGAAGGGCGTTCCGGTGATGACGGCGCAACGGCTGCAAAGATGGTCACTTTTTCTAGGGGCACATCAGTACGACATAGAGTACAAGGGTACGAAGCAGCATGGAAATGCTGATGGGCTGTCGCATTTACCATTGCCTACGGTAGAGGAAGCACCTGCAGTGGACCCTGTTGAGATATTCCATGCGACCATAGTCGAATGTCTGCCTGTTACAAACTCAAGTATAGAGAAGGAAACCCGAAATGACCCGACACACTCTCGGGTCTATGATTTGATGGTGAAGGGATGGCCAGCACATGGCGACTCACTGTTGCCAGCATTCTCGCCAAGGAGAGAACAGCTGTCAGTGTGCCGGGGGACTTTGATGTGTGGATCCCGAGTGGTAATTCCACCCAAGTTGAGAGACAGAGTGCTCAATGAGCTTCATGAGGGTCATCTGGGAGGGGTAAAAATGAAAAGCCTAGCCAGGGTTTATGTGTGGTGGCCGAGAATCGATAAACAAATCGAGGACCTGACCAAGAGCTGCTCAGGATGCCAGAAAGTCCAAAATGCAACACCACAGGCCCCTCTACACCCATGGGAGTGGCCCTCATCTCCATGGCAATGGGTACACATTGATTTTGCTGGTCCATTTATGGACTCAATGTTTCTAATCGCCGTGGATGCCCATTCGAAATGGCCAGAAGTCATCAAAATGTCCTCCACCACCACGGAGAAAACTATTTCAGTCCTACGGACCATCTTCGCCAGGAATGGCTTGCCAGAACAGATTTGCTCCGACAATGGGCCACAGTTTGTGTCCGAGGATTTCCGGAGGTTTCTGAGGAATAATGGGGTGAAACATTACACATCTGCCCCATATCATCCAGCCACAAATGGATTGGCTGAGAGGTTTGTTCAGACCTTTAAAAAGGCAATAAAGGTGATGTATAATGACGACATACCACTACAACACAAGGTAGATAATTTCTTGTTTGATTACCGGAATGCGACACATGCAGTCACCAACCAAGCTCCAGCCATAATGTTCTTCAACCGAAGGCTAAGATGTCGCCTGGATTTGCTCAAACCAAACATAAGACGAGATGTTGAGGATAAGCAATTCCAGCACATCAACGAGAAGCCAACCAGGAGCTTCAAGATAGGACAACCAGTCTTGGCCCGCGACTACCGAACAGAAAAATGGCAGCCAGGAATGATATGCGCACAGCAGGGACCACTAATGTACACAGTGGACGTTGGAGAGAGCATCATGAGATGCCATGCTGACCAGATTCTAGAGTCAAAGGAACAAGCCAAACCTATACCACGAGCATGTGCACCTGGTAATGAACCCGAAGTACAGATTGCGTCTACCTCAGAAGCGGTGGTATTGGAAGCTGACGAACCAACCAATGACAATGAGCCAGAATCGACTCCACTGCAAGAACAGGACACTCGAGAAAGGCGCTATCCAGTCAGGATCAGGAAGCCTCCTCAAAGACTGAACTTATAAATAATTATTTCAGTTGATGTATATAGTACGGAGAAAGTTGTAATTGTAACTAGTTATTATTTAGTTGTTAAATGAATGTTATGTACTGTTTATCTAGAAGGGGAGGAATTGTTGTGTATGTACCTTTAAGAGAAGAACTGATTTTATACTGCAGTACCGGCAGTGACCACACCTGTATAAAAAGCCCTAGCAGTCTTCTGTACTTCAGTCTGACGTTTACCCTCTGTTCAGTAAATACCTGTTTTATTGTTCTCCCGCAGTCCGTGTATTATTAAGGCGCGGACTCTACAATTATGACTTGTCCACTCGACATCAAAAGGAAATGGCCTTAGCATTTCATCGCATTGCTGGATTCCCCAAAGTGATTGGGGCCGTCGATGGAACCCATATTGCATTGAAGGCACCCAAGGATGCACCTGTGACATACATAAATAGGAAGGGGTATCATTCATTGAATGTAATGATATTATGTGATGCACACCTCAGGATCCTAAACGTGAATGCAGGGCACCGGGGAAGTAATCATGACTCCTTCGTCCTCCGTAACTCTAAATTGTATGATTCTCTCAGCAAATTGCCTACAGGATCCGCATGGATATTGGGCGACAAGGGCTACCCGCTAAAACCATGGCTGATGACCCCCTACCGCAAGACCAATAATCAGTCTCAGGAGAGATACAACCAGGCACACGTGTCCACACGTCAAGTGGTGGAGAGGACAATAGGAGTTCTGAAATCACGCTTCCGGTGCCTGGATAGGTCAGGGGGGACCTTGCAGTACTCTCACCAAAAAGTGGCAAGGATTGTGCTGGCCTGTTGTGCTTTGCACAATCTTGCCCTGCAGGAAGGACTGACCCTTAACAATGAGGAACAGCTGCCTGTTGAAATGGAGGATGAAGGCGATGGCAATGTGCATGTTGCCAGGCCTCATGGAGAGGATCCAAGTGCCGCCGAATCTAAGGCTGCTCGCGAACTGCTGCTAGCCAACACCTTCACGCGGTAGTCTTCCCCCCGCAAGGCAAAGACAGAAGCAGACACATATTGAAGTGAAAAACTGACCTTTTATTGCATCATCAAACACTTTTCATCTTCAGTTTCGATGTATAAAGTGAATAACTTGTAAATTTTAAGTAGCGCTTCTGTACTTTAAAAAAATTTCTATCCATGAACAATGAGGAAGAAATATTGGAAACAGTTTGTTTTTACTTGTCTTTCTTTCTTTGTGCAACTAAGACATTCAGGATGTTAAGGACCTCTTTTATGCAATTTAAAAATATTAACATTAACAGTTTTGAAATCACTGTAAACAGGTTTAAGTCATTTGTGAAATGACAAAATTTAAGATGGTTACTACCTCTTTTAACGTTTTCAAACATGTGCAAAATGCTAACTGTTAAAAACGAAAGTGTAAACATTTTACAGTAATTTTTACTTTCTTACTGCAATACAGACATTCCAGGTGGGAACGAGCTATTTTCTACAGGTTTGTAACAGTTGTTGTCAAACTTTTTGAAATAAAATAAATGTTTAAATTCTTTTAACATTGATTACTGGGTGTACTGCTGAAACGAAAAGGTTACATATCCTTTCATTCAGAAATAAACATTGGAATTTAAATATGTAAGAAAACATTTAACATTTCAATAAAATGATAAATATAACTATTTAATGATTTGGCCACTGGCCTCTGTGACTGAGGGTAGAAGGAGGCGGAGTGGGCTGAAGGTGACACCCTAACGTTTCCTGCGCCTTTTCAATGCCCGTGACTGGAGCCCTCCAGAGCTACATGCAAGGGCCCGGTCAAAACCCTCAGCATGGCAACCCCACCGCCTGTGCGTGTGTGTTCACTGGCATTGTGGGAACTCGTACTCTGAAATTACAGAAGAAAAAAGAGAATCAAACAGCTGCATTTCTGACATGGACAGCAGAGGCTTTGAAGACTGGGTTGGGTGTTTCTTAAAATCTCTGATTGAAGTTTTACAGCTCAAAGCACTGGAATCAAGATAAGAGAACAATAGGTAACCCTGAGCTGGCCCCAAAGCCATAATGTTTTATTGCTAGCTCAGGTGACTTTACCAAGAAGTAACTTTAGAAAATTAAATGCATAAGCCTTTTGAAATCAAGTTAACTTAAACTCTTTGCAATGTAACAGTACACTTTAGTTAAACCTGTACAAACCCTGACAGATCGCAACAAGTCACTGAATTTCTTGCGACATTGTTCCGCTGTACGTGGAATGGTGGAGCTCGCGCTGACAGCTTGTGCAACTTCCGACCACGCTGCCATCTGACCTTTTCGCGGTGCCCTCGACTGCTCATTCCCCATGATGCGCAGGCGCTTCACCTCCACCTCGTTGAGGAGATTGCTGAGGTCATCCTCAGTGAAGTTCTGAGTTCTTTTAATCACGTTAAATGTGGTCATTCCAGCCATCTCACTTTGCTAATTAACTGAACAGAATTTAAAAAATGTTTTCAAGGCTTTAAAAACTGCTCAAATAGCTTCAATTCTCTTTAAAACTATCTCAGAGTCATCAAAATCATTCAAACGTTTTTAAAAGTTTATAAAAGTTACCAAAACATTGATAAAAATACACATAACCTACCTGCGCTTCTGCTCTGTAACAAAGAGTCCTCTCCAGCTGCTTTCACAGATTATGGGCGTGTCCTATTAAAATGAGACCTCAAGGGGCGTGTCTCACTTGCACTGCGCGCTACAGGCTTCGCGCTGGCTGCACTCCTGGGCGGCGTGACGTCACACGCTGCCCGGGAGTCATCATTTGGAAACAGGAATTCCCGGCGTCCCTGGAGCTGAACGGCCGGCGCGTCGGGTAAGTACACATCGGGGGCTTGCACGCGCGGCCAGCCCCCGATCCTAATTTCTGCCCCACTAACTCTCACACACCTGTAGGGAACGGTAGCATAGTGGTTATGTTACTAGTAATCCAGAGGTTAAAACAGAAAATGCCGGAAATCCTCAGCAGGTTAATGTTTCAGGTCGGTGACCCTTCGTCAGAACCCATCTGACAAAGAGTCGTCGACTTCAAACGGTAACTCTGTTTCTCTCTCTCCAGAAGCTGCCTGACCAGCTGACGATTTCCAGCATTTTCTGTTTTTATTTCAGATTTCCAGCATCCACAGTATTTTGCTTTTGTATTATTAATCCAGAGGCCTGGACTAATGATCCAGAGATGTGAGATCAAATCCCACCACGGCAACTGGGGAACTTAAATTCAGTTAATTAAATAAATCTGGAATAAAAAGCTAGTATCAGTAATGGTGACCGTGAAACTACCGGATTGTCATAAAAACCCATCTGGTTCACTAATGTCCTTTAGGGAAGGAAATCTGCCATCCTTACCCGGTCTGGCCGATATGTGACTCCAGACCCACAGCAATGTGGTTGACACTTAACTGCCCTCTAGTGGCTGAGCAAGTCACTCTGTTTTAACAAACTGCTACATGAAACGATGGCCCAGAAATTCGGGTCGGGGGCTTCCCGCGGGTGCAAGCCCCCGACCTGCACTTGCCTAGCGCGCCGGCCGTTGTGCTGTGGGCCCACGTGGGATTCCGATCCTGGGCCTCCTCCAACTGCCAGCGCTCAGTGCTTGCATATCCCAGGGGCGCAGTTAGTTCGATGCGTCCCCTGGGATCACGTGGGTCATGGAGAGCCAATGGTAGCAGGGAATGCTTCATTCATAAGTTTGACAGGAAGAGCTGTCAAACCTGTAAATACTAATAAGCCCCAAAACATCACTAAATCTTCAAATACATTTTTTTTTAAATCACATTTTTAAAATAACTGTAAATTACAGGAAATAACTATTTTAAACAATAATTTAAATTTTTGAAAAATTTAATTACATTTTCTAACGGGGCTAAAAATAAACTTACCTTTCTTTAAAGTATTTAAAAATAATAAACCTGTGGAAAAAATGTTTTAATTTTAATTAATTCACCACTTACCTTGTTAAAAGCAGGCCTTGCGCCTGCTTTTTAAAAGTGTAATTCCTGGAGACTTACCCTCCTGGGAAAACCTGGAAATAAATCGTAAGTTCGATGTGAACGCGCTGCCTCTCCGGCGCACCCGCTCGACCTCTGAACCCCTTCTTTCAGGGGAACGGAAGTGCCGGTTTCCTACGCATGCGCAGTGCATACAGGAAACCGGCACTTCCATTGGGCTTACGGGTGAGTATCCCATGCGTACTCACCCGTGGAGACCCGAATTTCTGGGCCATTAATGAAACCAGATGGACCACCCGGCATTGACCTCGGCACTGGCTCCGGACACGGCAATGGCACACCCAGCCCAGTCGACCCTGCAAAGTCCTCCTCACCAACATCTGGGGACTTGTGCCAAAATTGGGAGAACTGTCGCACAGACTAGTCAAGCAACAGCCTGACATGGTCATACTCACAGAATCATACTGTAGTGGAGTATTGAAATAAACACTCGACACCTGGTCTGTGTTCGGAGATTCAAGCAGTCTTTATTCGCACCGGTGGGGAAACAACCTGCTATCTCTCTAGCCAGACTACTCTCCACTGATACAAAGTTTTAAACAGTCTTTTATACAACATAGAGCAGGACTTACATCAATGCCGCCTACAATTGCGTGACATTAAGGTACCGCCTTCGTTACCGGAAAAGCATATGACCGCTATCCTCCTTCTTAGGCAGTCCCTCGGAACCGAGGATGACTTGCTTCCACATTAAAAATGAGTTCTCAGGTGACTGATGAGTCCAACGCGGGACCTACAGTCTCTGTCACAGGTGGGGCAGATGGTGGTTGAAGGGGCGGGTGGGTGGGGTGCTTGGGTTGCCGTGGGCTCCTTGCGCTGCCTGCGCTTGGCTTCCGCTTGTTCCCGGCGAAGAGACTCGAGGTGTTCGGCGCCTTCTCAGATGCTTCTCCTCTACTTTGTGCAGTCTTGGGCCAGGGATTCCCAGGTGTCAGTGGGGATGTTGCACTTTTTCAAGGAGGCTTTGAGGGTGTCCTTGAAGCGTTTCCTCTGCCCACCTGTGGAGGCAGCATTGGTGGTACCTCTCCAATGCCTTGAGGTGCCTGCTGTACATGGTCCATGTCTCTGAGGCATACAGCAGGGCGGGTATCACAGCTGCTCTGTAGACCATGAGCTTAGTGCCGGGTTTGAGGTCCTGGTCTTCAAACACTCTCTTCCTCAGGCAACCAAAGGCTACACTGGCACACTGAAGGCGGTGTTGGACTTCGTCATCGACGTCTGCCCTTGTTGACAGTAGGCTCTCAAGGTATGGAAAGTGGTCCACGTTGTCCAAGGTCTTGTCGTGGATTTTGATAATTGGGGGGCAGTAATGTGTGGCGGGGGCAGGTTGGTAGAGGACCTTTGTCTTACGGATGCTTAGTGTAAGGCCCATGCTCTCGTACGCTTCGGTGAAGGTGTTGACGATGGTTTGGTGTTCGACCTCCGAGTGAGCGCAAACGCAAGCATCATCTGCATACTGTAATTCAACGACAGAGGATGGGACGACCTTGGATTTGGACTGGAGGCGACGGAGGTTGCACAGTTTCCCGTTTGTTCTGTAAATTAGCTCCACTCCAGTAGGGAGCTTACTGAGGGTGAGATGGAGCATTGCAGCAAGGACGATCGAGAAGAGCGTTGGTGCGATGACACAGCCTTGCTTGACCCCAGTTCGTATGTGAATTGGGTCTGTGGTGGAACCATTGGTCAGGATCACGTCGTCGTGAAGCACGCGGAGAATGGTGTCAAACTTTTGAGGGCAGCCGAATTTGAGGAGGACACTCCATAATCCCTCACGGTTGACAGTGTCGAAGGCCTTTGTGAGATCAAAGAAGGCCATGTACAGCGGTTGGTGCTGTTCCCTGCATGTCTCTTGTAGTTGACGTGTGGTATCACCGCACAGCTGACCCTTTCTCCCGTTTTCAGAATTCTCGTTCTACCTGGACCCCTCCCTCTGGCCTCTTAACCACTCTAGATCTTTTCGTTGCAAAGTGCCGGTGTGACATCGGCCATCTCAATTTCTCTGCTCTCCTCACTCCCTCTGAACTTGCAGCACTCCATTCTCTCAGATCCAACCCCAACATTGTCATTAAACCTGCTGACAAGGGTAGTGCTGTTGTTGTTTGGCGAACCGACCTCTACCTAGCGGAGGCTGAACGCCAACTCTCTGACACCTGGACCATGACCGAACTACCAAACAGCAAGCCATTATTTCCAAGACTGTCGCTGACCTCATTTCCTCTGGAGATCTTCCCCTACGGCCGCCAACCTCATAGTTCCCCAACCACGCTTCTACCTCCTTCCCAAAATCCACAAACAGGACTGCCCTGGTAGACCCATCATTTCAGCCTGATCTTGCCCCACGGAATTTATCTCTTCCTATCTCGACTCTATTTTTTCTCCCCTTGTCCAGTCTCTTCCCACCTACATCCGCGACTCTTCCGACGCCCTCCGCCACTTTAACAGTTACCAGTTTCCTGGTCCCAACCATCTCCTTTTCACTATGGACGTCCAATTCCTCTACACCGCCATCCCCCACCAGGATGGCCTGAGGACGCTCCGCTTCTTCCTTGAACAGAGACCCAACCAGTCCCCATCCACCACCAGCCTCCTCCGCCTGGCTGAACTTGTTCTCACATTGAACAACTTCTCCTTTGACTCCACTCACTTCCTCCAAATTAAAGGTGTTGCTATGGGAACCCACATGAGTCCCAGCTATGCCTGCTTTTTTGTGGGATATGTGGAACATTCTTTTTTTCAGTCCTACTCAGGTCCCCTCCCTCCCCTTTTTTTCCGATACATTGATGACTGTATCGGTGCTGTTTCCTGCTCTCTCCCTGAACTAGAAAATTTAATTTGCTTTGCTTCCAATTTCCACCCTTCCCTCACCTTCACATGGTCCATCTCCGACTCTTCCCTTCCCTTCCTCAACTTCTCTGTCTCCATCCCTGGGGATAGGCTATTGACAAACATTCACTACAAGCCCACTGACTCACACAGCTACCTGGACTACACTTCCTCCCACCCCACTTCCTATAAGGACTCTATTCCATTCTCCCAGTTTCTCTGTCTCCGCTGCATCTGCTCTGACGATGCCACCTTCCATACCAGTGCTTCCAACATGTCTTCCTGTTTCCTCAACCGAGGATTCCCCTCTACTGTGGTTGACACGGCCCTTGACCGGGTCCGTTCTATCTCCCGCACTTCTGCCCTCACCCCTGCCCCTCCCTCCCGGAACCACGATAGGGTTCCCCTTGTCCTCACCTTTCCCCCCAACAGCCTCCACATTCAACGGATCATCCTCCGCCATTTCCGTCACCTCCAGTGTGATCCCACCACCAAACACATCTTCCCCTCACCTCCACTTTCAGCATTCCGAAGGGACTGCTCCCTCCAAGACACCCTAGTCCACTCCTCAATCACCCCCAAGACCCCTTCCCCTTCGCCCGGCACCTTCCCGTGAAACAGCGATTTACTTGTGCTTCTTGCAATTTAGTGTACTGTATTCGCTGCTCACGATGTGGTCTCTTCTACATAGGGGAAACCAAACGTAGATTGGGGTGACCGCTTTGCGGAACACCTCCGTTCAGTCCGTAAGGGTGACTCTGCATTGCATTTGCAAAGATAATCCAGAGGCCGTAAGCAGAGTTCAGTTCATGTTGCTTTTTAATGGCTGCTCCACACACACACACTCAGGCAAAAGCAATCGAATACCTATACACAATACGATGATAACAGCACTATCAAACTCCATGTGCTCAGGCCAAGGCAATCGAGTACCTATCACCAATGTCAGGCATAACATTTCCTCCCCCCTCACAGAATTTCAAACATGAAATGTAGTGACAAAGTCCTGTAGGTGGCCAGGGCGAGAACGTGTACGAACAGGCCGAGGTGCGGACTGGTGAAGAGCAGGCCAACCATGAATGTTTTTCGATGCTTTGGCAACATCAGATGTACCTTGTCATGCCAATAAAGCGATTTGAATTGAATTGAATTGACTGGTGAGGAGCAGGCTGAGGCACAATATCTGCTTGAGGGTTGGCTGGCTGAGCTACATGTGCATCCCGCCACTCTGGGGGTAAGGCTTGGGGATTAGGTCCATATAATCCCGCATCAGGGGGTGCTGGCACCTTCCGAAGGCGGCTGGCATGCCACCGAGAGCCGTCAGTGAGGCAGAAAGTGGCTGGTCCAAGTTGGCGGCTGATTTGGAGAGGGGATCACCAGAATGAGGCCATCTTATTGTTGCGGTGAGGCCTGCGGGCTCTGACCCAATCGGATACTGAGATGTTGGGCGCCTTGGCCCTCTTCGACTGGTCGAAGCGGAGTTTCATCTTCTCCTGCTGTCTAGCGACTGTGGCTTGAGCCGGTGGAGCAGGGCTCCGAGCTAGCGAGGGGCGGAGCCTGCCAAGGGGCAGCATGAGCTCACGGCCTAGCATGAGGGATGCGGGTGAGACCCCTGTAGTGGAATGTTGGGAGGCTCTGTAGTGCAGCAGTGTGTGGAGGAGGGCCTTGTCAAACGCACACCCCTGGGATAGGTGTGCTCTGAGGCCATTTTCCAGTGTCTGGTTAAAACGCTCCACCCCCCCATTTGACTCAGGGTGGTAGTACGCTGTGCGTATGTGACGGATGCCCTTGCTCTCAAGGTAAGAGGAGAGTTCCGAAGAGGTCATTTGGGGCCATTGTCTGTGGTGATGGCCTTTGGATGCCCCCAGCGGGAGAAGAGGGACTCAAGGGTATCAATGATGACCCGAGAGGTGACGGAGCCCACGGCAGTGACCTCTGGCCATTTTGAGTGCAGGTCATAGGTCACCACTAGGAACCGTTGATGGTGGGGGACACCATGGATCTCCCCGCAGACGTCCAGCTGCAGGTGCTCCCAGGGCTGAGAGGGCCAGGCAAGGGGTTGCAGGGGTGGAGGAGCTTGGTGGCCAGTCTTGCCACTTACAAGGCAGGCTGCACAGTCCTTGACCAGGGCCTCGATTTCCCTGTCAATACCCGGCCACCACACTATGCCCAAGTGGCCCTCATGCGCCATGGATAAAACACGCGCACGAAGGGCACTTGGGACCACAGTGCAGAGCCCACGTGCAACACAGGAGTCATTCCAGCAGGAGAGCTCTTCTTTAACTCTGGAGTAGGCAGACAGTTCCTCAGGTACCTTGCGAGGCCAGCCATCTCTGATGAAGGTGCACAGCTGGGAGAGGGCCAGATCCTGTTCAGAGGCCTCTTTGAGCTCCTGGAGAGAGACTGTGGTTTGGAGAGGCGTGTGCAGCATCTGGACGATATCCTGTTCCACATGGTCAGACCCGACGAGTGGAGCTGGGGCAGAGACAGTGCGGGAGAGCAGATCTGCAACAACATTGTCATGTCCTGGTGTAAACTGGAGACTGAAATTGTATTGGCGGAGGCGGTCAGACCAGCGGTGTAGACGCAGTGGTCTGTGGCCCGTGCCGGATGTTGACAGCAGGGCAGTGAGAGCCTGGTGATTGGTTCGCAGGGTGAAGGCATGGCCATACGTGTACAAGTGCCACTGCTCACATGCCCAGACGCACGCCAGCGCCTCACGCTCGCCTACTGAGTACTTCTGTTCGGTGGGGCTAAGGGCTCGGGAGGCAAAGGCGATTGGTTTCTCCACTCCATTCTGTATCTGCGATAACACCGCCCCCACAGCTGCAGCGGACGCGTCGCAGGTGACGAGGGTGGGGCTGGCGACATCAAAGTGAGCCAACACTGGAGGCGACGTGAGCTGCGATTTGAGGAGGCGAACAGCTTCCGTACAGGCTTGTGACCACACCCAGGGTTCACCTTTTCGCAGGAGCTGGCGCAGTGGGGCTGTGGTGGCTGAGTACTGGGGCAAAAACTTCAGGTAGTACCCAGTCATGCCAAGGAAGGAGGCAACCTGTGCTGCAGAGCTGGGTTCTGGGATGCTGTCCAAATGGCATCCTGGTGTACCGAAAGACACCAGCATGTGTCACAAAAGCAGTGAGGTCCCTGCTGCTGGGGTGGAGGGGAACCTGTAGATAGCCCTGTCGAAGGTTCAGTTTCGAGAACAGGATGGAACCATAGAACTGCGCTGTGAGTTCCTCTGACGTGGGCAGTGGATATTTGTCAAGGATTACGGCCTTATTTACTGCTCGAAGATCGACACAGACGCGTAGACCACCTGACTTTTTCATTGCGACCACCAGGTTGGAGACCCATGGGGAGGCATCAACTGGTTCGATGATGCCAGCTTCCAGTAGCTGCTTTAGTTCAGCTGTGACCCCATCACGGAGAGCAAGCGGGATGCGGCGCAGTGGCTGAATGACGGGGGTAACGGTGGAGTCAACCATGGGCTGGTGGGTGAAGGCAGTCAGGCAGCCCAGACCCTCAAAGAGTGCTGGCCATGTTTGGCACCACGGTGAGGCGACGTGCAGAATCGCAGACCCGCCGGTGTCCAAGCGAGAAAAACCCAGGTCAGTGAAAAGATCCAGTCCCATCAGGTTAGCTCCTTGGCGTGCCACATGAAAACAAAAATCTGGCAAAACTTTTGTTCCATAGCGTACAGTGAGGTTGACTGAGCCCACTAGTCCAATTTTCGAATTACCATACCCGCAAAGGGCAGTGGAGGGCGCAGAGAGTGGCAGGGAGCTGAAAAAGCATTCGAATGTGTCCACATTCAGCAGTGAGACGCTGGCACCGGTATCCAACAACAGCGGAATGCACACATCATTCAGGTTAATTGTGCATGACTTGAAAGCCACTACTGGCCCAGAGCTCACGTTGTGAATTATAGTGCTTGAGGACTGAGAGTGTTCATTTGTAGCAACCGGGGCAGAGTGGCAGACATTGGCAAAGTGATTTTGTTTTCCACAATTGCGACAGGCTTGGCCGCGCGTGGGGCAATTCTGTGCTCTGGTAGCATGTGAACGAGATCTGCAGTTTCCACACTGTTGCTGCAGTACTGCGCGTTGCTGCCGCCGCGCGAGCATTACCGTGTCAGAGCTGTCGGGGCCGAGGGTGCTGTCACTGGGTGTGTGTGCTAGTTTTGCTGCACATTCGGCTGCAGACTCCACTTGAAAGGCAATGTTGACTGCCTGTGACAATGACAGATTGTCGGACTCGAGTAACAGTCTTTCACGCACTCTCACATTGTTGGTGTGCTCTATTAGTTGATCACGCACCATCTCATCTTGTAGTGCACTGAACTTGCACGAGCTAGCTAACCCCCTCAAATTAGCCATGTATTGATGCACAGACTCGCCGGGGAGTTGGTGACACTGTCTAAAAATGAATCGCCGCAGGAGGGCACTTTGTGGGGCAGAGAAGTGTGTGCTTAACAGAGCCACAGCCTCATCATATGTTTGAATTGAGTCTGCTGTGCATAATGTCCCAAGAACACGCTGGCCCTCCGCTCCCAAGCAATGGGGTAACAATGCCTTTTTCCGTGATGTACTCACATTTTCTAGTCCAAGAGCAATGAGATAGGTTTCAAAGGACTGTAACCAGCGAACCCATGGAATCAGCAGCTCACCGGGTAGTGCAAGGAAGGGAGGAGGTGGTGGAAGAGAGATTTCAGCCATCCTCGTCGCCAAATGTTGCGTTTGCAAAGATAATCCAGAGGCCTTAAGCAGAGTTCAGTTAATGTTGCTTTTTAATGGCTGCACCACACACACACTCTCAGGCAAAAGCAATCGAATACCTATACACAATACAACGATAATAGCACTATCAAACTCCATGTGCTCAGGCCAAGGCAATCGAGTACCTATCACCAATGTCAGACATAACACTCTGAGCTTCCGGTCGCCTGTCACTTTAATTCTCCGCTCCACTCTCACTCTGACCTCTCCGTCCTCGGCCTCTTGCATTGTTCCACTGAAGCTCAACGTAAGCTCGAGGAACAGCACCTCATCTTTCGATTAGGCACTTTACAGCCTTCTGGATTCAACATAGAGTTCAACAATTTCAGACCATAACCTCTGTCCCTATTCTTTTTTTTACATTTATTTTATTTATTATTATATATTTTTTTCTCTCTCCCGCATGGCAGCTGTCTTTCATTCTGCCATTTGCACTTCATCTAGAGCCATCCTTTGTTTCTTAACTTGTCCCATTACCATCTCCTTTTGCCTCGCACCATCTCTTAATGGGGCAGAAATTAGGATCGGGGGCTGGCCGCGCGTGCAAGCCCCCGATGTGCACTTACCCAACGCGCCGGCCGATCAGCTCCAGGGACGCCTGGAATTCCTGTTTGCAAATGATGACTCCCGGGCAGCGTGTGACGTCACGCCGCCCAGGAGTGCAGCCAGCGCGAAGCCTGTAGCGCGCAGTGCAAGTGAGACACGCCCCTTGAGGTCTCATTTTAATAGGACACGCCCATAATCTTTGCAAGCAGCTGGAGAGGACTCTTTGTTACAGAGCAGAAGTGCAGGTAGGTTATGTGTATTTTTATCAATGTTTTGGTAACTTTTATAAACTTTTAAAAACGTTTGAATGATTTTGATGACTCTGAGACAGTTTTAAGGAGAATCGAAGCTATTTGAGCAGTTTTTAAAGCCTTGAAAACATTCTTTTCATTCTGTTCAGTTAATTAGCAAAGTGAGATGGCTGGAATGACCACATTTAACGTGATTAAAAGAACTCAGAACTTCACTGAGGATGACCTCAGCAATCTCCTCAACGAGGTGGAGGTGAAGCGCCTGCGCATCATGGGGAATGAGCAGTCGAGGGCACCGCGAAAAGGTCAGATGGCAGCGTGGTCGGAAGTTGCACAAGCTGTCAGCGCGACCTCCACCATTCCACGTACAGCGGAACAATGTCGCAAGAAATTCAGTGACTTGTTGCGATCTGTCAGGGTTTGTACAGGTTTAACTAAAGTGTACTGTTACATTGATTTCAAAAGGCTTATGCATTTAGAGTCATAGTCATAGAGTCATAGAGTTTTACAGCACAGAAAGAGGCCCTTCGGCCCATCGTGTCCGCGCCACCCATCCATCCCTGTCCAGTCTAATCCCATTTTCCAGCATTTGGTCCATAGCCTTGTATGCAATGGCATTTCAAGTGCTCATCCAAATGCTTCTTGAATGTTGTGAGGGTTCCTGCCTCTACCACCCTTTCAGGCAGTGAGTTCCAGATTCCAACCACCCTCTGGGTGAAAAAGTTCCTCCTCAAATCCCCTCTAAATCTCCTGCCCCTTACCCTGAATCTATGCCCCCTTGTTATTGACCCCCCTACTAAGGGGAAAAGTTCCTCTTTATCTACCCTATCTATGCCCCTCATCATTTTGTACACCTCAATCAGGTCCCCCCTCAGCCTTCTTTGCTCCAAGGAAAACAACCCCAGCCTGTTTAGTCTTTCTTCATAGCTGAGGCGCTCCATCCCAGGTAACATCCTGGTGAATCTTCTCTGCACCCTCTCCAAAGCAATCACATCCTTCCTATAGTGAGGCGACCAGAACTGCACACAGTACTCCAGCTGTGGCCTCACCAGCGCTTTGTACAGCTCCATCATAACCTCCCTGCTCTTATATTCTATGCCTCGGCTAATGAAGGCAAGTATCCCATATGCCTTTTTAACCACCTTATCTACCTGTTCCGCTGCCTTCAGAGATCTATGTACATGTACACCAAGGTCCCTCTGACCTTCTGTACTTCCTAGGGTCCTACCACTCATTGTGTATTCCCTTGCCTTATTTGTCCGTCCAAAATGCATCACCTCACACTTTTCAGGGTTAAATTCCATTTGCCACTTTTCCGCCCATCTGACCAACCCGTTTATATCGTCCTGTAGCCTGAGGCTTTCCTCCTCGCAATTTACCACCCCACCAATTTTCGTGTCATCTGCGAACTTACTGATCATACCTTTTACATTCTCATCCAAATCATTTATGTAGATCACAAACAACAAGGGACCCAGCACCTATCCCTGAGGTACCCCACTGGACACAGGCTTCCAGTCACAAAAGCAACCTTCAACCATCACCCTCTGCCTCCTGCCACTCAGCCAGTTTAGGATCCAACGCGCCAAGGCACCCTGGATCCCATGGGCTCTTACCTTCTTGACCAGTCTCCTATGCGGGACTTTGTCAAAAGCTTTACTGAAGTCCATGTAAACCACAATTTTCTAAAGTTACTTCTTGGTAAAGTCACCTGAGCTAGCAATAAAACGTTATGGCTTTGGGGCCAGCTCAGGGTTACCTATTGTTCTCTTATCTTGATTCCAGTGCTTTGAGCTGTAAAACTTCAATCAGAGATTTTAAGAAACACCCAACCCAGTCTTCAAAGCCTCTGCTGACCATGTCAGAAATGCAGCTGTTTGATTCTCTTTTTTCTTCTGTAATTTCAGAGTACGAGTTCCCACAATGCCAGTGAACACACACGCACAGACGGTGGTGTTGCCATGCTGAGGGTTTTGACCGGGCCCTTGCATGTAGCTCTGGAGGGCTCCAGTCACGGGCATTGAAAAGGCACAGGAAACGTTAGGGTGTCACCTTCAGCCCACTCCGCCTCCTTCAACCCTCAGTCACAGAGGCCAGTGGCCAAATCATTAAATAGTTATATTTATCATTTTATTGAAATGTTAAATGTTTTCTTACATATTTAAATTCCAATGTTTATTTCTGAATGAAAGGATATGTAACCTTTTCGTTTCAGCAGTACACCCAGTAATCAATGTTAAAAGAATTTAAACATTTATTTTATTTCAAAAAGTTTGACAACAACTGTTACAAACCTGTAGAAAATAACTCGTTCCCACCTGGAATGTCTGTATTGCAGTAAGAAAGTAAAAATTACTGTAAAATGTTTACACTTTCTTTTTTAACAGTTAGCATTTTGCACATGTTTGAAAACGTTAAAAGAGGTAGTAACCATCTTAAATTTTGTAATTTCACAAATGACTTAAACCTGTTTACAAAGTGATTTCAAAACTGTTAACGTTAATATTTTTAAATTGCATAAAAGAGGTCCGTAACATCCTGAATGTCTTAGTTGCACAAAGAAAGAAAGACAAGTAAAAACAAACTGTTTCCAATATTTCTTCCTCATTGTTCATGGATAGAATTTTTTTTAAAGTACAGAAGCGCTACTTAAAATTTACAAGTTATTCACTTTATACATCGAAACTGAAGATGAAAAGTGTTTGATGATGCAATAAAAGGTCACTGTTTCACTTCAATATGTGTCTGCTTCTGTCTTTGCCTTGCGGGGGGAGGGGTAGGTACAGGGCGTAACTACCGCATGAAGGTGTTGGCTAGCAGCAGTTCGCGAGCAGCCTTAGATTTGGCGGCACTTGGCTCCTCCCCATGAGGCCTGGCAACATGCACAATGCCATCGCCTTCATCCTCCATTTCAACAGGCAGCTGTTCCTCATTGTTAAGGGTCAGTCCTTCCTGCAGGGCAAGGTTGTGCAAAGCACAACAGGCCAGCACAATCCTTGCCACTTTCTGGTGAGAGTACTGCAAGGTCCCCCCTGACCTATCCAGGCACTGGAAGCGTGATTTCAGAACTCCTATTGTCCTCTCCACCACTTGACGTGTGGACACGTGTGCATGGTTGTATCTCTCCTGAGACTGATTATTGGTATTGCGGTAGGAGGTCATCAGCCATGGTTTTAGCGGGTAGCCCTTGTCGCCCAATATCCATGCGGATCCTGTAGGCAATTTGCTGAGAGAATCATACAATTTAGAGTTACGGAGGACGAAGGAGTCATGATTACTTCCCCGGTGCCCTGCATTCACGTTTAGGATCCTGAGGTGTGCATCACATAATATCATTACATTCAATGAATGATACCCCTTCCTGTTTATGTATGTCACAGGTGCATCCTTGGGTGCCTTCAATGCAATATGGGTTCCATCAACGGCCCCAATCACTTTGGGGAATCCAGCAATGCGATGAAATGCTAAAGCCATCTCCTTTTGATGTCGAGTGGACAAGTCATAATTAATGAAATCTGAAATCCTACGGCAAATGGCTTCTGTGACCTGGTGAATGCAGACCCTCGCAGCATTCTTGGAGATGTTGCTTTGTGTACATTGTGTAACTAAGATTGCAACATTTTGTAATAACTTATGATGTAAAAAAAAGGTGATTGTAAATTTGGTTTACACTGTATAATTTTACAAGCGTGTAGGGGTATGAGACCCCTTATTGAAAACTGAAGTATCTGTAAGATGCCTACCGTACCATGGTTTTTTTCTTGAATTTAAGGGGAATAGACGGGACGGGGATCAGTGGCAGATAGCTATTAGGTAAATACAGGGGATGGTTGTTTGTGGGGGGGGTCAGAAATCATTGCTCATTTCTTCAAGAGGATACTACAAGCAAGCTGGAAGTATCCAAGGGCGGACTGTAAGAATTCGCAATAATTTACAGTTCTGAAGATTCATTTTTTTGATTAAAGAATCCCTGGCGATGTGCTTTTAAATTTCCAGGGATAAAAATGGCTGTCACCACATGGCCGAAGACAAAGGACAATGCTTTGTTTACAAAGCAATTGAATGCGATTAGCATTTGTTTGTATATCGAGTGGATACATCTAAACTGCAGAAGAGACTTTTGCACCTTGAATGGGAATCGTTCAAGATTTGAATGGGTTTTAAATCAGCCAGCGCTGGACAATAGAGCAGTTGTATCTCCCTTTTGTTTCAGCCCAGGAAGCTCCGGTGCCTGCTTGAAATGATCCACTTGCAAAGAAGTTCAATGCTGTGGTTACCTTCATGTTCACTGACAAGGCAGTGCGGGTCTTCGAGCGTGGCTCCAAGTCCGCCTTCAACATGTCACATAGTCGGCCAATTGCCTCTTTACTGAAGCACAGCCTCCTGATACACAACTCCTCGGACAGCATTTCAAATGATCGCCTCTCCCTGTAAACTCTGTGGGGTGGGTAGTTGTTCCTTCTGATCAGGAGACGGTTATGGTTCCTCAATCTTCTACGTTGCTCCCTGGCGTTCCGATTTCTTTGAAGCAAATCCACACAGAGCATCACGGCAACATTTCTATAAGAGGGCATGTTTCTCGCTCACAGGACTCCTCATTACACAGACGTACCTGTACGGAGTAAATGGAAATAGTTGTTACAGTTATTTTAATAAACTGAGTGCCTATAACATCAACTCGGCCTATGCCAGGAAACATGCTTTAACGGCTTGCAAACACATCCTACCCGCCTGATGAATATCACAGGCCGAGATCCTTTTCCAATAAATTACATTTGCAGAAATTCATCATTACATAAATACAATCATCCACGTACTGAAAGGAATACATAAATAAATGCACATCCTTCAAGGAATATATACAGACATACATACAATCAGACATACATACTTACTAAAAATAAGATATATTACTGATGACAAGTTCATTTTGGAAGCATTTTATTCTTTTTAAAACAGTCATTTTCACACTTAATAAACTCAACAAATTCAATTAGGCCTTGTTCACAGCCACAATTGCTCCTTCTACCTACAGTACTGAAAAACCGTTTAAAAAAAAAAAAAAAAGTTTAAAACTTACCTCAGCCTTTCTTAAAATAACTTTCCTCCCTTTCCCAAACAAAAATAGTGCCTTTCAGAAGCTCCACGATGAAAGACTTCTTCCTCCGCAGCTTCTCGACCAGCTGTACTCATGCTTTTTTCATGTGTAAGTTGTGAGGACTTACCCTCACTGAATCCATGAATGAAATCGCCGAATTTCACTGCGCACGCGCTGCCTGTGCAGTCGCACGCGTTCTGCCTCTTAACCCCTTGGGTCAGAGGAGAGGAAATGCCGGTTTTCCCCGCATGCGCTGTGCATGCTGAAAACCGGCAATTCCTCTGGCCACATGCGTGAGTACCCCGTCCGTACTCACGCGTTGTGAGAGGAATTACTGGGCCAATGTCTCTTCATCTCTCCTGCCTTCCATCCTATCACAGACCTTCCTTTTTGTTCTTTCCTCCTCTCCCCCCTTTCCCTGTCCCTGCACTTGCTTAAAAACCTGTTCAATCTCCTGCTTTTCCAGTTCTGACTAAGGGTCATCGACCTGAAACATTAACTCTGTTTCTCTCTCTCCACAGATGCTGCCTGACCTGCTGAGTATTTCTAGCATTTTCTGTTTTCATTTCAGATTTCCAGCATCCGCAGTATTTTGCTTTTGTATGACCGTTATCACCGCAAGCTGCTGTTGTAACTATGACTGTTGCTCATGCCAGGTGGGGTCTCACCAACATCGTACTTCTGACTCATTGTTCTGCTTTTCCTGCCCCTCTAGATCTCTTTACTTCCAACTCATTGTTCTGCATTCCTGCCCCTTTAGGACTCTTGTGGTTCAATGGTTCGGCTAGTTGCAATTGTCTCCAAGTTACACAACTTACAGTCGTTAATCATTCTAACACTACTGCAAAATCAACATGTTATTCTTAGCATTATCTCAACTGCCAGTTAAGCAACTCAGAAAAGCTAACTGCTGCAAAGGCCTATTAGCTCATTTGATTCCCAAGACCCCTTCTTAACCCTTTAATTACAGTAGCGCTCTAAAGCCCACTTCAGTCCTCCCTTTTGGTACTTGGCTACCCAGCCCAAGACTACCACCCTAATTCTACTTCATCCTGTGTCCCCTGCTCCGTTATGTGGTGATGAGCCACATGGTTTGGGGAACTCGGGATGCGACCTATGTCTCAGAATATTTCAGGGTGCTTGGATAACAATTTCCGCTGTTCCCTAATTAAAGCCTTTGCTTTTCTCTTCCTCTGTTTCTTTCTACATGCCACACATGCCCCAATTCCCCATCCCACAGCTAACCCTAGCTGGGTGACCACCAACACATGAGAGAATATACGAATCCTCCAATACTATCTCTGCCATTACTCCACAGGTGTCTCTGAAACAACATAGTTAAGACATCTGCTGGTCGCTTTCCTGTGGTATGATTGAACCTCAGCTACCTGTTCGGTCTTATACCTTTTTAGTTGGGTCCAGTGCTTCCATCTACCCTTGCCCCTCATATCCACACAGGCACATGTATCACTGGTCAGAATAACCTTGTAAGGTCCGGTCCACCTGGGAGCAAACCCGGTTCGCCCAGGTACCACCTGGACGAACACGCGCTCGCCTACTCTCGGTGCAGGCTCCACTGGTCCCTCACTCTGGGCTTCTTGGTCCTTAATGGTCTGTTGCTCTTTTACTTCCTGTCGCATGTCTCGTAGTTGATCATCTAAGAGTTGCACATAGTTTCGAATGTGGTCCCTTATTGGCCCTAAGTCCTCACTTCCGGTAGATATCCCCTCCGGTAGACGCATGGCACGTCTGGTCATGAGTTCATATGGGGTCAGTTCGGTTGTCCGATTAGGTGTTGCCCGGAGGTGCAGTAGTACACATGGGAGGAGGTCTACCCATCCCCGTCCGGTCTCTGTAATGGCCTTGCCTGTGGCGGTTTTTAACGTACGATTCATTGGTTCGACCATTCCTGAGCTCTGAGGCTGGTATGGGATCATCGTTGATCGCCTAACAATTGGCAGGCTTCCTTCATGACCTTTCCCGTGAAGTGGGTACCCCGATCAGAATCTATCTGAAGGGGAATTCCTCACCGTGGGATTATGTCGTTAGTGAAGATTCGGACCACTGTTCTGGCGCTACAGTCTCGGGTGGGGAATGTCTCCACCCATCGGGTGAATTGATCTATCACTACCAGGCAATATGTCTTCCCTCGACTATTGGGTAACGGTCCCGTAAAGTCTAACTGTAAATTCTCCCATGGGACTTTGGGTCGTGGCTGGTGAGCCATTTTAACCTTTATTGGTCTTCCTGGGTTATACGGGCCACATACTATGCAACGTTGGCAATGCTTTGCCACGTCTCTTCCCAGCCCGCTCCACCACCAGTCCCTACTTAGCCTATCAATCATACCATTGCGTCCTCCATGGTCGGGTCCATGGTATATAGTTAACAGTTCTGAATGAATACAATCAGGAGCTACCGCTCGTAGATCCTTCCTCCGTATTCCAGCTCCCCCTCTTACGGCTCCCTTCCTGGTCCATGATTCCTGTTCCTCTGTCCTCGTCTCCTCCTGTAACCTGCGTATACTCATTTCCCCAGGTCCTATGGTGGCTGCAGCGATTGTCGTAGCTGGCTCCGTGCTTGCAGCTTCTCTAGCGGCCCCATCTGCTAACTCATTACCCCTTCGATGGGCATCTTCTACCTTCTTGTGGGCTTTTATCTTTATCACTGCCGCTTCCGCGGGTTCCTGGGCTGATTCTACTAAGCATCTAACTATATTTTCGTGTTGTTTGTGCCCCCTCCTGAAGTTATGTACCCGCTTCTACTCCACGCTGTCATGCAATCGTGCACTACCCCAAATGTGTATCGGCTATCGGTATAAATGTTCAGCCTTTTTCCCCTGGATATTTTTAAAGCCTCGGTGAGGGCCACTAGCTCTGCGACTTGTGCCGATATTGTTCCCTCCAATCCTCCCTTTGCTATGATTTGGTCAACTATGGCCCAGCCCGTATGGGGTTCTCCATTTATATACCTACGTGATCCATCTACATGTAGAGCTGGATTTTGCCAGGCCCAAGGAGGCGGGAATGGAGGCGTGTGCGGTGTTAAAATTGCAAAAAGTGGCAGGCGGGCCCGACCCCACCGCCAAGCAATTTTCCCAAATGCGTGGTTTCTGATCCCGTCTCCGTCCCGCCTCCAAGAGGCGGGATAGGCCCTTAAGGCCCTTAACAACCATTAAATTACCTCTATAATCCCATTTTGAGAGGCCTTTCCAATTTTAACACGTTTCCCACGTGATTCACGTCTCCTCTGAAACACGACGGTGAAACCTGACGGGAACACTATTGGATTGCTGACTATCAGCTGCAGCTCCACCATTAAATAGGAGATTTGATCAGCCATCATTTGCAGGTGGCAGGGCTTTGTTGTCTCAGGTCTGGGGGAACATTTAGAAGGTGTAAGTTTGGAGCCTGACACCCATCTCCAGTTTGACCTCCTGGGAAACCCCTCTCGCCACCTTGACTGAGCGCTTCCTCAACTGAGGCATCTACCAGAAGCATGGGAACAATTTATTTCCTTTCCTCCTGGACATCAGATTCGGACGAAGACCAGCCGTGGCAGCAGCAGAACCATGAACAACAGCAGCACCAACAGCAGGAGCAACAACAGGAGCTCCAAGCTGCTGCTCACCCACCTGAAGCTGCACAGGCCAGAAGGCACCAGCCCATGGAAGCCCGTTGGCGCAGGAGATACCCCCCAAACAGGGTCTACAGACAGAGGATCAGCTACCTCAACATGAGTGAGCAGCAGTGCCAAAGGAGGCTCAGACTTTCGCGAGAGGTAGTGGGTGACATCTGCGCAATGGTGCAGCAAGACCTGGTGCCCAGAGGAGCGGGTGGACACCCCTTACCAGTGGCCATCATAGTCACCAGCACACTCAACTTTTTTGCTTCAGGCTCATTCCAGGGATCAGCAGCAGACATCAGTGGCATCTCCCAGGCGGCTGCACACACTTGCATCACGCAGGCAACCGATGCCCCCTTTGCCATCGCGCACAATCACATCCATTTCTCCAAGGATCAAGCAAGTGTCATGGCACGTGCGGTTGGATTAGCTAATCTGGCAGGCTTTCCAAGGGTGCAGGGCGTCATTGACTGCACACATGTGGCCCTTAAGGCACCCCATTGTAATCCAGGTATTTTTGTCAACCGCAAGGGCTTCCACTCCCTTAACGTTCAGCTGGTGTGTGACCACAAGAAGGAGATTTTGCATGTTTGTGCCAAGTACCCTGGTAGTTGCCATGACTCCTTCATACTGCGCCAGTCTACTGTACCTCCGCTCTTCATTCCACCAGACCAACTTAACGGATGGCTACTTGGAGACAAGGGCTATCCCCTGAAGACGTGGCTAATGACGCCATTGAGGAGCCCATCCAACGAAGCTGAGGAGAGCTACAACTCCAGCCACATGTCCACCAGAGCCATAATCGAGCAAACCATCAGTTTGCTGAAGATATGCTTCGGATGCCTGAATAGATCAGGTGGAGCCCTGCAGTACTCAGCAGCCAGGGTCTCCAGAATTGTCGTGGTTTGCTGTGCACTTCACAACATGGCACAGCGTCGTGGCTTGCAGATTCCTGAGGACCAAGTGGCTCCTCACATATCCTCCTCAGATGAGGAGGAGGAGAGCGAAAACGAACATCTTGCAGAGGCCCATCAACCAGCAGCAGCAGTACGCGAGAACATTGCTGCCCGGGATGCAAGGAATGCACTCATCTTGGCCAGATTTGCTTAGCCTAGCCAATCAAGCACTTTTGCCTCGCAGCTTCTTACCAGAGCATCAACAATGGCCAAGAACCAGAGGATTCCTAGCACTCTGACCACCATACTGACAATTGCAAGTAATCCTAAGCCCTCAATGTGGAAGTCCCATTTGCGAAATGACACACGCCACAACTGCAACAGTTGCCATCAGAATTTTTATTTACAATAACCAACTGATGGTATTTTAAAAATAAACACAACATTTCACCCAAGTGACTACCCTTGTGACTATTTGTGCAGTATCTTTCTCTTGCGCGTGCTCCTACGTGGTGCTTCCCCTGTGGCTTCAGCAGATGTGAAGGCCCCTTGCTCACTTTCTTGCTGCTCCTGTCTTGACACCTTTGGTGGGTGTCCTCTGGGGTTGCGAACCTGTGAGGGCTCGGCAACAGTCTGCTGCTCCTGCGGCTGTGCAGGGATTGAGACGCCGATCTCAGTTGGGTGGGGACTCTGACCGAGGACTTGGCAGTGGCATGGAAGTGTGAGCGCTTGGAGAGGAGCCCCCACTTCCTTGTTCTCTGCCACCAACATCCCTCTCATGCTTCTCTGTTCAATAGCTGACCATCGCTCCTCCAGAGATGTCAGTCTATTCTGAACACTCTCCATGTTTTCTACACTCTGGCGACTTAGCTCCTCCATGGCCGTAGCCATTCTCTCGTCTACTGTAGCCATCCTTTCCACGGAGGTTGCCATCCTTTCTGTGGTGCTGCTTTCATGTGCCAATGACTCCACAAAGGCTTTGCTCATGTTCGCGATGGATTCCTCCATTCGCTCCACATGCGCAGCGACCCTGGAGACAAAACCTGCCAGAAACTCCTGCACCTGTTCCTGGAGTTCCAGCACCGCTGTTCTTCTGGATGGACCCAGAGGCAGAGGGTCAACATGCAGCTGAGCCGAGCTGGGAGAGTCCTGCGCCCTCCGACTAGGATTCTCCACCGCTGTCCCTGTCTCCACAATCTGCTGATGCTCACTTGTGAGCTGTGATACACCAGGTGACAACACTACTCTATGTCCCGAAGGTCCCACCGAGGTGTGAGTGTCTGCGCTGGTGCTGGGTTGGCTGAATTCTGCTGACGCTGCGCCCTCAGAGGTTGCAGCTTCCTCTGAGGAGTTGAGGCTCAGGCTGTTCCTCCTGGATAGTGGGGACAGGTGCTTGCGATGGTCCTGTGGGGGAGTAAAGGAAAGAGTCAGAGATGTGAGGCCAAGGTTACATGCACATTGCATATTGCAGATGATCATAAGTCCATCTGTTAGAGCTTCAGAATCATTATCAGCGACTCATGCAATGTCAATGCGAGAGATGAAAAACTATTCTGTCACCAGCTTTCTCTGATGCACCCGTCTGTCCGTCCCCCACTTGCGCATCGTCCTCGAGTCCCACAATCTCCAGGACCACCTCCTCCCAAGGGGTGAGGTGGGCTACTAAGGGTGGCCCTCCTCCTGTCCTCGCTCTTTCCCTCTTATTGTGAGCTCTCTTTTCCTGCAATGAGGGAGACAAGTGGAGTTTGAGTGAGAATGAAGGAGTGAGTGTAGAGAATCCATAGCATAGATGCTTAGAAGGAGACAAAGATGGAGTGAGGTGGCAAGACCGAGGGCCCTCCCTGTGTTTTGTCAGCTGTTTTCATAGCATCACAGTGATAGGGAGTGCGAGAGCTGCATAGTCAAATAGTTAGGTGAATGTGACCATAGAGAGAGGGAATGGGTAAGGGTGCATGGATGTCAGTGTCAAGTGGGATGTGGAGGAAGAGGTTGCTAAAGCTGTGTGCTGGTGAGGAGAGGCAATGGGGATCAGATTGAGGGTGATGGCAAAGTCATACTCACTTTTCCAGTGCGCAGAAGGTCATGAAATCTCTTCCTGCACTGAAGCCAGGTTCTGCGGATAAGCGACAACGAGTTCACCTCCTGGACCACCTGGATCCACACAGCCTTCATCTGCTGGGGAGGATTCTTCCTCCCTGAAGAAGGGAAGAGCACCTCTTTACTAGCTCTTGCTCCCTCCACCAAAGCTTGCAGGGCGACGTCATCAAATCTGGGAGCAGACTTAGGTCTCCCGCTGCTCATTCTGCCTCCATGTCCCTCTCACTGCAAAGGCCAAAAGGTTGGCAGTCTGCAGAAAATGCAAGGCTTCTTGCAGACCTTAAATGCAGCAGCAATGATGACGCTGCAGTGGGGAAAGAGTTAAACTGACATCGCTGGCAGTTTCACTGAATGGTGTAATAAAGTCCATACTTTGCAGTAGTAAGCTTTTTTCCTAAGTTGCTGAATTGGCAGTGGAGATAACATAGCCGGACATGGAACCATAAGAGGCCTGAGAGGATGTAAGTTCTTTTCTGGCAGGAAAGTAAAACAATGAAAGAGGCCCAGAGGGGCAGGAAAGGAGGACAATGAGTCAGAAGTACAATGTTGATGAGACCCCATTTGGCATAAACAGAGGTCATATGTGCAACAACAGCTTGTGGGATAACGGCCGATAAGAAAGGCGGTACTTTAATGTAACGCGGCATAGGCAACCAATCAGTGAAGGTGCATGCGGGCCAAGGTCCAATCAGGTGGCAGGAATGAATTTTGACATATGTGTTGTAATGTATAAAAATGTAGTGTTTGCTGTGGCAATTTGGAAAGGTCTGGCTAAGACAGAGCAGACTGTCTCCTCACCGGTGCAATAAAGACAACTTTACTATCGATCTAAAACCTTGTGTCGAGTGTTGGTTTAAAATACTCCACAACACCCTGTATATCGGTGTCTGCTGTCGGTTGGCATTCATGTGTCTCGCCTTCTGTTAATGTACCACCCACCGGATTCAGCCTGCCATCCCTCACTATCTATACTGACCGGTCCATAGGTATAAGGACTGCTTCCCAGGCGGCTCTTCGGCTATCCGAAACTGAGCGCAGTTTACCAGTATTTAACAATTCTACTAGTGTGTGCTGCGTGTGTAACACTATCTGTCCTGACATCACCACTGGTTCACAGACCCGAACTGCCCAGGCTGCACAGTCTAGTGCGGCCACACACCGAGCCATTCCGCTGACTACGGGTGTCTGTTGTGTGGAGTAATATGCTAGGGGGGAAAAATTCAGTTGTTTGCGCCTCCCGTTAGCGCCTTAAGAGGGCGCTAATGGGGCGCAAAGCAACTAGCGCCCGGGCACGGCGATGTTTGCGCCACTCGCGAAATTAACTAGACATTTTGCGGCGGCGCTAAACATTACCACCACGATCTCCTGCGCCGGCAGATCATGACATCAGTCGAGTGCGCAACGCCCCGGTAGCGCCCCAGATAGTGAGTGGCGCCCCCTGCCTTACCGCCTGCCGCTAGCAACGACAGGTTGAGGGGAGCGTTATGCTGTCAGACAGGGACTGGGGGAGCGCTATTTAAAGGCGACCACTTCCTGCCTTTTTTTGTTGGTGGCATTTTTGCACCACGCATTCTGAGAGAGAGAGAGAGAGAGAGACTTCTGGAAAGATTCAACGCTGTGTGAAGGAGTTTTGGGTACTGAGCAGCACTTTGCAGGTTCATTTTGATTTGCCCTTCCTTGCTTCGCCAGCGCTCTGAGGGAGCGCCTCGCTCCTCGGACTTTGCGCCTTAAGACAGGTGTGTAGCGCCTGATTTAGCGCTGCAATCACCTCCAGGGGCGATAAAAGCCAAGTTTGCTGTCGGAGGCAATAATTAGCGCCAGGCGCTAAACTTTGCGCACGGCCGATAATGGCTCCCCAAACGGGGCGATACTGAATTTTTCCCCCAATAGGTCTCATATTTCCCCCATGATCTTGTGAAACCACAGCATTATAGGAGTTGCCGACTGTGCTGCAGTGTACATGGAAAGGTTGGGTCATGTTTGGGAGTCTCAAGGCGGGTGCCAATATTAAAGCGGTTTTTAGTTCAGTGTATGCCGTATCTTGCTCCAGTCCCCATTCTATTTTATCCGTGGAGGCCTTTCCTCCCTTCACCAGTTTCTGGATGGGTTCCGCAATAGCCGTGAAATGGGGTATAAAATTCCGGCAATAATTAAACAACCCTAGTACCTTTCGTACTCCCCTTACTGTAAGTGGTCTTGGCATGCCACTTATGGCTATCTTTCGATCCTCAGGTAAGGTTTTAGAACCTTGACTTATTTCGTGTCCTAAGTATCGCATCTGGGTGAGTACCACCTGAGCTTTCTTGGGGTTTACCTTGAAGCCAGCTCGTTCCAGTGTTTGTAGGGTGCACAGTGGTGCTCCCATGTGTCCTTCCTGGCTTTCGGACGCGATCAAGAGGTCGTCTACATACTGTACCAGGGTGCTTTTATACCGGGTCAGATCCAAGTCCTCCAATGCTTGGCTCATTACCCGGTGAAATATGTTGGGACTATAGTGAAATCTCTGTGGGACTCTTGTCCAGGTATATTGTCGGTCCCCCACAGTAAAGGCAAATTTATCCTGGGACTCGCACGCCAGGGTTATCAACCAGAATCTGTTGGCTATGTCTAGGACCGTAAAAATCCTGTGTTCGGGTTTTAAGCCATTGAATATATGGTAAACAGGTTGGCTACCATGGGATGTTCCTGTGGGGTTACTTTGTTTAAGGTGGTTTAGTCGATAGTTAAACGGTAAGATCCGTCCGGTTTTTGAACCGGCCATACCGGGGAATTGGTATTGGAAGTGACTGCTCTCAACACCCCCTGCCTGACCAACTCTTGTACTATATTCTGTACCACCATTCTTGCTTCAGGTTTTACAGGATATTGTCAGTGTGCATTGTGGACGGGGTCCAGTACTACAATGGGGTCTGTTTTTACCAACCCGCATTCCTGTTTTTTTAATCTGCCCAGACCCCGTTAACAGCTACGCACAGTGTTCCCCATTTCCCTTCTTTGGCTCAATCTCTACCTAAGGGTTTGGTACTTCCTATGTTAGTTATGTGTTGAGCTGTTGCCCTATTCCCCGTCATCTGCTGTTTTTGTCCCTTTGAGTCAATCCTTATCAGTCGTCTATTCTTTAGGTCGATTAATATATTTCATTCATTCAGGACATCTACGCCTAAAATAGTTCCTTCAGGGTTTTTACGTACCCATAACTGAACAGGTAACAATACCCCTTCTACTTTTAATAATTGTCTTTCTCTTTTGTAAGCTCTAGTTTGGCTTCCCTCCACTACTTGGCTAACTATCGAATATTTGGTGAGGGGGGGTCTAAACCCGTTATTGACACTGACGCCCCTGTATCTACTAACATATCACACTGCCGGCCCCCGATCAGCGCGGTTATGTACATGCGGGGGTCATGTCCCTTTCCGGGGCCCGACGCTACCTATGTTTTAGTTTGTGCCAATGTCTTTAGGATTTCGGTCAGTTGGTTCCTATTCATTGTTGTCCATATTGGACACTTGCTCATTTGGGGGAGGATTTCGCTGTCCTCCGGGTCCCCGTCCCTCACTACCTCCTCCTTTTGCCCAACAGTCCCTGGCCTCATGTCCGGGTTTGTTGCAATTACGACATCGTCCTCTGTTATCTTTCTTGGGGGCTCTACACTCATTACGTCGGTGTCCGGGTTTGTTACAGTTATAACAGACTTCGGGCTTTCCTACCGCCCCCACTGTTTCTAATTCCTCCGCCCCGGTTACCTTTGCTTTCTGTTGGTGGTCTAGTTCGGTTGCCCATCGTACTAGGTCACCATTTGTTTGCATTGTGACCAGTCCGGTTTTTAGTATGGTTTGGTGGGCGCTGCTCAGTCCATCTTTATACATCTTTTGAAAGGCTAGGGTGTCCCTGTTGGGCTGTATTATACCTAAATGGGCCAGAAAACTGGTCCATTTTCATTCTCCATATTCATGCGCGGATTCTCCTTTACTTTGGGTGACCCCCATTATTATTCCCCAGTTTACGGGTACTACTCCCATTACCCACGTAACATCATCTCTAAACTGATCATAGGCTGCCGCTGGTTGGGCAGCTGTGGGTGTCACTGCGACACATCACGTTCCATCCCCATATCTTTGGGCCAGTTGTTGCCACATCTCCTCGCCCATTTTTGCTCTGACTAATCCTTCAACATCCCGATTGTGAAAGTTGTGACACATTCGCATTTCCCTCATTTTCTGCCAAAACACCCCATTACTGTGTCTGGGTTGTAAATCTGGTAGTAACTGTAGTAATTTTAGCTCGTCACACAGGGAGAGTGACACGTATGTCGTTTTAATTTGTGGAGGGCCTGCAGCGACGCCTCCGGGTACAGTCGCAGCTCCGGGTAGAAACTCTACCTTGATGGGGGCTGCCGGCATTTGTTTCTCATAAGGGGGTGGTCCGTCCCACCCGTGGTCTCGCTCGTAATCGGCTGCCTTTCTACCGAAGTCTCCCCAATTTATATCGTCGTCGTCCTCTTCGTCTGCCTTTATGGGTGCTGTTGCCATCACACCTACTGTCTGTTGATCATTGCTCCATCGTTTCTCAGTCCATAGTCTAGTCCGTCTTAATTCATAATACGCGTGAGTAACTAAAACGAGGGCTTTTTCCTCTTTTCTTTTCCGACTCCCACCATTTTCTTTGTTCAGCGGGTGTGTCGTCTGGTTTCCAATTTTGTTTAATCATTTTTTCAATTAGTTTCCAATTTTTGTCTGCTAGGTACCACGTCAAGGACCCCTCCGGTCCCCACTCAAGTTTTTCACTTCCCATGGCTATTTGTTGTCAGAGGTATGTCTCTTACTTACTCCCGCAGAGTGAGACCGTTACTTGCAACTTATACCAATTATCAATCGCAACGTTACACAGACATTTCTACGTAACCGATCGTAATCGGTTCACCTGGGAACTACCGCAGACTACTTGAAGTCTCGGCCAGACCTGCAGATTCGGATACCTGGGGTGGCTGACACAGGGCAACTTCGACCCTGTCCTTACTAAGTGTGGTAAATTCAAACGTACTCACGTGGTGACTCGGTATCATCCACCCATGTCCTCTGTCCGTAGGTATCCTGCCGACTACGCCAATTGTAGTGGAGTATTTGAAATAAACACTCGACATCAGGTCTGCGTTCGGAGATTCAAGCAGTCTTTATTCGCACCGGTGGGGAGACAACCTGCTATCGGTCTAGCCAGGCTTCTCTCCACTTAACTGCCCTCTGACATGGCCTAGCAAGTCACTTAAGTACTTTTGAAGCTGCAATGAAGGAAATGCGGCAGTTAGTTACGATTTGCAGACAGTAAGGTCCCACGAACAGCAACGTGATAATGACCAGTGATGTTGGTTGAGGGATAAATATTGGCCAGGACACTGAGGGAGAACTCCCCTGCTCTTCTTCGAAATAGTGCCATGGGATCTTTTACATCCACCTGAGAGAGCAGATGAGGACTCGGTTTAACGCCTCATCTGAAAGACGGCACCTCCGACAGCGCAGCACTCCCTTGGTATGTCAGCGTAGATTTTTGTGCTCAAGTCTCTGGAGTGGGATTGAACCCACAACCTTCTGACCCAGAGGGGAGAGTGATACTCAGTGAGCCACAGCTGACATGGCTATCACTTCTGTCTCTGCTGACCTACATTTGCTCCCAGTCCCCATTTCCTCAAAATTAAACCTCTCATCCTTGTCTTTAAATAGGTTCGTGGCCTCTGTGACCTCCTCAAGTGCCACAACGCTCCCTCCCAAACTCTCCGTACCTCTTTTTCTGGCCTCTTGTATATCCTCACCTAACTTTGCCCACCGCCCCCTCCAACCCTTGTCCCCCTCCCCCGCCCTCCAATTGGTGACCATGTCTTCACTGGAATAAAAAGCTAGTGCCAGTAATGGTGACCATGAAACTATCGGATTGTCATAAAAACCCATCTGGTTCACTAATGTCCTTTAGGGAGGAAATCTGCCGTCCTTACCCGGTCTGGCCTCTATGTGACTCCAGACCCACAGCAATGTGGTTGACTTTTAACTGACCTCTGAAATGGCCGAGCAAAACACTCAGTTGTAACAAACCGCTAGAAACACAATAATAAGAATGAAACTGGACGGACCACCCGGGTATTGACCTCGGCACCGGCTAAAGACACGGCAACGGCACACCCAGCCCAGCAAAGTCCTCCTCACCAACATCTGGGGACATGTGCCAAATTTGGGAGAGCTGTCCCACAGAATAGTCAAGCAACAGCCTGACATAGTCACACTCACAGAATTATACCTTTCAGCCAATGTCCCGAACTCCTCCATCACCATCCCTGGGTATGTCCTGTCCCACCGGCAGGACAGACCCACCAGTGGTGGTGTAAGATTCAGGATCACAGGCTCACACAGATACCCAACAGGGTTTTAGAAGTTGCAAGGCTTTTATTAAAGAGCTACAGTTTCAAAGCATAATCAGATATTACATATGGTTTAAGCCGAGTATAATAGACATACAACCCGTGACAGTAGGAGCGATCTACGACTCCCCGAAGCAGAATGACACGACTGGACGGACGGGGAGGCAGTAGGGTCGTCTCGGATTGGGTGGATTCCTGCAGTCTGCTGCAGTGGTCACTTCCGTTGGGTCATCTCTCAAGCTGTTGGAGGTGTTAGGCCATCAGCCACCTCAGAGGCTAAACTTGACCAAGGTGTTAGGCCGTAGCCACCTCGGAGAAGCCTTCGCCCTGACTGCCTGATTTCCTCTCTCGGTCGTCTATATTTATAGTTATTTCGGTGGGCTGGTAATCACCTGGTGTCAATCGTTTGATCCCCATCCTATTGTCCAATTGTGAAGCGGGAAGGCATCCCTCACCGTCCCTTTCTGCATGGCTGACAAAGCCTCCCTCTTATCTTTCTGAGGAATGTTTTGTTATGTTTCTTTAAGGACATTTTATGACTTTTCGGCTCCATTTTTGTCTATTATCCCACCACCCTGTGATGTTTTGCATTTTACGATTCCCTTATCACTTCTATTTGTCTTTTGATGCTTGATATTCGACCTTGCTGGCATTTATGCTCTCTGTTCCCGGCTGCCTGTTGTCAGTCTCTGTTCTTTGAATTAAAACCCATCCTTGAACTTAACAGCTATTTCTTACAATTCCCTTCTTTGAGAAGGAAATATCCTTATTGACTCCTCACAATCGGCTCTTGACTAATCTAGCTAGCTCTTATTGCTCTCTCAACAGGCAAGCGGAAAAAGATAGCATAAATGCCAGCAAGGTCGAATATCAAGCATCAAAAGACAAATAGAAGTGATAAGGGAATTGTAAAATGCAAGGAAACAGGAAGGATAGCACCTGCTAGATAACAAGGAGCCACGAAGCCATAAAATGCCCTTAAAGAAACATAACAAAACATTCCTCAGAAAGATAAGAGGGAGGCTTCGTCAGCCATGCAGAAAGGGACGGCGAGGGTTGCCTTCCCACTTCACAATTGGACAATAGGATGGGGGATCAAGTGATGGACACCAGGTGATTACCAGCCCACCGAAATAACTATAAATATAGACGACCGAGAGAGGAAATCAGGCAGTCAGGGGCGAAGGCTTCCCCGAGGTGGCTATGGCCTAACACCTTGGTCAAGTTTAGCCTCGGAGGTGGCTGATGGCCTAACACCTTGGTCAAGTTTAGCCTCTGAGGTGGCTGATGGCCTAACACCTCCAGCAGCTTGAGAGATGACCCAACGGAAGTGACCGCTGCAGCAGACTGCAGGAATCCACCCAATCCGAGACCACCCTACTGCCTCCCCGTCCGTCTGATCGTGTCATTCCGCTTCGGGGAGTCGCAGATCGCTTTCTACTGTCACGGGTTGTATGTCTATTATACTCAGCTTAAACCATATGTAATATCTGATTGTGCTTTAAAACTGTAGCTCTTTAATAAAAGCCTTGCAACTTCTAAAACCCTATTGGGTAATCTGTGTGAGCCTGTGAGCCAGAATCTTACAGTGGTGGCACTGTGGTATACTTTCGGGAAGGAGTGGCCCTGGGAGTCCTCAACATTGACTCCGGACCCCATGAAGTCTCGTGGCTTTAGGTCAAGCATGGACAAGGAAACCTCCTGCTGATTACCACCTACCGCCCCCCCTCAGCTGATGAATCAGTACTCCTCCATGTTGAACACCACTTGGAAGAAGCACTGAGAGTAGCAAGGGCACAGAATGTACTCTGTGTGGGGGACTTCAATGTTCATCACCAAGAGTGGCTCGGTAGACCACTACTGACCGAGCTGGCCGAGTCCTGAAGGAAATAACTGCCAGTCTGGGCATGTGACAGGTGGTAAGAGAACCAAGAAGAGGGAAAAACCTAATTGTCCTCAACCTCACCAATCTACCTGTCACAGATGCATCTGTCCATGACAGCATTGGCAGCAGTGACCACCGCACAGTCATTGTGGAGACGAAGTCCCATCTTCACACTGAGGACACCCTCCATCGTGTTGTGTGGCACTACCACCGTGCTAAATGGGATAGATTCAGAACAGGTCTAGCAGCTCAAAACTGGGCATCCATGAGGTGCTGTGGGCCATCAGCAGCAGCAGAATTATATTCCACCACAATCTGTAACCTCATGGCCCGGCATATCCCTCAGTCTACCATTACTACCAAGCCAGGAGACCAACCCTGGTTCAATGAGGAGTGTAGAAGAGCATGCCAGGAGCAGCACCAGGCGTACCTAAAAATGAGGAGCCAACCTGGGGAAGCTGCAACACAGGACTACATGCATGCAAAAAAGTGGAAGCAGCATGCTATAGACAGGGCTAAGCGATCCCACAATCAGCGGATCAGATCAAAGCTCTGCAGCCATGCCACATCCAGTCGTGAATGGTGGTGGACCATTAAACAACTAACGGGAGGAGGAGGAGGCTCCAAGAATATCCCCATCTTCAATGATGGTGGAGCCCAGCACGTGAGTGCCAAAGACAAGGCTGAAGCGTTTGCAACCAACTTCAGTCAGAAGTGCCGAGTGGATGATCCATATCGGCCTCCTCCTGAGGTCCCCACCATCACAGAAGCCAGTCTTCAGCCAATTCGATTCGCTCCATGTGATATCAAGAAACAGCTGAGCGCACTGGATACAGCAAAGGCTATGGGCCACGACAACATCCCGGCTATCGTGCTGAAGACTTGTGCTCCAGAACTAGCTGCGCCTCTAGCCAAGCTGCTCCAGTACAGCTACAACACTGGCATCTATCCGACAATGTGGAAAGCTGCCCAGGTATGTCCTGTCCACAAAAAGCAGGACAAGTCCAACCCGGCCAATTACCGCCCCATTAGTCTACTCTCAATCATCAGCAAAGTGATGGAAGCTGTCATCAACAGTGCTATCAAGTGGCACTTACTCACCAATAACCTGCTCACTGATGCCCAGTTTGGGTTCCGCCAAGACCACTCGGCTCCTGACCTCATTACAGCCTTGGTCCAAACATGGACAAAGGAGCTGAATTCCAGAGGTGAGGTGACAGTGACTGCCCTTGACATCAAGGCAGCATTTGACTGAGTCTAGCATCAAGGAGCCCTAGTAAAACTGAAGTCAATGGTAATCAGGGGGAAAACTCTCCACTGGCTGGAGTCATACCTAGCACAAAGGAAGATGGTTGTGGTGATTGACGGTCAATCATCACAGCCCCAGGACATCGCTGCAGGAGTTCCTCAGGGCAGTGTCCTCGGCCCAACCATCTTCGGCTGCTTCATCAATGACCTTCCCTCCAACGTGAGGTCAGAAATGGTGATGTTCACTGATGACTGCACAGTGTTCAGCGCCATTCACAACTCCACAGATAATGAAGCAGTCCATGCCCGCATGCAACAAGACCTGGACGATGTTCAGGCTTGGGCTGATAAGTGGCAGGTAACATTCACGCCACAGAAGTGCCAGGCAATGACTATCTCCAACAAACGAGAGTCTAACCACCTCCCCTTGACATTCAATGGCATTACCATTGCCGAATCCCCCACTATCAACATCCTGGGGGTCACCATTAACCAGAAACTTAACTGGACCAGCCACATAAATACTATGGCAACAAGAGCAGGTCAGAGGCTATGTATTCTGTGGCGAGTGTCTCACCTCCTGACTCCCCAAATCCTTTCCACCATCTACAAGGCACAAGTAAGGAGTGTGATGGAATACTCTCCACTTGCCTGGATGATTGCAGCTCATAGAAACATAGAAACATAGAAGATAGGAGCAGGAGTAGGCCATTCGGCCCCTCGAGCCTGCTCCACCATTCAATGCGATCATGGCTGATCATCCAAATTCAGTACCCGGTCCCTGCTTTCTCCCCATACCCCTTGATCCCTTTAGCCTTAAGAAATATATCCAACTCCTTCTTGAATATATTTAATGTATTGGCCTTTACTGCCTTCTGTGGTAGAGAATTCCACAGGTTCACCACTCTCTGGGTGAAGAAATTCCTCCTAATTTCTGTCCTAAATGACCTACCCCTTATCCTTAGACTGTCACCCCTGGTTCTGGACTCCCCAACCATCAGGAACATCCTTCCTGCATCTAGTCTGTCCAGTCCTGTCAGAATTTTATACGTTTCAATGAGATCCCCTCTCATTCTTCTAAACTCCAGCGAGTACAAGCCCAATCGACCCAATCTCTCCTCATACGTCATTCCTGCCATCCCAGGTATCAGCCTGGTGAATCTTCGCTGAACTCCTTCCATGGCAAAACATCCTTCTGCAGCTAAGGCGACCAAAACTGCACACAATATTCAAGATGTGGTCTCACCAAGGCCCTGTACAACTGTACAACAGCTCCAACAACACTCAAGAAGCTCGACACCATCCAGGACAAAGCAGCCTGCTTGATTGGCACCCCATCCACCACCTTAAATATTCACTCCCTCCACCACCGACGCACCGTGGCTGCAGTGTGTACCATCTACAAGATGCACTGCAGCAACTCGCCGAGGCTTCTTCGGCAGCACCTCCCAAACCCACGACCTCTACCACCTAGAAGGACAAGGGCAGCAGGCGCAAGGGAACACCGCCACCTCCAAGTTCCTCTCCAAGTCACACACCATCCTGACTTGGAAATATATCGCCGATCCTTCATCGTCGCTGGGTCAAAATCCTGGGACTCCCTCCCTAACAGCACTGTGGGAGTACCTTCACCACACGGACTGCAGCGGTTCAAGAAGGTGGACCACCACCACCTTCTCATGGGCAATTAGGGATGGGCAATAAATACTGGCCTTGCCAGCGATGCCCACATCCCATAAACGAATATATTAAAAAAAACTCACATAGGTGCGGTGCTCTGGAATTCCCTCTCGAGACTCCTCTACATCTCCCGCTCCTTCTTTAAACCCTACCGTATAAACCAAGCTTTTGTTAGGCAGGGAATTCCAGGATATTCACCCAGTGACAATGAAGGAATGTCCAAGTTAGGATGGTGTCTGAATGGTGCGGAACTTGGAAGCAATGTTAATCCCGTGACATTGTTGCTCGTGTCCTTCTTAATGGTAGAAGTCACACAGGAAGGAGATGCTTTGGAGTAACCTTAGTGAATTGCTACAGTGCATCCTGTATATTGAACGTACTGTAGCCATGGTGTGTGGATGGTGGGTCACCGATCAATCAAAGGGCTCTGTTCTGGATGATGCTGAACATTTTGACTGCTGTTGTGCCTGCACTCATCCAGGCAAGTAGTGAGTATTCCATCACACTCCCAACTTCAGCCTTGATACTTCATGGAGAGGTCAGGAGCTACTCGTCACGATGTACCCAGCCTCTGCACTGTTTTTTCTGTTGTGGTGTTGATATGACTGTACCTTGAGCGTAATTTTCACCATCACTTCCTGGGCAGCAATCAGGTGGAGTGAATCGGTCACCTGATCTGGAGTCCTCCTGATTTCAATGGGATGAAAATCGTGCGGGTTCTACAATGGGTGGGCAATCCATTCCGCCAGGTTAGCGCCCAAATTGGAAATGACCCTCCTTAGCTTCCTGTTTGGATGGTTATTAAATGGCGCATCGGGAATTGGGTAGAGTTGATATTGTGGAAGGGTGAGATTGAATGGGTTGATGGGGCTTCTTTGTCGGCACTGATCAGGTGTGTCCTCCTGTGTGTGAACTCCTGCCCATATGGTGACAATCTACTATCACATTTATCTGTGTTGAAATTCATTTGCACCAGCAGTACGCTGGACAACTACTCTAGATATTTAATGGAGATACAAAGCAAACAAGAAGGTATGTAATCTATACATGTGACTGTAATTGGGGCAATAGTCAATTTTCAATAATACTCTACTCATGGCTGGTCTGCACCTCAACTCCAGTTATCCACCTTTGATACATATCCCTACCTAACAAAAATCTATCGATATAGGTTTTGAAAATTTCATTTTTCCCAGCATCCACAGCCTTTTACATAGAATTACATTGGATATACAGCAGCGAAACAGGCCATTCGGCCCAACCAGTCCATGCCGGCGTTTATGCTCCACTCGAGCCTCCTCCCGTCTTTCCTCAGCTAAATCTATCAGCGTAACCCTCTATTCCCTTTTCCCTCATATCCTTGTCCATCCTCCCCTTAAATGCATCTATACTACTCATCTCAACCACTCCCTGTGGTAGCGAGTTCCACATTCTCACCACTCTCTGAGTAAAGAAGTTTCTTCTGAATTCCCTATTGGATTTCTTGGTGACTATCTTATATTGATGGCCTCTAGTTATGCTCTTCCCCACAAGTGGAAACACTCTCTCTGTATCCACTCTATCAAAACCTTTCATAATTTAAAAAACCTCTATTAGGTCACCCCTCAGCCTTCTCTTTTCAAGAGAAGAGACCCAGCCTGTTTATCCTTTCCTGATAGATATACCCTCGCATTTTTGGTATCATCCTTGTAAATCTCCTCTGCACCCTCTCCAGTGCCTCTATATCCTTTTTATAATATGGTGACCTGAACTGTACGCAGTGCTCCAAGTGTGGTTTAACCAAGGGTTGATACAGGTTTAGCATAACTTCCCTACTTTTCAGTTCTATCCCTCTAAAAATAAACCCTAGTGCTTGGTTTGCTTTTTTTATGGCCTTGTTAACCTGTGTCGATACTTTCAGTGATTTGTGTATTTGTACTCCGAGATCCCTCTGCTCTTCTACCCCACTCAGATTCTTATTTTCCAAGTAATAAGTGACCTCCCTATTCTTCCTAAAAAAATGTAATACCTCACATTAATCTGTGTTGAAATTCATTTGCCAATTATATGCCCATTCTGCCAGTTTATTTGGTGCAGTCCTCCTCAGTATTAACTATCCTCCCCAGTTTGGTGTCATCCGCAAAGTTAGAAATTGTGTTTTTGATTCCAAAGTCTAAATCGTTAAAATAAATTGTGAGCAACGGTGGCCCCAGCACTGATCCTTGTGGAACACCAATTCCGACCTTTTGGTGGAGAGAGTTCCATATTTCCACTACCCTTTGTGTGAAACATTACATCCTGATTGGTTAAATGGCCGAGCTCTAATTTTAAGATTGTGCCATCTTGTTCTGGATTCCCCCACAGTGTTTTCTGTATCTATCTTATCGAATCCCTTTTTCATTTTAAAGATGAGATCACCCGTCAACCTTCTAAACTCAAGGGAATACACACCAAGTTTATGCATCCTGTCCTCATAATTAAACTCTTTAAGTCCTGGTATTATTGTAAGTGAGTCTGCACTGTACCCCCTCCAAGGCCAATCTATCCTTCCTGAGGGGCGGGGCCCAGAGCTGGACACAGTGACTCCAGATGGGGTCTGACCAGAGCTCTGTACAACTGAAGCATCACTTCCTCACTTTTGTGTTCCAGTCCCCTTGAGACAAAGGCCAATATTGTATTAACCTTTTTAACTGCTTTTTGTACCTGTCCACTAGATTTTAGTGTTAGCTGTGGCTCCATGGGCAGCACACTCACCTCTGAGTTAGAAGGTCGTGGGTTCAAGTCCCCACTCCAGGAACTTAAGCACATAAAGCTAGGCTGACACTCCAGTGCAGTACTGAGGGAGAGCTGCACTGTCGGAGGTGCCATCTTTCGGATGAGACATTAAAGCGAGACACCGTCTGCTCTCTCAGGTGGACGTGATAGATCCCATGGCGCTATTTTGAAGAAGAGCAGGGGAGTTCTCCCCGGTGTCCTGGCCAATATTTATCCCTCAACCAACCAACATCACTAAAACAAATTACCTGGTCATTATCACATTGCTGTTTGTGGGAGCTTGCTGTGTGCAAATTGGCTTCTGCATTCCCCACATTACAACAGTGACTCCACTTCAAAAAGTACTTCATTGGCTGTAAAGTGCTTTGGGACGCCCAGTGCTCATGAAAGGCGCTATAGAAATGCAAGTCTTTCTTTCTTTTAGTGATTTTTGTACGCGGACACTCAAACCCCTTTGCTCCTCCGCAGCTCGTAGTCTTTCCCCATTAAGAAAATATTCTGAGTTTCTTTCTCGGAACCAAAGTGGATGACCTCCTACTTCCCCACACTGAACTCCACTTGCCATAGTTTTGCCCACTCACTTAATCTGTTCAAGTCACTTTGTAACTTCCTGCTCCCATCCACACAACTTACTGTGCCTCCTAAATAAGTGTTGTCTGCAAACCTGGATGTACAACCCTCTCTTCCTTTATCCAAGTCATTCATATATATATATATACTAGCTGGGGGTGCCCGGCGTTGCCAGGGCAATTTTGGGGCACGCGGTCTCCCTGCCCCTGTCTGTCCCCTCTGTCTCTCCCTCGCTTGAGGCCCGGCCGGGCTGTCGGGGCGAGACGGACCCGAGCTGAGCTCCCCCGCGGGTGGCGCAGTTGATGGGCGGGCACTGCCGATGACCCGCCCGCTGCGTGTAAACCTACCTGCCGCTCCTGGAGTCACAATGCGGGGGTTTGTTTGGCTGGTGCTGTCCCTGTGGGGATGAAAAAAATGGCGGCGAAGTTTAGGGAGGCTGGAGGATTAGGTCCCACCCGTGATGCACCGATTGGTGAGCCATCAGGTCACTGAACTGTAGGATTGGTCAAGCAGCACGTCACTCAATGCTAATGAGAGGTAGGATTGGTCAACCGCTAATGAGCGGAGTTTTGAGGGTTTTTGAACGATTTTTGTATACTGTCTGAACAATTTTTGTGTGACCAAAAAGTAAATATGCTTATGAGAGCCCCCTAATGATAAGCTTTCTTCTGATATAACATATGTGTAGGTACGCTCTATAACTTTTGATTGTATAGCCGGACAGACAGAAAGACGGAACGACAGACGGAAAGACGAAAAGACAGAGGGAAAGACATAGGCCTAGAAATTCAGTATAGCCACTTTTGGGGCGGAAAAGTCGGGCGGCCGCTAAAGTTTGCGCCCGGCGCAAAGTCTAGGCCACTTCGCCGATATTCAGTAGCTTCGCCCTAAGAGTTTGCTTGAGCGCTAAAACTGGCGTTCCAGAACTATCTTTAGGCGCAAAGCCGGCGGTGCTGAGCTAAACCGCCAAGGCCGGGCGCAGCGCAGGTGCGGTCATTTCTTGATGGACAGCAGACACCCTGGCACCGGCCAGCTCTTAAAGGGGGAAGGGTCGAGTTGTATGCCTCTTCAGCAGGGGTCCTGGGCGCGCGGAGCGGGGTCATGAGCCAGGTACACAAAGGATAGCCTTTGTCCCCGATAAGCCATCCTCTTGGGGGAGGCTGTGCCTGGAAGATGTCAGCCACAGTAGTCTGTCGCAGGATAAAGGCATCGTGGCTGCTGCCTGGAAAGTGGGCATTGACAGCTAGGATGCACTGCCTGTGGTCACACACCAGCTGTACATTGAGGGAATGGTAGCCCTTCCGGTTGCGGTAATCCTCGGGATGGTCCAGAGGTGCCCGCAAAGCCACATGCGTGCAGTCAATGGCGCCCTGCACCATGGGGAAGTCCGCGATTCTTGCAAATCCCACTGCACGCTGCTGCTGCCTCTCCAGGGTCATGGGGAAGGAGATGAATTGGCGTCTCCTTCTGAAAAGGGCATTGGTGACCTGGTGGATGCAGCAATGCACGGCGAACTGGGATATGTTAGCAATGTCCCCAGCAGCTGATTGGAAGGAGCCGGTGGCATAGAAGTTCAGAGCCACCGTCACCTTCACTTCCACCGACAGAGACGTCCTGCAACTCAGCTGTGGACGCAGATCTCTGTGAAGCAGATGGCAGATCTCTGCAACCACCTCCCTTCTGAATCGCAGCCTCCTAACACATTGCGCGCCAGTCATGTTGAGATACGAGACCTGCTGGCGGTATTGCCTGAGTGGGTAAGGCCCACGTTGCCGACGCCTGTTGTCCCCTCTGCGTCTAGCCAGGGCTGCCCCTCTAACACGGCATCTGCGAGCCATTCCGACATAATCCTGAAACTCAGCATTGGCACCCCATGCAGCCCCCATAATATGCTGGCAAACAATGAGATATCAGTGAAGGCGAATTGCAAAGCTCTGGCCTGAAGCCAAAAATGCCTGTCCTAGTGTTGGCCCAAAGCAGTAAGCTCCCTTCCTTGGTTTTTTTCAAAAAATCAGTTGCACAAGAGTGATTGCTGCAAAATGCCTGCCCTTTATAGTGCAGGGTAAGTGCCCTTTAATTTGCACTCCCCGCGGCCCGCTTCGGCTGTGCACCGTTCCACGCCACAGTCGTTAGGGCCGCCCGGCGCACAATGGGCCGGCGCGACTGAAGTTCCGGTTAGGGGCGCACAAAGGGCGTTGCACGAGGAAATGACGCCATAATCTGCGCGCGCAGCAGGGCGCGCGCAAAGACTTTGCGCCGGCGCTAAATGTCTACTGAAGTTGGGGCGAGGCGCAGATCATGCTGCGCCCGGGCGCTAAGCGCCTAGCGCTCGAGATCTACTCCTCCTAAGGCGCTAACGGCTGGCGCACGCAACTGAATTTCTAGGCCATACTGTTTTATATATATATAGATAAATAAATAAAGATATATATATGGTGAAAAGCTGAGGCCCCAGTGCAGAGCCCTGGGGAACACCACTTGTCACATCCCACCAATCAGTGAACCTATCACTGTCTCCTACCTCCCAACCAATTACCATCCCACATCCCAAGGTTACCTTCGATTCTGTGTGCTTCCATTTTTTGCTAATAATCTCTTGTGCTTAACCTTGTCAAATGCCTCTGGAAGTCCATACAGACAACATCCGTAGACACTTCCCTATCCACCATGCTAGTGATCTCCTGAAAAAATTCAACTGGATGAGTCAGACGTGACCGACCCTTCACAATCCATGCTGCTGCTCTTTGATCAGCTCAGACCTGCCCGAGTGCTCCATCGCTCTGTCTGATGATAGACTCCAGCCACTTCCCCACAACTGATGTTAAACTTACAGGTCTGGAGTTACCTGCTGTTTTCCTCACTGCCTTCTTTAATAATGGAGTGACATTTGCAACTTTCCAATGCCAAGGTGCAATTGCTGAATCTAAAAGGCTTTGATGACTAACACATCTGTGAAACTGGTGAAGTATGTAGTAAATCCTCCACTCTTCTCCAATTTCATTAACGCACCCCCTTACTATCGCAGTGCGACATTTCCATTTGCTACTCCAGTCCCCATCTGGTTGGCTTTTCTGAGCGAGGTTGTGAATATATGGTGTGCTTGTGCCTGTACTAGTTCTCCAATGGAGCCATTTACTCTAATCCCATCTCTCGGCTCATTCCCAGCATGCCTCCATATTTCTCTTCCTCAGGTGTTTATGCTATCCCTTCTTAAATGTTGCGATTGACGGGGTCTCAATAATAAAACACAACTCTTGATCAATTTTTCCACTTCATTGGAAACAATACGGACTTAAATACTATGCTGCCTGAACGGACAAAAAAGGGTTAAAATAGTGAAGTAATCCTTGAGCATTGTAAAATATATTTGAGCAATTTATTTAATGATGATGTTGAGGAATGTTCTGTCAGGGGTTTAGTGAGCACGGCATATCAATCAATGTGGGGTCAGCCAATTAAAAACAAGCATGTTTCTGGCATTTTCTTTAAATGGTATCTGGAAGCACTTAGAGAGAGCCTGATATCTGAAATGCCAATTGATAACTCGCTGGTGCTGTGTTGATTGGCATTTTGGGCTGTAGCCAATCAGGGCTGTCTCCCTGTGCCTCGTTAACTTGGGGGCGGAAAGGTCACGGGTCCCCAGGCTAAAAGTGCTGCTCCAAACTGAAGGCTGATCGAGGAACAGAGAAGCAAGACCTTGATTGGGAATACAGAAGGATTAAAAAAAAAAGGCCGACTCTTATGAAATTAATCTGATCCCTGATATGCCCAGTTCTCAGACTTGGCTGTGCGATTGGTGCAAGGAGATGGCGAGAGGCTGATGTATTTCAAAGGGGTACTGAGTGGAGGGGAAGGGCTTCACAGAGAAGCACTGACCAGAGGTTAGAGGGGGCACATACTGGACACAAGGTGCTACATAGAGAGGCACTGGATGGAGGCTAGAGATTTCAGAAGGACTAGGGGCTTCAGAGAGAGATACTGAATGGGGACTGGGTCCTTCAGATCTCTACCACCTAGAAGGACAAGGGCAGCAGGTGCATGAGAACACCACCATCTCCAGGTTCTCCTCCAAGTCACACACCATCCTGACTTAGAAGTATATCGGCGATCCTTCATCGTCGCTGGGTCAAAATCCTGGAACTCCCTCCCTAACAGCACTGTGGGAGTACCTTCACCATACGGACTGCAGCGGTTCAAGAAGGCGGCTCACCACCACCTTCTCAAGGGCAACTAGGAGATGGGCGATAAATGCTGGCCTTGCCAGCGACGCCCACATCCCATGAACGAATTAAAAAATAGAGAGAGATACTGAATGGGAACTAGGAGCTTCAGAGCAAGGCAGATGTTAGATGCGTGAATCTGGACAGGGAGTTACTGAGTTTAGGAGAAGGGCTTCAGATGGTGGCAGATGCTGGACCACAGAGAGGCACGAGGTAGAATGGAGGGTTTTAGAAAGACACACCGACAGGAATGGCCGTGTGTATAAAATCGTTAGAGAAACACAATGAATGGAGGTTTCAGAGGGAGCCTTGGGGAGGCAACAAGCAGGTGCTGGAGTTTTGAAGGGTTGGCAAAAGCCCATTGATTTAAGACATTACACCAATCTAGCTGATTTCCTTGGATCGCACTGTGTGCTGCAATATTACCGCACATTGGCTCCATATTGCCATATGTTCACATCACTTAACCATTTGCCATGTAACACTAAATTGAGATGTAATGAATGCCACATTTTGAGGAAAGATTATTAAGGGTCAGATCTCACTAAAATAAACCAGACCCGATTAAATAACTTCAAACTCAACTTGCGGTTTGAGTCATAATTGGAAACAGTTTGGCGATTACAGCCAGATGTTCAGTGCCTACTACGTTTGTGAGTTCAGGAGTGTCTTATTTGAAGGGGCTGTTTGTTCTGGTCACTGATGTTTTCACAACAGGCAGAGAATCGAGGAAAGAGGAGATTCTGGAGGGATTGTCCTTTGAGGAACTCACACGAACAGCAGTCACTGCGTCTATTTGATCTAAACAAAGGCGCACTCATCACATGCAAAGGGAGAAAGAACTTGCCGTTCGTGATCTCAGGACGTCCCAAAGCGCTTTACAGCCAATGAAGTACTTTTTGAAGTGTAGTCACTGTTCTAATGTAGGATACGTGGCAGCCAATTTGTGCACAGCAAACTCCCACAAACAGCAATGTGATAATGACCAGGTAATCTGTTTTAGTGATGTTGATTGAGGGATAAATACTGGCCAGGACACCAGGGAGAACTCCCCTGCTCTTCTTTGAATCGTTCCATGGAATCTTTTACGTCCACCTGAGAGGGCAGATGGGGTCTCGGTTTAACGTCTCATCCGAAAGCCTGGGTTATGTGCTCAGGTCCCTGGAGTGGGACTTGAACCCATGACCTTGTGATTCAGAGGTGAGAGAGTGCCGCCCACTGAGCCAAGGCTGACCTTTCCACTGAACATCCTTGCAGAACACCCACTGGGTATTACCCTCCCTAACGGTATCTGCACTAGTTATAACTGTGAAGGCAACTTCCGCTCATCACCCCATAGGTTTGTGGGCCCACCTTAGTCCGGCACGTGCTTCATCTGCCTCCAAAACCAGCGGCGTTATAATCGGAGATCGCGGCATTGGAGCAGGAAATGGAACTGTTCCATTTTGACCGTTTGCCCGCTGATTCCCCAACCAGAGGAAACAGTCTTTCTCTATTTTCTCTATCAACCCCTTCATCATTTAAAGAAAACTCGATTAAATCTCCTCTTAGCCTTTACTCCAGTGAGAATTAGTCCCAGTAACTTGAGCGATCTTGAGAAAGACAGATGAGAGAAAGAGAGAGTGAGAAAGAGAGAGAGAAAGAGAGAAAGAGAAAGAGAGAGAAGGCTTCTTCGACAGCATCTCCCAAACCCGTGACTTCTACCACCTAGAAGGACAAGGGCAGCAGGTGCATGGGAACACCACCACCTCCAAGTTCCTCTCCGAGTCACACACCATCCTGACTTGGAAATATATCGCCGCTGGGTCAAAATCCTGGAACTCCCTCCCTAACAGCACTGTGGGAAAACCTTCACCACACGGACTGCAGCGGTTCAAGAAGGCGGCTCACCACCACCTTCTCGAGGGCAACTAGGGATGGGCAATAAATGCCGGCCTTGCCAGCGACACCCCCATCCCAGGAACAAATAAAAAAGAGAGAAAGCAAGACAGAGACAGTGAAAGAGAGAGAGAGATAGAAAGAGAAAGAGAGAGGTAGAGAGAGAGAAAGAGAACGAGAGACAGAGAGAGAAAGAAAGAGAGAGAGAGAAAACACGCCACTAAAATGTCCACAGATCAAAACTGAACACAAGGTGAATATTGCCATTCAGCTGTTCCTACATTACAATAGTGACTACACTTTGAAAGTACTTCATTGGCTGTAAAGCGATTTAGGATGTCCTGAGGTCGTGAAAAGAGCTATAGAAATACAACTTCTTTCTTTTTTTCTTTCATTCAGCTGCTTTTTATTCCTGTTTAAAATGGGTGAGAGGACTGGAGTGGGAGGTAATTCCTGCTGCTCAGGCACTGTGGGTGGTATGCCCAGAATAACTTTAGAAACCTACCCCATGTGAGCTGTTACAGGAACATACCCCATGTGAGCTGTTACAGGAACACACTCTTCAAGGAAAAAGCGTTGGCAAATCTTTTTTCTCACGGGGAAGAGAGAAAAACCCATCATTTTCTGCACGAGGGCGTCACATACATGTGAGGCGATAGTTTTATCTCAATGTACTTTACAACGACTTAGCGTTTATATTTGCAGTGGGGAAAGAGTTAAACTGACATCGCTGGCCGTTTCACTGAATGGTGTAATAAAGACCATCTTTTTCTAAGTTGCTGAAGTGGCAGTGGAGATAACATAGCCGGACATGGAACCATAAGAGGCCTAAGAGGATGTAAGTTCTGTTCTGGCAGGAAAGTAAAACAATGAGTTGGAAGTTAAAGAGGCCGAGAGGGGCAGGAAAGGAGGACAATGAGTCAGAAGTACAATGTTGATGAGGCCCATTTGGCATAAACAGAGGTCATAGGTGCAACAACAGCTTGAGGGATAATGGCCGATAAGAAAGGCGGTACGTTAATGTAACGCAGCATAGGCAACCAATCAGTGCAGGTACATGCGGGCCAAGATCCAATCAGGTGGCAGAAATGAATTGTGCATGAGATGACCATGTGTATTGTAATGTATAAAAACGTAGTGTTTGCTGTGGCAATTTGGAAAGGTCTGGCTAAGTCAGAACAGACTGTCTCCCCACCGGTGCAATAAAGACAACTTGACTATTGATCTGAAAGCTTGTGTCGAGTGTTGGTTTAAAATACTCCACAACAATATTGCATGTTTAACGGAAAAAAGGTGTCCCCTGGTGCTTTACAGAGGAGGGAAAACAGACACGGGGTGGGAGAGTTGACTGAAAGGTTGGTCAACATTTAAGGGCGTTTTTAATGGTGGCGAGAAGCCGAGAGGTGAAAGGTTTTAGGGGGGAGTGGGACAGTTTTGGAGGTGGGACCAAGCTGGCTAAAGTCTCCACCACCAGTATTGGAGAAAAGGGAAGGGGAGATGCACAGAAGGATAGTTTTGTGGACAAGAGTCTTACTTGCAAGGAATCGGACATTTTGAAGAACGGTGCGAGCTGGATACACGAGAGGGGTCGGAGGGAGGTAAGCAGGGAGTCGGCGGTGGGGGGGAGGGAGGTAGGCTGGAGAGAGTTGAAGATGAAGGTAAGGATTTTAAATTCAATGTGCTGGGGAACAGTGAGCCAGTGTAGATCACCGAGATGGGTGGGGGCAGGATAGGGTGAGACTCACAAGCCACACTCTGTGCGGGACAAGATGACGGCGTGAGATTTTAAAATTTAAACCTTTGGGATACCATAGCAAAAACTGATACTGCTACAGATTAAGCAACATCAACCCAAGGTGCAACCTCCTTCACTCTACAGCCTTCCAGTCTCAACATTGAGTTCAACAATTTCAGGTCATAACCTCTGTCCCCATTTTTTTGGACAACAGTTGTTGTTGATGTTTCTGCCATTCCCATTTATACCTCCTCTAGACCCATCCTTTGGTTCTTTACTTGTCCCATTACCATCTCCTTTTGTCATTTAATCTCTCCTACCCTCCACTCTAACACAGACCTTCTCTTTTGTTCTTTCCTCTCCTCCCCTCCCCCCTTTCCCAGCCCCTGCACTTGCTTAAAAATCTGTTACATCTCTAACTTTCTCCAGTTATCGACCTGAAACATTGGCCCAGAAATTCGGGTCTCCATGGGTGAGTACGCACGGGGTACTCACCCGTAAGCCCAATGGAAGTGCCGGTTTCCTGCATGCACTGCGCATGCGCGGGAAACCGGCACTTCCGTTCCCCTGAAAGAAGGGGTTCAGAAGTGGAACGCGTGCGCCAGAGAGGCAGCGCATGCGCATCGAACTTACGTCTTTTTTACAGGTTTTCCCGGGAGGGTAAGTCTCCAGGAGTTACACTTTTAAAAAGCAGGCGCAAGGCCTGCTTTTTACAAGGTAAGTGGTGAATTAATTAAAATTAAAACATTTTTTCCACAGGTTTATTATTTTTTAATACTTTAAAGAAAGGTAAGTTTATTTTTAGCCCCGTTAGAAAATGTAATTAATTTTTTCAAAAATGTAAATTATTGTTTAAAATAGTTATTTCATGTGATTTAAAAAAAAAATTATTTGAAGATTTAGTGATGTTTTGGGGCCCATAGTATTTATAAGTTTTGACAGCCCTTCCTGTCAGACTTATGAATGAAGCATTCCCTGCTCCGATTGGCTCTCCATGGCCCACGTGATCCCAGAGGACGCTTTGAACTAACTGCGCCCCTGGGATACGCAAGCACTGCGCACCAGCAGTTGGAGCAGGCCCAGGATCGGAATCCTACGCGGGCCCACAGCTCAATGGCCAGTGTGCTAGATAAGTGCAGGTCGGAGGCTTGCACCCGCGGGAAGCCCCCGACCCGAATTTCTGGGCCATTAACTGTTTCTCTCTCGACAGATGCTGCCTGATCGGCTGAGTATTTCCAGCATTTTCTGCTTTTATTCCTGTTACTTACAAATGATTAAAAAGCCAACCCACGGTCACAATAGGCAATGGCTTGCATGCAGACTGATTGTCTGGTACAGGGATTGAACAGAGGAACAACCATCTCGAAACGAGACAAATGCTGTTGAAGACGGGACATGCCTGAAGACGACAGACAATGCAAAACTGCTAACAAAAACGGCCAGAAGTTCTCTAACAGGTTTTGGTCTCGTCAACAAAGCAGCCATCAGACAAAGCAATTAAGAGATTGCAGAGACAGTTACATTTGACAATAGACAAAGTGATTGAGTCCGACTGCAGGGAAAATGATCATTAAGAGGCCATGGAGGTAGTGCAGTCTGTCAACAAACAAGCTGATTGAAGAAGGGTTTCAACCTGAAACGTCAACTCAAATTTCTCTCCATGGATGTTGCTTGACCTGCTGAGTTTTTCCAGCATTCTCTGTTGTTATTTTAAGCTGATTAAGAAGAGTTCTGACAAAAGGTCATCGACCTGAAACGTTAACTCTGTTCCTCTCTCCACAGATGCTGCTGCCTGACCTGCTGAGTGTTTCCAGCATTTTCTCTTTCTGTTTCAGTTTTCCAGTATCCGCAGTATTTTGCTTTTGATTAAGAAGAATCAGAGAAATTTACGGCACAGAAGGAGGCCATTCGGCCCCTCGTGTCCGCGCCAGCCGCCAAAGAGCTATCTCCCTAATCCCACTTTCCAGCACTGGGTCCGTAGCCTTGTCGGTTATGGCAGGTTATTGGTCTGATGCCCCACATGCGATTGGTGCACCTAGCCTCAATTGACTTACCTGTCAATCACTTAAGGTAAGCTCATGATCGGAGCCTAAACCGCCAACCATTGAGGCCTAACAAATGGTACTCACGCCCTAACCGAGAAAAATGTATAAGAGGAGGACATCGATATTAGAACCACTGCTATTTTTGATAAATTTTAATGACCTGGACCTGGGTAGACAAGGCATAATTTCAAAGTTTGCAGATGATACTAAACTGGGAAATGTAGTAAACAGTGAGGAGGATAGTCACAGACTTCAGGAGGACACAGGCAGACTGGTGAAATGGGCTGACACATGGCAGATGAAATTTAACGCGGTGAAGTGTGAAATGATATATTTAGGTAGGAAGAATGAGGAGAGGCAGTATGAATGAAATGGTACAATTTTAAAGGGGTGTAGGAACAGAGAGACCTGGGGGTGTATGTACACAAATCTCTGAAGGTGGCAGGACAAGTTGAGAAGAGTGTGAAAAAAGGCACATGGGATCCTGGGCTTTATCAATAGAGGCATAGAGTACAAAAGCAAGGAAGTTATGCTAAATCTTTAGAAAACACTGGTTAGACCTAAGCTGGAGTATTGTGTCCAATTCTGGGCACCGCACTTTAGAGAGGATGTCAATGCCTTGGAGAGGGTGCAGAGGAAATTTACTAGAATAGTCCCAGGGATGAGGGAACTTCAGTTATGTGGAGAGACTGGAGAAGCTGGGGTTGTTCTCCTTCGAGCAGAGAAGGTTAAGGGGAGATTTGATAGAGGTGTTCAAATTCATGAATGGATTTGATCGAGTAAATAAGGAGAAACTGTTTCCAGTGGCAGAAGGGTCGGTCACCAGAGGACACGGATTTAAGGTGATTGGCAAAAGAACCAGAGGGGAGATGAGGAAACATTTTTTTACGCAGCGAGTTGTTGTGATCTGGAATGGACTGTCTGAAGGACGGTGAAAGCAAAAATTCGATAGCAACATTCAAAAGAGAATTGGATAAATACTTGAAGGGCTGTGGGGAAAGAGGAGGTGATCGAGCGTGGTCAAAGCTTCAATGCTGGGGATGTTGGCCTGAGCGAGAACACTGACGTTGGTGCGCCTATCCTGCCTATTTACATTACAACAGTGACTACACTCCAAAAAACTACTTCATTGACTGTAAAGCACTTTGGAATGTCCTGTGGTGTGAAAGTCGCTGTATAAAGGCAAGTCTTTCTTTTTTATGAAAGGTGTCACTGAGGGGCAGCAAGTAGATGTGAAGCCTACCTGTCTAGTTAGGGGAACGGTAGCATAGCGGTTATGTTACTGGACTAGTAATCCAGAGGCCTGGACTAATGATCCAGAGATGGCAGCTGGGGAATTTAAATTCAGTTAATTAAATAAATCTGGAATAAAAAGCTAGTCTCAGTAATGGTGACCATGAAACTATCGGATTGTCGTAAAAACCCATCTGGTTCACTAATGTCCTTTAGGGAAGGAAATCTGCCACCCTTACCCGGTCTGGCCGATATGTGACTCCAGACCCACAGCAATGTGGTTTACTCTTAACTGCCCTCTGAAATGGCCCAGCAAGCCACTCAGTTGTAACAAACGGCTACGAAAAACAATAATAAGAATAAAACCGGACGGACCACCCGGCACTGGAATTGGACATGACAACGGCAAACCCAGCCCAGTCGACCCTGCAAAGTCCTCGTCACCAACATCTGGGGACATGTGCCAAAATTAGGAGAGCTGCCCCACAGACTAGTCAAGCAACAGCCTGACATAGTCACACTCACAGAATCATACCTTCCAGTCAATGTCCCGAACTCCTCCATCACCATCCCTGGGTATGTCCTGTCCCACTGGCAGGACAGACCCACCAGGGGTGGTGGCACAGTGGTATACAGTCAGGAAGGAGTGGCCCTGGGAGTCCTCAATAGTGACTCCGGACCCCATGAAGTCGCATGGCTTCAAGTCAAGCATGGACAAGGAAACCTCCTGCTGATTACCACCTACTGCCCTCCCTCAACTGATGAATCAGTGCCATGTTGAATACCACTTCAAATCAAATCAACTTTTATTGTCATTGTTAGTGCACAAGTGCAGTACAACGAAATGTAGGCTTGCGGCTCCCGAGAGTGTACATTTAGATTAAGACATTTAAACATTCAACATACATTTGGCTTGTAATACATTAACATAAACATAACCAAAATAAAGTGCATTGGCAGATGTGCAGGCTTTAGAGTTTATTTGTGGAGTTCAGTAGGATGACAGCCCTGGGAAAGAAGCTGTTCCTAAATCTGGTCGTACAGGTGCGAATGCATCTGTAGCGTCTCCCAGATGGCAGGAGGGTGAACAGACTGTGGCTGGGGTGGGTAGGGTCTTTGATGATGGTGGTCTTAATTGGTGGTAGTAAATTAATTTAAATTAAGTAAAGGGAAGGTCATGCCAGGTGAGCCCAGCCCCGTGATATGCTCCTCTTGCTCTATGTGGGAATTCAGGGACCCCAGTGCCCCTGATGACCACGTGTGCCAGAGATGCATCCATCTGCAGCTACTAGCAGACCGCATTGAGGCGCTGGAGCTGCGGGTGGATGGGTTGTTGAGCATTCACGATGCTGAGAGGGTCGTGGATAGCACGTTTAGTGAGTTGGTCACACCGCAGGGAAGGGCTGCACAGGAAGACAGGAAATGGGTGACCACCAGGTGGAGCAATAGAAGCAGGCAGGTAGTGCAGGAGACCCCTGTGACCATTCCCCTCTCAAACAAGTATACCGCTTTGGATACTGTTGAGGGGGATGACTCACCAGGGGAAGGCAGCAGCAGCCAACTTGCTGGCACTGGGGGTGCTCCTGCTGCCCAGGAAGGGGGGAAAAAGAGTGGGAGAGCAATAGTGGTAGGGGATTCTATAGTAAGGGGAACAGATAGGCGTTTCTGTGGCCGTAGACGTGAATCCAGGATGGTTTGTTGCCTCCCTGGTGCCAGGGTCAAGGATATCACTGAGCGGCTGCAGGGCATTCTGGAGGGGGAGGGTGAACAGCCAGAGGTCGTGGTCCACATTGGTACCAATGACATAGGTAAAAAGAGGGATGAGGTCCTGCAGCAAGAATTTAAGGAGCTAGGTGAAGGATTAAAGAGCAGGACCTCAAAGGTTGTAATCTCTGGATTACTCCCCGTGCCACGTGCTAGTGGGTATAGGAATAGGAAGATAGAACAGATGAATGCGTGGCTAAAGGGATGGTGCAGGGGGGAGGGCTTTAGTTTCCTGGATCACTGGGTCTGCTTCTGGGAAAGGTGGGACTTGTACAAGTCGGACGGTTTACACCTGAACCAGAGGGGAACCAATATCCTTGCGGGGAGGTTTGCTAGCACTGCTGGGGGGGGTTTAAACTAACTTGGCAGGGGGATGGGGTACAGAGTGGAGCTATAGTAGGGGGTGATTTACAGCCAAATACAGAGGAAAAAACAAGTCAGCTGGGAAGGCAGAGCAAATATGTGAAGGCAAAAGGGAATATGGCAGGGCTGGAAGGCATTTATTTTAATGCAAGGAGTCTTGCAAATAAGGTGGATGAACTGAAGTTGTTGTTGAACACATGGGAGTACGATATTGTTGCTATCACGGAGACATGGTTGAGGGAGGGTCAGGACTGGCAGCTCAATATTCTGGGGTATAGAATCTTCAGGCGAGACAGAGGGGGGTGTAAAAGGGGAGGGGGTGTTGCAATATTAATTAAGGAGTCAATTACTGCTGTAAGGAGGGACGATATATTAGCGGGTTCCTCTAATGAGGCCATATGGGTAGAACTTAAAAACAAAAAGGGGGCAAGCACTTTGCTGGGAGTGTACTATAGGCCCCCAAACAGTCAGGGGGAGATAGAGGAACAGATATGTAGGCAAATCTCAGAGAAGTGCGAAAATAATAGGGTAATAATAGTGGGGGATTTCAACTTCCCCAATATAAATTGGGATAGTCAGAGTGTGAAAGGCTTAGAGGGTGCAGAATTCTTAAAGTGCATCCAGGAGAGCTTTTTGAGCCAACATGTAGAAAGTCCTACAAGAGAGGGGGCGGTACTGGACCTAATTCTGGGGAATGTAGCTGGGCAAGTGGTGGAAGTATCAGTAGGAGAGCATTTTGGCGACAGTGACCATAATTCGGTGAGATTTAAGGTGGTCATGGAAAAAGACAAAGACGGCCCGGAAATAAGGGTTCTAAATTGGGGGAAGGCCGATTTTAATATGATAAGGCAGGATCTGGCCAAAGTGGACTGGGAGCAGCTACTTATAGGAAAATCCACATCAAAACAGTGGGAGACTTTCAGAAGGGAAATAGAGAGAGTACAGCGCCAACATGTTCCTGTAAAGGTCAAGGGTGGGACCAACAAGCAAAGGGAACCTTGGATGACAAGGGATATACAAAAATGCATTAGAAATAAAAGGGGGGCTTTTGGCAGTTACAAAAGACTAAAGACGGAAGAAGCCCTAGAGGAGTATAAAAAGTGCAGGGGCATACTTAAAAAAGAAATTAGGAGGGCGAGGAGGGGCCATGAAATAACACTGGCGAGCAAAATAAAGGAAAATCCTAAGATGTTTTATAAGTATATTAAGGGCAAGAGGATAACCAGGGAAAGGGTAGGGCCCATTAGAGACCAAAGTGGCAATCTGTGTGTAGAGCCAGATGATGTAGGCGGGGTTTTAAATGAATTTTTTGCATCTGTGTTCACTATGGAGAAAGACGATGCAGACATAGAAATCGGGCAAGGGGACTGTGACATACTTGAACATATTAGCATCGAGAGGGAGGAGATGCTAGCGGTTTTAGCAGGCCAAAAAGTGGATAAATCCCCAGGCCCGGACGAGATGTATCCCAGGCTGTTGTGGGAGGCAAAGGAGGAGATTGCAGGGGCTCTGACACAAATTTTCAGAACCTCTCTGGCCACAGGGGATGTACCAGAGGACTGGAGAACAGCTAATGTAGTACCATTATACAAGAAGGGTAGCAGGGATAAACCAGGGAATTACAGGCCAGTGAGCCTAACATCTGTGGTAGGGAAATTATTGGAAAAAATTCTGAGGGGCAAAATTAGTCTCCACTTGGAGAGGCAAGGATTAATCGGGGATAGTCAGCATGGCTTTGTCAAGGGTAAATCATGTCTGACAAATCTGATTGAATTTTTCGAGGGGATGACTAGGGGGGTGGATGAGGGAAATGCTGTGGATGTGGTTTACATGGACTTCAGTAAAGCCTTTGACAAAGTCCCGCATAGGAGACTGGTCAAGAAGGTAAGAGCCCATGGGATCCAGGGTGCCTTGGCGCATTGGATCCTAAACTGGCTGAGTGGCAGGAGGCAGAGGGTGATGGTCGAAGGTTGCTTTTGTGACTGGAAGCCTGTGTCCAGTGGGGTACCTCAGGGATCGGTGCTGGGTCCCTTGTTGTTTGTGATCTACATAAATGATTTGGATGAGAATGTAAAAGGTATGATCAGCAAGTTCGCAGATGACACGAAAATTGGTGGGGTGGTCAATTGCGAGGAGGAAAGCCTCAGGCTACAGGACGATATAAACGGGTTGGTCAGATGGGCGGAAAAGTGGCAAATGGAATTTAACCCTGAAAAGTGCGAGGTGATGCATTTTGGACGGACAAATAAGGCAAGGGAATACACAATGAGTGGTAGGACCCTAGGAAGTACAGAGGGTCAGAGGGACCTTGGTGTACATGTACATAGATCCCTGAAGGCAGCGGAACAGGTAGATAAGGTGGTTAAAAAGGCATATGGGATACTTGCCTTCATTAGCCGAGGCATAGAATATAAGAGCAGGGAGGTTGTGATGGAGCTGTACAAAACGCTGGTGAGGCCACAGCTGGAGTACTGTGTGCAGTTCTGGTCGCCTCACTATAGGAAGGATGTGATTGCTTTGGAGAGGGTGCAGAGAAGATTCACCAGGATGTTACCTGGGATGGAGCGCCTCAGCTATGAAGAAAGACTAAACAGGCTGGGGTTGTTTTCCTTGGAGCAAAGAAGGCTGAGGGGGGACCTGATTGAGGTATACAAAATGATGAGGGGCATAGATAGGGTAGACAAAGAGGAACTTTTCCCCTTAGTAGGGGGGTCAATAACAAGGGGGCATAGATTCAGGGTAAGGGGCAGGAGATTTAGAGGGGATTTGAGGAGGAACTTTTTCACCCAGAGGCTGGTTGGAATGTGGAACTCAATGCCCAAAAGGGTGGTAGAGGCAGGAACCCTCACAACATTCAAGAAGCATTTGGATGAGCACTTGGAATGCCAATGCATACAAGGCTATGGACCAAATGCTGGAAAATGGGATTAGACTGGACAGGGATGGATGGGCGGCGCAGACACGATGGGCCGAAGGGCCTCTTTCTGTGCTGTAAAACCCTATGACTCTATGACTCTATGACCTCCGTAAACAGCGTTTCTGGTATATGTGCTTTATGGTCGGTAGCCGGGTGCCGGTAATGCGTTGGAAGAAGCACTGAGGGTAGCAAGGGCACAGAACATAGTCTGAGTGGGGGACTTCAATGTCCATTACCAAGAGTGGCTCGGTAGCACCAGAGCTGGCCGAGTCCTGAATGACATAACTGCCAAACTGGGCCTGTGGCAGGTAGTGAGAGAACAAAACGAGGGAAAAACCCACTTGACATCATCCTCACCAATCTACCTGTCGCAGATGCATCTGTCCATGACAGCATTGGTAGCAGTGACCAACGCACAGACATTGTAGAAACGAAGTCCCGTCTTCACACTGAGGACACCCTCCATCATGTTGTGTGGCACCATCGTGCTAAATGGGATAGATTCAGAACAGATCTAGCAGCTCAAAACTGGGCATCCATGAAGCGCTGTGGGCCATCAGCAGCAGCAGAATTGTATTTCACCACAATCTGTAAACTAATAGCTCAGCATATCCCTCACTCTACTATTACCATCAAGCCCGGAGACCAACCCTGGTTCAATGAGGAGTGCAGAAGAGCATGCCAGGAGCAGCACCATGCATACCTAAAAATGAGGTGACAACCTGGGGAAGCTGCAAAAAAGGACTACATGCTTGCTAAACAGGGAAGCAGCATGCTATAGACAGAGCTAAGCAATTCCACAATCAAAGGATCAGATCAAAGCTCTGCAGTCCTGCCACATCCAGTCGTGAATGGTGGTGGACTATTAAACAACTAACGGGAGGCGGAGGCTCCAAGAATATCGCCATCCTCAATGATGACGGAGCCCAGCACATGAGTGCAAAAGACAAGGCTGAAGCATTTGCAAACACCTTCAGCCAGAAGTGCTGAGTGGGTGATCCATATCGGCCTCCTCCTGAGATCCCCACCATCACAGAAGCCAGTCTTCAGCCAATTTAATTCACTCCACGTGATATCAAGAAACAGCTGAGTGCACTGGATACAGCAAAGGCTATGGGCCCTGACAACATCTCGGTTGTTGTGCTGAAGACTTGTGCTCTAGAACTAGCTGCGCCTCTAGCCAAGCTGTTCCAGTACAGCTAAAACACTGGCATCTATCCGACAATGTGGAAAACTGCCCAGGTATGTCCTGTCCACAAAAAGCAGGACAAATCCAATCCGGCCAATTACCGTCCCATCAGTCTACTCTCAATCATCAGCAAAGTGATGGAAGGTGCCATCGCCAGTGCTATCAAGCGGCACTTACTCACCAATAACCTGCTCAGCAATGCTCAGTTTGGGTTCGGCCAGGACCACTCGGCTCCAGACCTTGGTCCAAACATGGACAAAAGAGTTAAATCCCAGAGGTGACGTGAGAGTGACTGCCCTTGACATCAAGGCAGCGTTTGACTGAGTGCAGCTTCAAGGAGCCTTAGTCAATGGGCAACAGGGGAAAACTCTTCACTGGCTGGAGTCATACCTAGCACAAAGGAAGATGGTTGTGGTTGTTGGAGGTCAATCATCTCAGCCCCAGGACATCACTGCAGGAGTTCCTCAGGGCAGTGTCCTAGGCCCAACCATCTTCAGCTGCTTCATCAATGACCTTTCTTCCATCATAAGGTCAGAAGTGGGGATGTTCGCTGATGACTGCACAGTGTTCAGTGCCATTTGCAACTCCTCAGATAATGAAGCAGTCTATGCCCACATGAATGACATTCAAGCTTGAGCTGATAAGTGGCAAGTATCATTCGCGCCACACAAGTGCCACACAATGACTATCTCCAACAAGCGAGAGTCTAACCACCACCCCTTGACATTCAACCGCATTACCATCTCCGAATCACCCACCATCAACATCCTGGGGCTTACCATTGGCCAGAAACTTAACTGGACCAGCCACATAAATACTGTGGCAATAAGAGCAGGTCAGAGGCTGGGCATTCTGTGGCGAGTGTCTCACCTCCTGACTCCCCAAAGCCTTTCCACCATCTACAAGCCAGCAGTGCGATGGAATAGTCTCCACTTGCCTGGGTGAGTGCAGCTCCAACAACACTCAAGAAGCTCAACACCATCCAGAACAAAGCAGCCCACTCGATTGGCACCCCATCCACCACCTTAAACATTCACTCCCTCCACCACCAGCACACCGTGGCTGCAGTGTGTACCATCTACAAGATGCACTGCAGCAACTCGCCAATGCTTCTTTGGCAGCACCTCCCAAACCCGCGACCTCTTCCACCTAGAAGGACAAGGGCAGCAGGTGCATGGGAACACCACCACCTCCAGGTTCCCCTCCAAGTCACACACCATCCTGACTTAGAAGTATATCGCCGATCCCTCATCGTCGCTGGGTCAAAATCCTGGAACTCCCTCCCTAACAGCACTGTGGGAGCACCTTCACCACACGGACTGCAGCGGTTCATGAAGACGGCTCACCACCACCTTCTCAAGGGGCAATTAGAGACGGGCAATAAATGCTGGCCTTGCCAGCGATGCCCACAGCCCAGGAACGAATAAAAAACCCGGAGTTGCGCCTCTGAGTCTATCAATCACCAAGATACATTCAAGAAGGTTTCTTCTGTTCAGTATGTCTAACAAAATTGTAAGTGCGATTGTAAGCTCTGAGCTGGCTGCGAAATTCCTTCACTGAGAATCTCCGCTTACTCTGATACAGGGGGACCATGTTTTGGCTCAGACTGAAGTTCTGTTCCAAATAAGGTCCTGGGAAACTGAGAGCTCAGACCTTCCATTGCACACCCATGGAGTTAGGGTAGGGCTGCATTGGGCAGCCCATGAATTTTCAGCGTCTTAATCTCTACTATTTGTTGTTCCCCAACATAGTCAACAGTAATGCTAGAGCTTCAATTCATTAGCACTCTCCCCAGAAATGTGTGGGTTCCAGTCCCACTCCAGGAACTTGAGCACGAAATCCAGGCTGATGCTCCAGTGCAGTATTGAGGGAGTGCTGCACTGTTGGAGGTGCCGTCTTTCGTATGAGATGTTAAACTGAGGCCCCGTCTGCTCTCTCAGGTGGACATAAAAGATCTCATGGCACTATTCGAAGATGTAATGTATTATCACATGGTTTAGTATGAGCATGCTCAGTTCACTCTGACCTAATAAACAAGCACATGGACTAGCAACTCATCATGTCTCTGTCCTTCATTTGTTCTACCCACATATATTACATTTTGGTGACGAGGATGGGATCCCAAAGCCAGTTTTAGGGATCATGGAAGGACACAGTGTTCAGCCTTCAAGTGGCCTAGCTTAAGGTGAATTTGTGACACCTAAACTGAATTTTTGCGATGTTTAACTGTTAATGCTGATGCAGAATCGTCTGTGCTTCACCTTCGTGTGTGTGTATACACAGCAACAGCGGCGCTGATTCTCACAGGTACACAGTTACCGTGCTGAGTCACTGTTCAACGGGATCGGGACAATCATGGCCGCACCTACGGGATTCATCAGAAGCCTCGGCCTGTATGACCGAGCTTGTGAACCATTCAGTTCTTACATTGAGCGGATGGAGATGTTTTTTAGGCCAATAACATTATTGAGACCGAAGGTGCAGATAAGAATGTTCAAGCCCAAAATAAAGTAATTTGTGAATGGAAAAAAGCAATTTTTCTAACAGAGATCAGGCCAGAAGTATACAGAATGTTGACAGACCTACTTGTGCCAGGAAAGTGAAGGATGTGTCATTTGAAGATATTGTCGAGAAACTTGAGGACCATTTCGACCCAAAGCCGTTAGAAATAGCAGAGAGCTATAAGTTTGGCTCCAGAAACCAAAAACAAAGTGAAACCATCAGTGAGTACATTGTAGCTCTTAAAAACCTGTCTTTGCATAGTAACTTCGGCGCGTTTTTGGATCGTGCGTTGCGAGATAAGTTTGTGTGCGGACTGGTGGATGAGCGCACACAGTCCAAGTTACTGAACACTCCAAACCTAACGTTTGACACAGCATGTAAAATTGCCCTATCTATGGAGATGGCGTCAAAGAATGCTAGGGAGTTCTGTCCAACTCAAGTGACTAGTGCAGTTGAGGTCTACAGTCACAAAGCCATCGCCAAACCTAAAGCTGTGAGAACAAGTCAAAAGCATGTTGGTGAGAGCAGTTCAGTGAATTGTTATCGCTGCAATGGAAATCACTCACCACAGTCCTGCCAATACAGAAATGTGAAGTGTTTTCACTGCCAGAAGCAAAGCCATATTTCACCAGCTTGCAGAGTTAGATCGAAAGCAGGAAGTAAGAACCATTCTAGTGGCAATGCAAAGCAGTGACAACAAAAGGGAGGAGTTCACAATATTGAAGTGAACTCACCTGATGTTGAAGAACTAGGCATCTACAGTATATATGCCACTAGTGGCAATGCTAGCAATCATGAGAAAGACTTCCGTACAAAACTTTTGATCAATGAGCAATATATTGATATGTGTATCGACACAACGGCTGACTGCTCTATCATAAGTAAGGACACATATGAGAGTAAGGTTAATCAAATACCACTTACAAAGAGTACCGTAGAGTTAAAAACCTGCTCTGGAGAAATGTAGAGACATGTGGACAAATGGAATGTACAATTCAACACAATGGCCAGACAGTAAAGCTGCCTATTATTGTAGCGAGCTACAACAGGCCAACCCTCATGGGCAAAGACTGGTTGAGAAAGTTAAAATGAGGCTGGAAAAACATCTTCAGTGTAGTTGCTTCTTTGAAGCAACTCGACAAAATGCTGAACAAGTACTGTTATGTTCATTAATAACTAGACGTTTGCATTATGAACAGCTAGCTTAGAGCTTCGTCATTTATTCAGCCATGTTCTCTACTATACAGCATCCATCTTGACTACTGCCTTGTGGGTAGCCCAGTGTTATATACATACAGCTATTATTAAACATCAGCTCTACAGCTCCACCTAGTGTACTATTCTAGAATGACATGTTACTGATCATTACATCCCCCTTTCTTTGAGGTTAAACAAAATCAATATCAATCAACTTTCAAGAAAAACGATAAAGATGATATCAGTAACACTTTTGTTAGTGCTCTATAAACATAAACATTTTCACAACAGTCAACACATTTTCAAAGCTTTACTTTATACTCAAAGATTAAGTCTATCAGGCTTTTTTACTTCACGTGTGGATCTTCTCAACACAGGTAAGTCTGATGTGTTTGCATGAGAGCCTGTATGTGTGTTTGTGTTAGATTGTTCTGGTGGTGAGTGACAAGATTCAGTTGCGGCATTGTCATCGATTTGCTCTTGGATAGTTTCTTGTGTTTTCAGGAGGGAACGGCGGTTCCTCCTGAGAATCTGTCCTTCCTCAGTTCTAACAGTGTATGACCTTGGTCCTACTTCCTCAAGAACTGTAGCTTTCCTGTTCCATGCATCTGGATCCTCAATCCTGACAACATCATCCCTTGTCAATGGTTTCAGAGTTTTGGATGACTTGTCATAGTATGATTTCTGTTTCAGCTTTAACAGTTGAAGTCTCTGTCTCAGTTCCTTACTTTGCTTTTTTTTTTTGCACAGCAGGGTAGTGTGGTACACAACTTGCGACCCATTAGGAGTTCAGCAGGTGAAGAACCAGAGTCTAAAGGTGAGGCTCGGTAGCTCAGCAGGGCGAGATAAGGATCAGACTTGCTTTCTGTCGCTTTCTTCAGTAGCTGTTTGAGAACTTGAACACCTTTCTCTGCCTTACCATTCGACTGAGCATACAAAGGACTGGATGTGATGTGCTGAAAGTCATACTATGCTGCAAACTGTTGCCACTCCTTACAGTTGAAGCACGGACCATTGTCGCTAATGGCAATCCTGGGAATTCCATGTCTGGCGAAGATGGATTTCACATGCATTATGACACTGCTTGCTGCGTTGCTTGAGGGCAGCGCCATCTCAGGATAGTTAGAATAGTAGTCAATCACTATTAGATAGTCTTTACCATTCAAATGAAAGAGATCCATACCAACCTTTTGCCATGGTGCAGTTGGTAAGTCAGCTACTATCATTGGTTCCATTGCTTGTTTGTTTTGGTGTTTCTGACATGTCTCACATTTGCCTATCATGTTCTCAATGTCCTTATTTATGCCAGACCAATAAACAGTGCCTCTTGCTCTCCTTTTGCATTTTTCAATTCCGAGGTGTCCCTCATGAATCCTTTTGAGCATGTTCTGTTTTAGTAATAGTCCACTTGCGACACTCAACTCTGACCTAATGTGATAGTACTTTGGACAGGAACCTTTTGGCCAACCATGATGAATGTTCTCTATTACTGTTTGTAACACTGTATCTTTTACTGTTTCTTCTGCTATTTGCTTTGATTTTGTGTCTGACACGGGCAGCGCAGCAGTGACCATACTCACATGAACATCCACGTCTTCCTCAGTAGAGCTCACATGACTCATTGTGCGTGCTCGGGATAGTGCATCTGCTAACACTATGTGTTTGCCTGGTGTATAGATCAGTTCAAAGTCATATCTTTGCAGCTTCATCATGAGTCGTTGAATTCTTGGAGACATCTCATTCAGGTTTTTTTTAATGATGGCAACCAGTGGGCAATGGTCTGTCTCAACTGTGAAGGTGGGAAGTCCATATATGTAGCCATGAAACTTTTCTAGTCCAACTACCAAGCCTAGACATTCGTTTACAATCTGGGCGTATCGACACTCAGAATCAGTCATAGACCTGGAGGCATAGGCAACAGGCTTCCAATCTTCACCCTCTGCTTGAAGCAAGACCGCGCCTAGGCCATCTTTTGATGCATCTGTTGACACTTTGATTCTCTTTGTTGGGTCAAAGAAGGTGAGTACAGGTGTGGTTGTCAGCACTGTTTTGAGATTCATCCATTCTTGTTCATGTTTTTCTGTCCATGCGAACTCATTTGTTTTATGTAGCAGGTCTCGCAGACAGGCTGTCTTGGCTGACAAGTTAGGAATGAACTTTCCAATGAAGTTTATCATCCCCATGATGCGTAGCACTCCTTTTTTGTCAGTGGGTCGGGGCATGTTGAGTATGACGTTTACTTTTTCCATATCTGGCTCTATTCCTTTACCAGATAGATTATCTCCTAGCAAAGCGACTTCCTGGATGCCAAACTGACACTTGGCTTTGTTGAGCTTCAGTCCATTCCGGCATATGCTTTGTAGCACTTTAGTCAGTCTCTCATTGTGTTCTTTCAGTGTGGAGCCCCAGATGATGATGTCATCAACATAGACCCGAACTCCTTCCAGACCTTCAATTATGTGTTCCATCGCTCTATGAAAGATTTCAGATGCAGATATTATCCCGAAAGGCATTCTGAGGAAACAATACCTGCCAAATGGTGTGTTGAAGGTACAGTATTTGGTGCTCTCTTCATCCAGTTTTAGTTGCCAAAATCCTTGGGAGGCATCGAGCTTTGTGAGGTATCTGGCACCTGACATTTCACTGGTGATTGCTTCTCGCTTGGGAATCTGAAAGTGTTCACGTTTTATGTTTGCATTTAAGTCCTTTGGATCCATGCATATTCTTAGATCATTGTTCTTTTTCTTTACACATACCATGGAGTTAACCCAGTCTGTTGGCTCTTCGACTTTCCTGATGACTCCTAGTGTGGTCATTCTGTCCAGTTCTTTCTTGAGCCGGTCACACAGGGGTGCTGGAACTCTCCGTGGAGCATGTACCACTGGCTGAGCATCCTCCTTTAGCTGGATCTTGTAAGTGAATGGTAGAACTCCAAATCCTTTGAACACATCCTGGAAATTACTCACTACAGAATCCATCGAGTCATCTGGTCTGCTTATGGCACAGTTTATACGGTAGACTCTCTTGACCAGTTCTAAGTCTTCACAAACTTTGTCACCTAGTAGTGAATCAAGTCCTTCAGCCACAACAGAAAACATGAGATGATGCACTTTGTCTTTGACTGTCACTTTAAGTCTGTATACACCTAAGCTATCTATTTTCTGTCCATTATAGTCCTCCAGGAGTACTGACTTTTTCTGTATTTTGGGCTTTTCTTTCATATTTTTAATGTCACTCTTACTGATTAAGTTTGCTTTTGCCCCAGTGTCTAGTTTCAATGTAACTAATGCTCCATTTACCTGCAGTGGGATCATCCATTGGTCCTCTTTTACTGCATTAACTTCATGTTCAGCATTGCCCATTCCTGAGGGCTGCACATTTTCTGTATCCTTTTTGATATTGTCACATGACACCATTCCTACAGAAAATGTCTCACTTAAATCAGTGTCCTCAATCACATTGACTTGGACTTGTTGCCCTTTCTTTGTTTTTACTTTTGAAAAGCATTGTTTGGCAAAGTGATTCTTTCCATGACATTTTGTGCACATTTTCCCAAACGCTGGGCATTGCCGTGACTGGTTTTTGTAACCACAGCATTTACAATTCAAAATTCCATCCTCCGATTGCTTTTCATTTCTGTTCTGGCCATGTTTCTTTCCCTTGTAGGACACAGCCCCAACAGCAGCACTATCACTTACTACAATCGCATTATTATTAATTTCACTGAAAGTCTTCGCGTGCTTTCAAGCTAGCTCACTGGCTTGGCATATTTTCACAGCATTCTCCAATGTTAGTTCGGTTTCTCTCAACAGACGTTCCCTGACCTTTTTATCATGAATACCAAACACAATCTGGTCACGAATCATGGATGCTTTCAGTTCAGAGAAATTACATGTCTTTGCTTTCAGTTTCAGATCGGTCACAAAGCTATCAAAAGTCTCATTTTGCTGCTGTGTCTGTGAACGGAACACGTACCTCTCATAGGTTTCGTTCTTTTTGGGAGAACAATGTGCATCAAATTTCTTTAGCACAGTCTAATTTTTCTCTGTTCTCCTCTGGATTAAATACAAATGTATTAAATACCTCTATCGCCGGTGAGCCTGCAACCGTAAGCAGCAAAGCTATCTTCCTTGCATTTGGCTTCGTACCGAACCTGATGGCAGCAATGTAGAGTTCGAATTGTTGTTTAAAAGTCCGCCAATTGCAGTCGACATTCCCCGTGAGTTTCAAACCCTTCAGTGGCTTCAAAGTCTCCATGTCGCGTTTCACAATATTCAGCAGATTTTACCAATCCTGGTACCATGTTATGTTCATTAATAACTAGACGTTTGCATTATGAACAGCTAGCTTAGAGCTTAGTCATTTAATCAGCCATGTTCTCTACTATGCAGCATCCATCTTGACTACTGCCTTGTGTGTAGCCCAGTGTTATATACATACAGCTATTATTAAACATCAGCTCTACAGCTCCACCTAGTGTACTATTCTAGAATGACATGTTACTGATCATTACAAGTACGACAGCATGTTCACAGACAGTTATCAGGGCATCACTGGGTATAACGTGCATATCCACATCAAGTCCAGCGCGAAGCCTGTCTATTGTAAGGCAAGGTTGGTCCCCTATGCATTGAAATGTCAGGTGGAGGAAGAGCTAGCGAAGCTCAGAGAGAACGGAGTGCTTGTAAAAACTGACAAAAGTGAATGGGCTACCCCGATTGTGGGAGTGCCCAAAGCAGAAAAACTGTACGCTTGTGCGGTGACTACAAAGTTACTATCGACCAAGCAGTTGACGATGAGCAGTACCCGTTACCTACATCGCAAGATTTGTATGCTGCACTTTCTGGGTCAAAGGTTTTCTCCAAGCTTGACCTGTCGCACGTTTACGCTCAGCTGAATGTTGACAAAGAGAGTCAACAGTATCTCACCATCAACACACACAAGGGACTGTACTCATACACCAAACTGCTGTATGGTGTAAAGTCCTCCCCCAAAATCTTCCAGGCTATGATGGATAAGATTTTGCAAGGAGTTCCAAATTGCTTATGTAATCAAGACGATGTGCTGATCGCAACAAGCAGCGAGGAAGAAAATCTAGAAGTATTAGATTTAGTGCTTCAAAGGTTGAATTCCCACAATGTCAAATTGAAAAGGAGCAAATGTGCTTTTGTGCAGCGCGAGGTTGTGTACCTTGGTCTGAAAGTTGATGCAAATGGCTTGCAACCAGTTGAGGAAAAGGTTGATGCTGTCATCAATGCTCCAAAGCCACAGAACGTGTCTGAGTTAAGATCTTTCCTTGGAATGGTCCAGTACTACGCATGTTTCTTACCTGAGTTAGCGACCATGTTCGCTCCATTGCACGAGCGCCTCAAGAAGGATGTCCAGTGGAAGTGGACAAAAGCGCAACAGGAAGCTTACGATGCTTGTAAGAGAAGTTTCTCTAGCGATGCTCTACTTGTGCACTACGACACAGAGCGTGAGCTTAAGTTAGCATGTGTTGCTTCTAGTTATGGTGTGGGAGCTGTCATAAGCCACGTAATGGATAACGGCCAAGAAAAACCAATCACGTTCGCACCATGAACCCTCAAAAAGAGCAAAATAAACTCCGCGCAAATTGATAAGGAAGCACTCACCATAGTGTTTGGAATCAAGAAATTCCAACAGTTCCTGATCAGCAGAAAGTTTATCCTGGTAACCGATCACAAACCACTCCTAGCAATATTGGGGCCCAAATCTGCCATCCCTGCAATGGCCGCATCAAGAATGCAGCGTTGGGCAGTGTTTTTATCACAATATGACTACACGATTGAATATCGCACTTCAAAGCAAAACACACTCGCAGATACCTTGTCCAGGTTGCCACATGAGAACTCGCGTGTTGGGAGTGAAGGTGTAATTTTCACGCTAGGTACAGTTGACAAAGACTTTCCCGTGAATGCAACTGAGATTGCAAATGAGACTCAAAAGGACTCAGTACTGAAAAGAGTGTATGAAAACACGTTAAGTGGATGGACTGATCAGAGTATGGACACAGGATTGAAAGCATTGCATAACCGTCGTACTGAATTGTCTTGTGAGCAAGGTTGTATCAAGTGGGGAAACAGACTGGTTGTGCCTACTTCTTTGAAACATAGAAACATAGAAGATAGGAGCAGGAGTAGGCCATTCGGCCCCTCGAGCCTGCTCCGCCATTTAATGAGATCATGGCTGATCATCCAAATTCAGTACCCTGTCTCTGCTTTCTCCCCATTTCCCTTGGTCCCTTTAGCCTTAAGAAATATATCTAACTCCTTCTTGAATATATTTAATGAATTGGCCTCAACTGCCTTTTGTGGTAGAGAATTCCACAGGTTCACCACTCTCTTGGTGAAGAAATTCCTCCTCATCTCAGTCCTAAATGGCTTACCCCTTATCCTTAGCCTGTGGCCCCTGGTTCTGGACTCTCCCGCCATCGGGTAGAATTCTGGCCGAACTTCATACTGAACATCCAGGGATCGGCAGTATGAAATCAATTGCAAGAAGCTTTGTTTACTGGTCTGGATTAGACAATGATCTTGAATCACTTGTCAGCAAATGCAGCGTTTGCCAAAATTGCTGAAACAAACCACCCAAATCTCCACTACAACCCTGGTCATGACCAAGTAGACCTTTTCAGAGAGTACATGTAGACTTTGGTGAGAAAGCACATGATCATTTCCTGGTACTTGTAGATCATCACTCAAACTGGATTGAAGTGAAACACATGGGTTCAAATACTACAACTGAACGTACCATAGATGAGTTGAGGTTTATCTTCGCATGTCATGGCTTACCTGAAGAGCTTGTTTCAACGGCCCTCAGTTCCGTTCTGCTCTATTCCAAGTGTTCATGAAACGGAACAGTATCAAACACACTCTCGTTTCACCATATCTTCCAGCTTCAAACGGAGCAGCCAAAAGGTCAGTCAGAATAGTAAAAGAAGCTCTCAAAAAGCAAGTGTTGCTGGGTTGTTCGGGACGCACCATGAGGCAACATTTGACAAATTTCTTGCTGAAGTACAGAACTACTCCACACACTACAACTGGATATACCCCAGCAGAACTCTTGGCAAAGAGGAGATTGAGAACACGACTGAGTCTTGTTCAACCAAATTTGGCCTCAAGAGTTGAACAGAAACAGTTGAGTCAGAAACGTTATATGACAGCAATCAGAAAGAACACAATTTCAAACAAAATGAGTGTGTTTGTGTTCTCAGTCCCCCTGGAAAGTCGAGTTCACACAAGTGGGAAATAGGAACCATAGTAGAGGTTGGTGGAACCATGAGATATTTGGTTGAAATTGGTGCAACATTTGAAGTGTTCATGTAGATCAAACGATCTCTGCTAGAGATGAACCAAGACGTGATCTTGAACCACTTGATCATGAACATGTACACGAGTTTGATTCTGTTCAGACTTCAGAAACTGAAGTACCAGATTCAAACAAATCTGAGATAGAAATAGGATCATCTTTGAGTTTGGAACCAGAACAAAACAGCCCGACAATTGGTTCAACACCAAAACCTTCTGTGAGGAGATCAGGAAGGCTCCGCAAACCTGTTATTAAACTGGATTTGTGGTTCATTTAAAAGTAAAAAGCCAGGAGTCTTTGTTATGTGGTACAGGTAATGCTGGGAAAGGTGGGACCATAGTTTGTTGTATTTGAGAGGGGGAGATGAACATTTTTTTAAGGGGAAAGCAGTGTAATGTATTAGCACATGGTTTGTCACATGGTTTGGTATGAGCATGCTCAGTTCGCTCCGGCCTAGTAAAGCCAGCACATGGACCAGCAACTCGTCCTGTCTCTGTCCTTCATTTGTTCTACCCACAGATATTACAGAAAAACAGCTGGGGAGTTTTCACCAATATTTATCTCTCAACCAACACCTAAAACAGATGATCTGGTCATCATCACATTGCTGTTTGTGGGAGCTTGCTGTGCGCAAATTGGCTGCCGCGTTTCCTGCATTACAACAGTGACTGCATGTCTAAATGTACTTCATTGGCTGTAAAGCGCTTTGGGACGTCCTGAGGTATTGAATGGCGCTATAGAAATGCAAGTCTTTCTTTGTAATGCTTTAGAATATTAGATGCTCCATATTAGCTCAGAATTCGACTGCCTTTGTTTTTGCTGCCTTGTAATCACTGAACATGTAACCACTAATGTCCCATGTGGGGCTGACCCAGATGGAAGTGCGTCAACAGCTGAACCAAGTTGAGATCACCACATCATCGCGATGAAAGCAAGGCGCGGAGTCCTTTCAGGTTACAGCTTCTCCTCCAAACGATAGAATCATAGAAATTTACAGCACAGAAGGAGGCCATTCGGCCCATCGTGTCTGTGCCAGCTGGAAAAAGAGCTCTCCAGCCTAATCCCACTTCCCAGCTCTTGGTCCTTGCTTTGTAGGTTACGGCTCTTCAAGTCCATATCCAACTACTTGCGTTGAGGGTTTCTGCCTCTACCACCCTTTCAGGCAGTGAGTTCCAGACCCCCACCACCCTCTGGGTAAGAAAAGTTCTCCTCAACTCCCCTCTAATCCTTCTACCAATTACTTGAAATCTATGCCCCCTGGTTATTGACCTCTCTGCTAGGGGAAATAGGTCCTTCCTGTCCACTCTATCTGGGCCCCTCGTAATTTTATACACTTCCTTTTATTTTCAAAAGGCTTATCCAGTGGAGACTGGGATCAATTGAAACCTTTTAGTCGTTTTGGTATCTACTGACTCTTCTGCTCGCCTTTGAAAGGCTTGGAGGAATCTCTAGCGGCTGCGGTGCTCATGGGCTTGGGACGGCTTGGGATTAACAGAGTGCCAGCGGACCCTCCTCCACCACTATCTACGTCCTCCCCCAGCCACATGCTTTGAATTAATGTGCTTTGTTTATTTTGGCAGTATCTGTCATCCCCGACATAGTCAGCGGTGAAGCTGGACTCTGATTCTCTAATGCTTTGAATAATGTAATTAGATGTCATGTAAATTTGTTCCGGCACTCCACAGTGAATTACTACCCGACTGCATGAAGTGCTACAAAGGAACGTTTTGGATATCAATCGCTGTGGAATATCTGGAGAATTAGCAGGAGAAAGCTGGCCTGCTGTTTCTAACTTTTCATTTGTTCTTTGAAAACCTCGTACTTTCTGACGCACAGCCCCCCGCCCACCCCCGCAACCGTTGCCCATCGCAAACGTGAGTGAGGAACAATCAGCTTGTGGGATTTCCCTGATGCTTCTTATTTCACGAGCCAGGCTGTCAGATGGACCAAACAAAAAAGGAAAATCGTCCGTCACAAAGCTTTCAAGCTCATAGGGACAAGAGGAGGCCATTCAACCCCTCGAGCCATTCAATCAGATCACGGTTGATCTGCACCTCAACTCCATTTACCCGCCATTGCTACATATCCCTCGATACCCGTACCTAACAAAAACCTAGCAATCTCAGTTTTGAAAAGAAGCACGGGGGAGTTCTCCTGGTGTCCTGACCAATATTTATCCATCAACCAAACCTGATACCCTTACCTAACAAAACTCAATCGCGCTCAGTCTTGGAAGCTCCAATTGAGCCCCCAGCATCCAGTCTTTTGGGGAGAGAGTTCCAGATTTCCACTACCTCCTTGTGTGAAAAAGTGATTCCTGATTTCACTCTTGAACGGCCTGGCTCTAATTTTAAGGTTAGGCCCCCTTGTCCTTGATTCCCCGCCGCTGCCCCCACCCCACCAATGGAGATAGTTTCTCCATATCTAACCTATCAAATCCTTTTAACATTTGAAACATTTCGATCAGATCCCCCCTCAGTCTTCGAAACTCAAAGGAGTGCAAGCCAAGTTTATGCAGCCTGTCCTCTTGTAGGCCAATTACCGTCCCATCAGTCTACTCTCAATCATCAGCAAAGTGATGGAAGGTGTCGTCGACAGTGCTATCAAGCGGCACTTACTCAGCAATAACCTGCTAACTGACGCCCAGTTTGGGTTCCGCCAGGGCCACTCAGCTCCTGACCTCATTACAGCCTTGGTCCAAACATGGACAAAAGAGCTGAACTCAAGAGGTGAGGTGAGAGTGACTGCCCTTGACATCAAGGCAGCATTTGATCGAGTGTGGCATCAAGGAGCCCTAGCAAAACTGAAGTCAATGGGAATCAAGGGGAAAACTCTCCATTGGTTGGAATCATACCTAGCACAAAGGAAGTTGGCTGTGGTTGTTGGAGGTCATTCATCTCAATCACATGACATCACTGCAGGAGTTCCTCAGGGCAGTGTCCTAGGCCCAACCATCTTCAGCTGTTTCATCAATGACCTTCCCTCCATCATAAGGTCAGAAGTGGGGATGTTCGCTGATGATTGCACACTGTTCAGCACCATTCGAGACTCGTCAGATACTGACGCAGTCCGTGTCCATATGCAGCAAGACCTGGACAACATTCAGACTTGGGCTGACAAGTGGCAAGTAACATTTGCACCACACAAGTGCTAGGCAATGACCATCTCCAACAAGCGAGACTCTAGCCATCTCCCCTTCACATTCAATGGCATTACCATCGCTGAATCCCCCACTATCAACATCCTAGGGGTTACCATTGATCAGAAACTGAACTGGACCAGCCATATAAATACTGTGGCTACAAGAGCAGGCCAGAGGCTGGGAATTCTGCGGCGAGTGTCTCACCTCCTGACTCCCCAAAGCCTTTCCACCATCTACAAGGCATAAGTCAGGAGTGTGATGGAATACTCTCCACTTGCCTGGATGAGTGCAGCTCCAACAACACTCAAGAAGCTCGACACCATTCAGGATAAAGCAGCCCGCTTGATTGGCACTCCATCCACCTTCAACATTCACTCCCTCCACCAACGGCGCACTGTGGCTGCAGTGTGTACCATCTACAAGATGCACTGCAGCAACTCGCCAAAGCTCCTTCAACAGCACCTTCCAAACCCGCGACCTTGACCACTTAGAAGGACAAGGGCAGCAGACGCATGGGAGCATCACCACCTACAAGTTCCCCTCCAAGCCACACACCATCTTGACTTGGACCTGTATCGCCGATCCTTCACTGTCGCTGGGCCAAAATCCTGGAACTCCCTTCCTAACAGCATTGTGGGTGTACCTACACCATATGGACTGCAGCGGTTCAAGAAGGCGGCTCACCACCATCTTCTCAAGGGCAATTAGGGATGGGCACTAAATGCAGGCCTAGCCAGCCAGCGATGCCCACATCCCATCAATGGATTAAAAAAAAGTTACCCCTCTAAGCTCGCTGCGGTTTCTAATCCTAGCAGCAGGATATGAAGAAATTCCTCCTCATCTCTGTCCTAAATGGCTTACCCCTTATCCTTAGACTGTGACCCTGGTTCTGGACTCCCCGGCCATCGGGAACATCCTTCCTGCATCTAGTCTGTCTCGTCCTGTTAGAATTTTATAAGTTTCAATGAGATCCCCTCATTCTTCTAAACTCCAGCGAGTATAAGCCCAATTGACCCAATCTCTCCTCATACATCATTCCTGCCATCCCAGGTATCAGTCTGGTGAATCTTCGCTGCACTCCCTACATGGCAAGAACATCCTTCCTCAGATAAGGTGACTAAAACTGCACACAATACTCAAGGTGTGGTCTCACCAAGGCCCTGTACAACTGCAGCAAGACATCCTTGTTCCTGTACTCGAATCCTCTCGCAACGAAGGCCAACATACTATTTGCCTTCTTAACCGCCTGCTGCACCTGCATGCTTATTGATGGTTATAAGGATAGGTAGAGATTTTAGGTGAAGGGCTAAGACTCAGTGAAGGATAAACAAGTTTCAAAATACAGTGGACCAAGAATTAATGCTGGTGTGAGTTACTAGAATGTTACCAGAGATGCGGGACGGCAGTTACGTGGAGAGACGAGAGAAGCGGTTTTCTTTATTCATTCACGGGATGTGGGCGTCACTGGCAAGGCCAGCATTTATTCCCCATCCCTAATTGCCCTTGAGAAGGTGGTGGTGAGCCACCTTCTTGAACTGCTGCAGTCCGTGTGGTGATGGTACTCCCAGTGTTGTTAGGGAGGGAGTTCCAGGATTTTGACCCAGCGACAATGAAGGAACGGCCGATATACTTCCAAGTCGGGATGGTGTGTGACTTGGAGGGGAACTTGGAGGTGGTGGTGATCCCATGCGCCTGCTGCCCTTGTCCTTCTAGGTGGTAGAGGTCACGGGTTTGGGAGGTGCTGCCGAAGAAGCCTTGGTGAGTTGCTGCAGTGCATCTTGTAGATGGTACACACTGCAGCCACGGTACGCCGGTGGTAGAGGGAGTGAATGTTTGAAGTGGCAGATGTTCTCCTTAGAGTAGAGAAGGTTAAGGGGAGATTTAATAGAGGTGTTCAAAATCATGAAGGGTTTTGATAGAGTAAATAAGAAAAACTGTTTCCAGTGGCAGAACAGTCAGTTGGACACACGGATTAATCAAGGACAGTCAGCACGGATTTGTTAAGGGACAGTCATATCCGACTAACTTGATTGAATTTTTTGAGGAGGGTTGATGAGGGTAGCACCTTTGATGTAGTCTACATGGATTTTAGCAAGGCTTTTGACAAGGCCCCACATGGCAGACTGGTTAGTCAGAGTAGAAATAGAAGGATACCTCCGATGAATACGTGGCTAGAGGAATGGTGCCAGGAGGAGGGATTCAAGTTCCTGGGACATTGGAACCGGTTCTGGGGGAGGTGGGACCAGTTCAAACCGGACGGTCTGCACCTGGGCAGGGCTGGAACCGATGTCCTGGGGGAGTGTTTGCTAGTGCTGTGGGGGAGGGTTTAAACTAAAATGGAAGGGTGTTGGGAACCTGAGCAGGGAGACAGAGGAAAGGGAAACAAGGATAAAAGCAAAAGATAGGAAGGAGAAAAACAAAAGTGGCAGTCAGAGAAATCAACGGTTTAAATCAAACGTGGCCACAGTAAATACTAATTCTAATAGGTCTAACAGCATTAAAAAAACAAGCCTGAAGGCTTTGTGTCTTAATGCGAGGAGCATTTGTAATAAGGTGGATGAATTGGCTGCGCAAATAGAGGTAAACGAATATGATTTGGTTGGGATTACGGAAACGTGGCTCAAGGACGGCCAAGACTGGGAACTCAACATGCAGGGGTATTCGATATTCAGGAAAGATAGGCAAAAAGGAAAAGGGAGGAGGGGTAGCATTACTGGTTAAAGAAGGGATTAACACAATTGTAATGAAGGATATTAGCTCTGATGAGGTGGAATCTGTATGGGTAGAATTGAGAAATACTAAGGGGAAAAAAACATTAGTGGGAGTGGTATATAGACCTCCAAACAGTAAGGCGGAGGTTGGGGATGGCATTAAAAGGGAAATTAAAGAAGCGTGCAATAAGGGCACAGCAGTCATCATGGGTGACTTTAATCTACATATAGATTGGGCTAACCAAATTAGTAACAATACTGTGGAGGAGGAATTCCTGGAGTGTTTACGGGATGGTTTCCTGGACCAATATGTCGAGGAACCAACCAGAGATCAGGCCATCTTAGACTGGGTATTATGTAACAAGAAAGGATTAATTAGCAATCTTGTTGTACGAGGCCCCTCGGGTCGGAGCGATCATAATATGATCGAATTCTTCATTAAGATGGAGAATGAAGTAGTTGACTCAGAAACTAGGGTCCTCAATTTAAATGAAGGAAACTACGATGGTCTGAGGAGCGAGTTGGGTAGGATTGATTGGGGAATGGCACTCAAAGGGTTGACGGTGGATAGGCAATGGCAAACATTCAAAGACCGAATGGATGAACTACAGAAGTTGTTTATCCCAGTTTGGCATAAAAATAAAACAAAAAAGGTGACTCAACCGTGGCTAACAAGGGAAATTAGGGATAGCATAAGATCCAAGGAGAGGACATACAAATTGGCCAGAAAAAGCAATAATCCTGAGGATTGGGAGCAGTTTAGGATTCAACAAAGGAGGGCAAAGGGATTAATTAAGAAAGGGAAAATAGAATATGAGAGTAAGCTTGCAGGGATCATAAAAACTGACTGTAAAAGCTTTTATAGATATGTAAAGAGAAAAAGATTGGTGAAGTCAAGCGTAGGTCCCTTGCAGTCAGAATTGGGGGAATTTATAATGGGGAGCAAAGAAATGGCAGACCAACTAAATACATATTTTGGTTCTGTCTTCACAAAGGAGGACACAAATAACCTCCCAGAAATACCGCAGAACATAGGGTCTGATGAAAGGGTGGAACTGAAAGAAATCAGTATTTGTAGGGAAATGGTGTTAGGAAAATTGATGGGACTGAAGGCCAATAAATCCCCAGGGCCTGATAATCTACATCCCAGGGTACTTAAGGAAGTGGCCCTAGAAATAGTAGATGCATTGCTGGTCATCTTCCAGAACTTGATAGACTCTGGAACAGTACCCATGGATTGGAGGGTAGCTAATGTTACCACACGGTTCAAAAAAGGTGGCAGAGAAAAAGCGGGGAATTATAGACCGGTAAGCCTGACATCGGTAGTGGGGAAAATGCTAGAGTCCATTCTAAAAGATGTAATAGCCGAGCACTTGGAAAGCAGCGACAGGATCGGACAAAGTCAACATGGATTTACAAAAGGTAAATCATGCTTGACTAATCTACTGGAATTTTTTGAGGATGTAACTGGTAAAATAGATAAGGGAGAACCAGTGGATGTGGTGTATTTGGACTTTCAGAAGGCTTTCGATAAGGTCCCGCATAAGAGGTTAGCGTGCAAAATTAAGGCACATGGGATTGGGGGCAAGGTATTGACTTGGATAGAGAACTGGTTGGCGGACAGAAAGCAAAGAGTTGGAATAAACGGGTCGTTTTCCGAGTGGCAGGCAGTGACTAGTGGGGTACCGCAAGGATCGGTCCTCGGACCCCAGCTGTTCACAATATATATTAATGATCTGGATGAGGGAATTGGATGTAATATCTCCAAATTTGCAGACGACACAAAGCTGGGTGGGAGGGTATGCTGTGAGGAGGATGTCATGAAACTCCAGTATGATTTGGACAGGTTGGGTGATTGGGCAGAAACATGGCAAATGCACTATAATGTGGATAAATGTGAGGTTATCCACTTTGGTGGCAAAAACAGGAAGGCAGATTATTATTTGAATGGCAATAGATTGGGAGAAGGGGAAGTGCAAAGAGGCCTGGGTGTTCTTGTGCACCAGTCGCTGAAGGTAAGCATGCAGGTGCAGCAGGTGGTTAAGAAGGCAAATGGTATGTTGGCCTTCGTAGCAAGAGGGTTCGAGTACAAGAACAAGGATGTCTTGCTGCAGTTGTAAAGGGCCTTGCTGAGACCGCACCTTGAGTATTGTGTGCAGTTTTGGTCACCTTACCTGAAGAAGGACGTTCTTGCCATGGAGGGAGTGCAGCGAAGATTCACCAGGCTGATACCTGGGATGGCAGGAATGACGTACGAGGAGAGATTGTGTCAATTGGGCTTATACTCACTGGAGTTTAGAAGATTGAGAGGGGATCTCATCGAAACCTATAAAATTCTGTCAGGTCTGGACAGACTAGATGCAGAAAGGATGTTTCTGATGGCCGGGGAGTCCAGAACCAGGGGTCATAGTCTAAGGATAAGGGGTAAGCCATTTAGGACTGAAATGATGAGGAATTTCTTCACCCAGAGAGTGGTGAACCTGTGGAATTCTCTGCCACAGAGGGCGGTGGAGGCCAGTTCATTAAATATATTCAAGAAAGAGTTGGATATATTTCTTGAGGCTAAAGGGATCAAGGGATATGGGGAGAAGGCAGGGACAGGGTACTGAATTTGGATGATCAGCCATGATCTCATTGAATGGCAGAGCAGGCTCGAAGGGCCGAATGGCCTACTCCTGCTCCTATCTTCTATGTTTCTATGTTAGAAAAATAAAAGCTCATGGGATCCAAGGGAAAGTGGAAAGTTCGATCCAAAATTGGCTCAGTGGCAGAGAGGAAAGGGTAATGGTCGACGGGTGTTTGTGTGACTGGAAGGCTGCTTCCAGTGGGGTTCCGCAGGGCTCAGTACTAGGTCCCTTGCTCTTTGTGGTAAACATCAATGGTTTAGACTTTAATGTAGGGGGCATGATTAAGAAGTTTGCAGATGTTAAAAAAATTGGCTGCGTGGTTGATAGTGAGGAAGAAAGCTGTAGACTGCAGGAAGATATCAATGAATGGGTCAGGTGGGCAGAAAAGTGGCAAATGGAATTCAATGTGGAGAAATGTGAGGTAATGCATTTGGGGAGGGCTAACAAGGCAAGGGAATACACAATAAATGGTAGGACACTGAAAAGTGTAGAGGGACAGAGGGACCTTGGCGTGCATGCCCACAGATCCCTGAAAGTAGCGGGACAGGTAGATAAGGTGGTTAAGAAGGCATACGGGATACTTGCCTTTATTAACCAAGGCAAAGAATATAAGAGCAAGGTTGAACTGTATAAAACACTAGTTAGGCCACAGCTAGAGTACTGTGTACAGTTCTGGTCACCACATTACAGGAAAGATGTGATTGCACTGGAGAGGGTGCAGAGGAGATTTACAAGGATGTTGCCAGGGCTGGGGAATTTTAGCTATGAGGAAAGATTGGATAGGCTGGGGTTGTTTTCTTTGGAACAGAGGAGGCTGAGGGGAGATTTAATTGAGGTGTATAAAATTATGAGGGGCCTGGATAGAGTGGATAGGAAGGACCTATTTCCCTTAGCAGAGAGGTCAATAACCAGGGGGCATAGATTTAAAGTAATTGGTAGAAGGATTAGAGGGGTGTTGAGGACACCTTTTTCACCCAGAGGGTGGTGGGGGTCTGGAACTCACTGCCTGAAAGGGTGGTAGAGGCAGTTGCAGTCCCTCATTGCATTTAAAAAGTGCTTGGATATGCACTTGAAGTGCCGTAACCTGCAGGGCTACGGACCAAGAGCTGGAAAGTGGGATTAGGCTGGATCTTCTCCGGCCGGCACAGACACGATGGGCTGAATGGCCTCCTTCTGTGCCGTAAATTTCTATGATTCTATGATACATACTTGAAGGAGTAAATTCGCAGGGCTCTGGGGAAAGAGCGAGGGAGTGAGACTAATTAAACAGCTCTTTCAAAGAGCCGGCACAGACATGAAGGGCCGAAGATCTTCATTCTGCGCTCTATCATTCTATGATCAAGTCTTGAGTTTTAAAAGTCTGCAGGAGAAATCAGACTTCTGTATCAGGACAAGGCTAAGTCAATCTTTGGCCACAGAATGAGGCTAGCGAGCTGATTATAGGCAGGAAGATGAGGAATTGAAAACAAATGGCCTTGTCAGAGATTAAAACAAAGCTCAGAAGTGGACATGTGATGACAGAACATAGGGGTGGGGGGATTTATGCGCAGGGTAAGATTGATTGAGGACAGGAGAACATTGAAATCAGAGGGGGCGGTGGAGTATAGATGGAGGTTGAAATCTCTGGGTGCAGTGGCCAAGTGAGGAGACTTTGGCAAGGAGATTACTGGGGATCTTGGGGAGGGCGGTAGACACTGAGGCTTTTGACAGAAAGGCAGGAAGGGTGAAGGAGAAGAAAGTACCAGAGGAGTAGGGCGACAAGTCGAGGTGGGAGCAGGCGATGAAAGCCACACTGTCACCACGATGGTTTGGGTGGGGCGGGTCTGGTGGAACGTGGGCGAGGAAGCCTCAGCGAGGGAGGAGTCACCACCGGTAAGCCATGTTTTGGCCAGGCCCAGGATGTTAACTGACTTGTCAAGGATAAGCTTGTGGACGAAAAGAGGCTTATTTGCAAGGGAACGGACAGTGCAGAGTGGATACACCAGAGGTGTCGGAGAGAGGTAAGGAGGGATAGGGAGCGGAGAGGGAGGGAGGGAGCGGAGAGGGAGGGAGGGAGCGGAGAGGGAGGGAGGGAGCGGAGAGGGAGGGAGGGAGTGGAGAAGGATAGGGAGGAGATTGGACAGGTTTTCTCCTAGAGCGCAGGAATTGCCCCAGTGGAGCGGAGCGAGGCAATGTGGGTTGCTACTTTGGGAGTAAAATAGATTTGCTGGATGCTGCCCTCTATAGGAATAGAAAAGGCAGCACAACTAACAAAAGAATATAACGAGAAACAACCTGGGCTTTATAAATAGAGGCAGAGAGTATAAAAGCCAGGAAGTTATGCTAAACCTGTATAAACACTAGTTTGGCCCCAGCTGGAGTATTGTGTCCAATTCTGGGCATCACACTTTAGGAAGGATGGCAGCACGGTGGCATAGTGGTTAGCACTGTTGCCTCACAGCGCCAGGGACCCGGGTTCGAATCCGGCCTCGGGCGACTGTCTGTGTGGAGTTTGCACATTCTCCCCGTGTTTGCGTGGGTTTCCTCCGGGTGCTCCGGTTTCCTCCCACAGTCCAAAGATGTGCGGGTTAGGTTGATTGGCTATCATAATTTGACCCTTAGTGTTAGGGGGATTAAATACGTGGGGTTACGGGGATAGGGTGGGATATGTGTTGGTGTAGGGGTTACGGGGATTGGGTGGGATATGTGTCGGTGCAGGCTCGATGGGCCGAAATGGCCTCTATCTGCACTGTGGCGTTTCTGTGAATTTCTGTGATTCTGTGATGTGGAGGCTTTGGAGAGGGTGCAGCGGAGATTGATGAGAATGGTTCCAGGGATGAGGGATTAGTTACGTGGAAAGCTGGGGTTGTTCTCCTTGGAGCAGAGAAGGCTAAGAGGAGATTTGATCGAGGTGTTTAAAACCATGAAGAGTTTAGATCGAGTAAATAAAGAGGAACTGTTTCCATTGGCTGAAGGGTCGATAAGCAGAGGGCCCAGATTTAAGGTGATTGGTAAAAGAACCAGAGGCGACACGAGGAAAAACCTTTTTACGCAGCGAGTGGTTAGGATTTGGAATGCACTGCCTGATAGGGTGGTGGAGGCAAATTCAATAGTAGCCTTCAAAAGGGAATTGGATAAATACTTGAGAGAGAAAAAATGGCAGGGATGTGGGACTGACTGGATTGCTCTTCGAAAGAGCCAGCGCTGACTCGATGGGCCGAATGGCCTCCTTCTATGCTGTACTGTTCGATGATTCTATGGGGAGTAGTGGATCTGCTGGTGAGTTTCTCTTTGCGAGCAGGCAATCTGCATCTCTTGAAGCGCTGGACACCAATCACGGTGCTTCAAAGGAGCTCTTCAAGCAGTTCCAGCCAAGACTGCCGTCTGATAGAATGGATGCCACTGTAACTCACCAAGTGGTGGGTAGAGCGGGCGAGAGCTTCGGGAGCAGAACGCAGATTTAGCTACATCAGGCTGAACAGTCAGAGGGATTAAGGTGTTGGAAAACAGAAAACACAAACAGTTCCACTGACCAAGGAATAGGAGGCGAAGCTGTCTAAAGTAGAGAGGGAAGCAGACAATTTGAAAGGTTCAAATAAGGACTGAAGGACAGGTTAAAATGCGCAACACTGAGAACGAGAAACACAAGGCCAAACCACTGGAGGAAGTAAAGACAACTTGCAAAAATATTTGCACTGGGATTGCTGTTGGGGGGTGTATAAAATTATGAGGGGCCTAGATAGAGTGGATAGGAAGGACCTATTTCCCCTTAGCAGAGAGGTCAATAACCAGGGGGCATAGATTTAAAGTAATTGGTCGGAGGTTTAGAGGGGATTTGAGGGGATATTTCTTCACCCAGAGGGTGGTGGGGGTCTGGAACTCACTGCCTGAAGGGGTGGTAGAGGCAGAAACCCTCATTACATTTAAAAAGTACTTGGATATGCACTTGAAGTGCCGTAACCTACAGGGCTATGGACCAAGAGCTGGAAAGTGGGATTAGGCTGGAGAGCTCTTTGTTGGCCGGTACGGACACGATGGGCCGAAATGGTCTCCTTCCGTGCTGTAACTTTCTATGATTCGATGAGTCACTGTTGTAATGTGGGAAACGCAGCAGCCAATGCGTGCACAGCAAGATCCCACTGACAGCAGCGTGATAATGATCAGATAATCTGTTTTAGTGATGTTGATCGAGGGATAAATATTGGCCCCAGGACACAGGGGATAACTCCCCTACTCCTCTTCCAAATTAGTGCCGCGGGATCTTTTGCATCCACCTGAGAGAGCAGATGGGATCTCGGTTTGGCGTCTCATCCGAAAGCCGGCACCTCCGACAGTGCGGCACTCCCTCAGCACTGCACTGGAGCGTCAGTCCAGATTTTTGTGCTCAAGTCTCTGGAGTGGGGACTTGAACCCACGACCTTCTGACTCAGAGGAGAGAGTGCTAGAGCCGCTGGAACCAGAACTGACACTTAGAAATACATGGAGCAGACACTTCCAGGTCCTCCAGCACATCTTTGATGAAGACAGTGAATATGATGCATGGTCGTCGACAAGCTTACCTCAGGCCTCTTTGAAGAGAGATACACCATAATAAAACAAACTACAAGAATCTGTTACAGTGAAGATTTGTTTCCAAGATGTTAGAAGTAACTGGCATGAATACAGTGGACAAGTCTAAACTTGTAAGGAGATTAAAAACAAACCACAGTGCTCATTTTTGGGGTCAAAAGTAAATTAAATATTGGTAATGGAACAGTGGGCTTCAAACATTCTGTTACAGACAAAGCAGGCAAGAACAAGACTCATTTATTTTCAAACAACATCACTAAAAAAAAACACGATCTGGTCATTGTCACATTGCTGTTTGTGGGAGCTTGCTGTGCGCAAATTGGCTGCCGCGTTTCCCACATTACAACAGTGACTACACTTCAAAAAAAAGTGCTTCACTGGTATAAAGTGCTTTGGCTCGTCCGGTGGTCGTGAAAGGCGCTGTATAAAAATCCAAGCCTTTCTTTGATAGAAACAAATCCTTAATTTGGGCTTGCCTTACATTTTCTGATCGCACCCCTCACTTATTATTGTTCCCCCCCCCCAGCTTGAGAGCTGTGTTAAACAGCATTACATTCACCAGCAATATTCAATCAGAGAATCTTACAGCACAGCAAGTCTTAAACAGGGACAGCATGAAGTTGGGCCAGTTGACAACACAATTATGATATTAATAAAGAATAATTATGTCTGTGACATTAATAAAACCCAATTATGACATTATTTAAGCTAGCTTTGCACCCACATTAATAGAAGAGCTTGAAGCATGATTGCAAGGCAGACCCAAGGGTTAATCAGTCCTGTTGCTGCACGGCAGCTCAGCAACGCAACAATCCACCGCCGCATCTCTGCGCAACTCCGCAAAAAGAAAAAAAAATAACCAGGGGGCATAGATTTAAAATAATTGGTCGGAGGTTTAGAGGGGAAATTTCTTCACCCAGAGGGTGGTGGGGGTCTGGAACTCACTGCCTGAAAGGCTGGTAGAGGCACAGACCCTCATTGCATTTAAAAAGTACTTGGATGTGCACCTGAAGTGCCGTAACCTACAGGGCTACGGACCACGAGCTGGAAAGTGGGATTAGGCTGGAGAGCTCTTTGACGGCCGGTACGGACACGATGGGCCAAAATGGTCTCCTTCCGTGCTGTAACTTTCTATGATTCGATGAGTCACTGTTGTAATGTGGGAAACGCAGCAGCCAATGCGTGCACAGCAAGATCCCACTGACAGCAATGTGATAATGACCAGATAATCTGTTTTTGATGTTGGTTGAGGGATAAATATTGGCCAGGACACCGGGGATAACTCCCCTGCTCTTCTTCGAATCGTGCCGTGGGATCTTTTACATCCACCTGAGAGAGCAGACGAGGGCCTCGGTTTAACGTCTCATCCGAAAGCCGGCACCTCCGACAGTGCAGCGCTTCCTCAGTACTGCACTGGAGTGTCAGCCTGGATTATGTGCTCAAGTCTCTGGAGTGGGACTATGAACACACAACTTTCTGGCTCAGAGGCGAGAGTGCTGCCCACTGAGTCTCGTTATGATCACCATCATTCCTCAGTAATATATCGCTGTTCCTTCACAGTAACTAGGTAAAATTCCTGGAGTTCTCTACCCATCACCACGCTGGCTGTAACAGTTCACAGAGAAGGCCCACCACTGCTCCTCAGTGGAACGCGGGGAGCCCAGCTAACTCTGCCTACATTCAGAGAACCAATACAAAAATATCGACTTCAAGAGCACAGATAGTTTTAAAAGCAAATGACTCAGAACCACTTAAATTCTTCAAAGGAGGTAATTAAATTAGTAGACTTGCCTGAAAATACTTACTTACTAAAAGCATTGAGAAAATTCCACATCTGGAGCTTTTAAATTAAGTTTGAAAGTATCCATTCAATATGAAGCTGCTGCCAACATTATGGGGTGTTGCTATGGGAACCCGCATGGGCCCTAGCTATACCTGCCTTTTTGTGGGATATGTGGAACACTCTTTGTTCCAGTCCTACTCAGGTCCCCTCCCTCACCTTTTTCCGGTACATTGATGACTGTATCGGTGCCGTTTCCTGCTCTCGCCCGGAACTAGACAATTTCATTCACTTTGCCTCCAATTTCCACCCTTCCCTCACCTTCACATGGTCCATCTCCAACTCTTTCCTTCCTCGACTTCTCCATCTCCATCTCTGGGGATAGGTTATTGACCAACATTCACTACAAGCCCACTGACTCCCACAGCTACCTGGACTACACTTCCTCCCACCCCGCCTCCTGTAAGGACTCTATTCCATTCTCCCAGTTTCTCCGTCTCCGCCGCATCTGCTCCGACGATGCCACCTTCCATACCAGTGCTTTTGACATGTCTTCCTTTTTCCTCAACCGAAGATTCCCCTCTACTGTGGTTGACACGGCCCTCAACCGTGTCTGTTCTATCTCCTGCACTTCTGCCCTCACCCCGCCCCTCCCCCCCGGAACCACGATAGGGTTCCCCTTGTCCTCACCTTTCACCCCACCAGCCTCCACATTCAACGGATCATCCTTCGCCATTTCCACCACCTCCAAAGTGATCCCACCACCAAACGCATCTTCCCCTCACCTCCCCTTTCAGCATTCCGTAGGGACCGCTCCCTCCGCGACACCCTAGTCCAGTCCTCTATCACCCTCAACACCCCTTCCCCTTCGCCCGGCACCTGCCCGTGCAAGCGGAGGAGATGTAACACCTCCCCCCTTCCCACTGTCCAGGGCCCCAAACACCCCTTCCAGGTGAAACAGCGATTTACTTGTACTTCTTGCAATCTAGTATACTGTATTCGCTGCTCACGATGTGGTCTCCTCTACATTGGGGAGACCAAACGCAGATTGGGTGACCGCTTTGCGGAACACCTCTGTTCAGTCCGTAAGGGGGACCCCGAGCTCCCGGTCGCCTGTCACTTTAATTCACCGCTCCATTCCCACTCAGACCTCACCGTCCTCGGCCTCTTGCATTGTTCCATGGAAGAAACATAGAAACATAAAAGATAGGAGCAGGAGTAGGCCATTCGGCCCTTTGAGCCTGCTCCGCCATTCAATGAGATCATGGCTGATCATCCAAATTCAGTACCCTGTCCCTGCCTTCTCCCCATATCCCTTGATCCCTTTAGCCTTAAGAAATATATCCAACTCTTTCTTGAATGTACTTAATGAACTGGCCTCCACCACCCTCTGTGGCAGAGAATTCCATAGGTTCACCACTCTCTGGGTGAAGAAATTCCTCCTCATTTCAGTCCTAAATGGCTTACCCCTTATCCTTAGACTATGACCCCTGGTTCTGGACTCCCCGGCCATCAGAAACATCCTTCCTGCATCTAGTCTGTCCAGGCCTGACAGAATTTTATAGGTTTCGATGAGATCCCCTCTCAATCTTCTAAACTCCAGTGAGTATAAGCCCAATTGACACAATCTCTCCTCATACATCATTCCTGCCATCCCAGGTATCAGCCTGGTGAATCTTCGCTGCACTCCCTCCATGGCAAGAACGTCCTTCCTCAGGTAAGGCGACCAAAACTGCACACAATACTCAAGGTGTGGTCTCACCAAGGCCCTGTACAACTGCAGCAAGACATCCTTGTTCTTGTACTCGAACCCTCTTGCTACGAAGGCCAACATACCATTTGCCTTCTTAACCGCCTGCTGCACCTGCATGCTTACCTTCAGCGACTGGTGCACAAGAACACCCAGGTCTCTTTGCATTTCCCCTTCTCCCAATCTATTGCCATTCAAATAATAATCTGCCTTCCTGTTTTTGCCACCAAAGTGGATAACTCCACATTATAGTGCATTTGCCATGTTTCTGCCCAATCACCCAACCTGTCCAAATCGTACTGGAGTTTCACGACATCCTCCTCACAGCATACCCTCCCACCCAGCTTTGTGTCGTCTGCAAATTTGGAGATATTACATCCAATTCCCTTGTCCAGATCATTAATATACAGGTAGACTATCCTTTATCCGAAAACCTCGGGACCAGCCGTGTTTCGGTTTTCGGATTTCAGAAGGTATTACGGGGCAGCACCCCGTAAGTCACCACATTAATATTTCTGCAGCGAACCTTATGAATACCTGTATTCACACTGAGTGGGATAATTAAAGACTATAAATACTGTAGTATTACAGGGATAAATACTCTAGTACAGTTTATTTGTAAGGAAAACATTCAGTAAAACTTCAAACATATACAGGTACAAACTAAGCTAAATACCTGTACATATACATGCAGTAAAGGTACATTACATCTGGCTTGAGGATCTTGGAGAAGAGGGTACATCAGTGTTGTCATCATTGTCATCATGTTGGAGTCGGACATCTGAAGATGGGCCAGGAACAGGATTCTCAAGTGATGAAGCAGCACTACGACAGACGGCCTTTTAAAAGATTTCTTCCAGTGTCATCTGTCTCATTAACATTGGTTTCTGTCTAAGCAGTCTCTCTTTAATTGAGTAAACTTGCATAATCTCTTGCTCACTGATAATGCACGTTGTTCAAGGCCAGCAATTAACTGATCACACATTGTCACCATATCGTCTATGGGGATTTTTTCACCTGTGTTCACAATGTCATCATCATCATCATCACTACTATCCTCATGCTTGTCTTTATTTAACACCATTTCAGCAATTTCCCCATCACTCAACGAATGCACAACAGGTGCATCATTGTCAATGTTCAGCACTTCTTCGATGTCAGCTTCCTCTAACTTATTTACACTTTCGGATGATAAACCTTTGGCGTAAGTAAGGAGGTTTGATATCATCATCTTCTCCTGACTGACAGGAAATCCTTCAAAATCTTCATCTGCAGGTCCATCTTCATGAAACATCGTTGAAGGCCAAAGTCTGTGCCAAGCATTTATTAATGTTGGTTTGTCAACATCGTTCCAAGCATTAGCAACTGCGTAAATGGCATCCTTAACATTGAACTCTTTCAGGAAGCTTTGGATTCCTATGCCTCTGTTGATTGCATCAAGCATAGAGTTCAAAAAAACGTCTTTATCCTTGCTCTTCATGGAGCGTAAAATTCCTTGGTCACAAGACTGTATTAAAGATGTCACATTAGGGGGAAAGTTAATGCCGAAAACATAACTTTTCACAAGAAGTTCAGGAGGGGGATGTGCGGAGCAGTTGTCCAGGAACAATAAAATTTTGCAGTTTTCTTCCAGTCCAACTTGCCTGCAATGAGCTCGTGTCACTGGTACGAAGTGGTTATTGAACCAGTGAGAAAATATTCCTCTGGTTACCCATACTTTCTTGCTCGCATAATAATGCACAGGTAAATTGCATACACCTTTCAAACATCTCGGATGTTGGCTTTTTCCAATCACTACCAACTTTAACTTGTGTGTGCCTGCAGCATTGGCACACCCAAGAACAGTCAACCTGTCCTTAGCATCCTTAAAACCTGCTGGTGCACTCTCATCAGCCGTTGTTAATGTTTTTCTAGGAACGTAGCGCCAGAACAGAGCTGTTTCATCAGCATTGTAAATTTGTTCAGGACCGAGGTTTTCATCAGATATTATTTTTGCAAATTCATCTATGTAATTTTCAGCTGCTTCATGATCGGCAGAAGCTTTTTCACCACAGATTTTCAGATATTTTATACCATGACGCTTCTTAAATTTATGCAGCCAACCTTCTGAATATTCACACTCAACTTCAATGTTCAGTTCTTCATGGTATATTCTAGCTTGTTTCATGACCATCAAACCAGTCAGTGGCACACGTTCACCTCTGCGTTGTCGAATCCACTCAATCAGCACACGGTCAAGATCTTCATTTTTTGCCCTATGCAATGTTTTCCTACTTTTCATTAGTTTATGGTCATCACTGTCAGTGTAAAACTTCAACAACTTGTCTTTCTGTTTCTTTAAGTCATATATGGTGGTAGTTCCCACACCATATTCTTCAGTAAGACGTCGCACAGACACACCACGATCAAGCTTCTGCAATAACTCCACTTTCTGCGATATCGATAATGAGAGATGCTTCCTTCTCTGCTTCTCACTGTTACCCATAGGGGGATCTGCAGCTCTTTTTAGCATTTTCAGAAATCGTAAAACAAGAACAAATATCAAAGAGAGCAGCAGGCGCACGTGTGACAGCACGTGCGTCGGGTCATGTTTTGCGCCACTCGGGTCATGTCGTGCGCACGATTTATGCTGAACGAAAAAACTTTCGGTTTTCAGAGGTTTTCTGTTTTCGGAAGTGCGGATAAAGGCTGGTACACTATCCCTTATCCGAAAGGGTGGGGGTCGGGGGGGGAGAGAAGAATATCGGACAGGCCGCTGTATTGTTGGGTTGACTCTCCCGGTACCTCCTTCACACTGCCCGGCTCGGCCTGCAATCTCCTACCCAGGAGGGAACTCTGTGACCCCTCTGCCCTGCTCAGTGTAAGTTGTGCGCCACTCTGGTCATGTCGTGCGCATGACTTACGCTGAACGAAAAAACTTTCGGTTTTCAGAGGATTTCGGTTTTCGGAAGTGCGGATAAAGGATAGTCTACCTGTATATTGTGAACAGCTGGGGTCCTAGGACCGATCCTTGCGGTACCCCACTAGTCACTGCCTGCCACTCGGAAAACGACCCGTTTATTCCAACTCTTTGCTTTCTGTCCGCCAACCTGTTCTCTGTCCAAGTCAAGACCTTGCCCCCAATCCCATGTGCCTTAATTTTGCACGCTAATCTCTTACGTGGGACCTTATCGAAAGCCTTCTGAAAGTCCAAATACACCACATCCACTGGTTCTCCCTTATCTATTTTACCAGTTACATCCTCAAAAAATTCCAGTAGATTTACCTTTTGTAAATCCATGTTGACTTTGTCCGATCCAGTCACTGCTTTCCAAGTGCTCTGCTATGACATATTTTATAATGGACTCTACCATTTTCCCCACTACCGATGTCAAGCTTACCGGTCTATAATTCCCCGCCTTTTCTCTACCACCTTTTTTGAATAGTGGGGTAACATTAGCTACCCGCCAATCCATGGGTACTGTTCCAGAGTCTATCGAGTTCTGGAAGATGACCAGCAATGCATCTACTATTTCTAGGGCCACTTCCTTAAGTACCCTGGGATGTAGATTATCAGGCCCTGGGGATTTATCGGCCTTCAGTCCCATCAATTTTCCTAACACCATTTCCCTACAAATACTGATTTCTTTCAGTTCCACCCTTTCATCAGACCCTATGTTCCCCGGCATCTCTGGGAGGTTATTTGTGTCCTCTTTTGTGAAGACAGAACCAAAATATGTATTTAGTTGGTCTGCCATTTCTTTGTTCCCCGTTATAAATTCCCCCGATTCTGACTGCAAGGGACCTACGCTTGACTTCACCAATCTTTTTCTCTTCACATATCTATAAAAGCTTTTACAGTCAGTTTTTATGTTACCTGCAAGCTTACTCTCATATTCTATTTTCCCTTTCTTCATTAATCCCTTTGTCCTCCTTTGTTGAATCCTAAACTGCTCCCAATCCTCAGGATTATTGCTTTTTCTGGCCAATTTATATGCCCTCTCCTTGGACCTTATGCTATCCCTAATTTCCCTTGTTAGCCACGGTTGGGTCACCTTTTTTGTTTTATTTTTATGCCAAACTGGGATGAACAAATTCTGTAGTTCATCCATTCGGTCTTTGAATGTTTGCCATTGCCTATCCACCGTCAACCCTTTGAGTGCCATTCCCCAATCAATCCTACCCAACTTGCTCCTCAGACCATCATAGTTTCCTTTATTTAAATTGAGGACCCTACTCTCCGAGTCAACTACTTCATTCTCCATCTTAATGAAGAATTCGATCATATTATGATCGCTCCGACCCAAGGGGCCTCGTACAACAAGATTGCTAATTAATCCTTTGTAGCGGTTCGGGTAAATCGCCACTAAATGAAAGAGTTTAACTTCGACGAACTATAAATAAGTTGTTTATTTACCAGAACAGGATAATTACAGCAGGTAAGGTAGCAGATAAGATGGCTGACTGCAGGAGCACGTTATAGGTCTTGTCCCAGCGGGGACTCCACAAGGGCTGAGTTCCCAGTCCCGTGGGGAGCGTCATGACCTCATTACGCTCTGCTCTATATTCCCGCGCTTTGGGCGTCACGTGACCGCTACGTGACGTCAGCACGTTCACGTGCGCTTAGGCGGTCACGTGACCTGCGCCGTTGCATCGGTACATCTCCCCGGTACGGAGGCTGGCTTTGAAGGCCGAGGTTGTGAGGCTGGGCTATGCCGGTACTTGCCGCGGGAGTAGAGGATCGCTTCACTCCCGCCTGCTGGCCGATGCGGCCGAAGTCGCGGTAGGCTGGGCTGTGCCAGCGGCTGTCTAGGAAACCCGAGTCGGGCCGGCGCTCATGCGTCACGTGATGCGTGACGTCAGCGCGTTGGGCCGTTGCCCCTTTAAGAGGCGACCTAACAGGTAAGTTAAAGGGGCAACAGCCCCAACTGGTATGTTATACAAATAAGTAAGTTAAGTACATACATAAGTAAGTTAAGTTAAAGGGAATTATGTATCTCAATGTAAAGGACAACCAATGGGACCGCCACACCTTTCTCATTACATAATACCCAGTCTAAGATGGCCTGATCTCTGGTTGGTTCCTCGACATATTGGTCCAGGAAACCATCCCGTAAACACTCCAGGAATTCCTCCTCCACAGTATTGTTACTAATTTGGTTGGCCCAATCTATATGCAGATTAAAGTCACCCATGATGACTGCTGTGCCCTTATTGCACGCTTCTTTAATTTCCCTTTTAATGCCATCCCCAACTTCCGCCTTGCTGTTCAGAGGTCTATAAACCACTCCCACTAACGTTTTTTTCCCCTTAGTGTTTCTCAATTCTACCCATACAGATTCCACCTCATCAGAGCTAATATCCTTCATTACAATTGTGTTAATCCCTTCTTTAACCAGTAATGCTACCCCATCTCCCTTTCCTTTTTGCCTATCCTTCCTGAATATCGAATACCCCTGGATGTTGAGTTCCCAGTCCTGGCCTTCCTTGAGCCACGTTTCCGTAATCCCAACCAAATCGTATTTGTTTACTTCTATTTGCGCAGCCAATTCATCCACCTTATTACAAATGCTCCTCGCATTAAGACACAAAGCCTTCAGGCTTGTTTATTTAACGCTCTTAGACCTATTAGAATTATTATTTACTGTGGCCATGTTTGATTTAAACCGTTGATTTCTCTGACTGCCACTTTTGTTTTTCTCCTTCCTATCTTTTGCTTTTATCCTTGTTTCCCTTTCCTCTGTCTCCCTGCTCAGGTTCCCAACCCCCTGCCATTTTAGTTTAAACCCTCCCCCACAGCACCAGCAAACACTCCCCCTAGGACATCGGTTGCAGCCCTGCCCAGGTGCAAACCGTCCGGTTTGAACTGGTTCCAATGTCCCAGGAACTTGAATCCCTCCCCCTGGCACCATTCCTCTAGCCACGTATTCATCTGAAGTATCCTTCTATTTCTACTCTGACTCGCACGTGGCACTGGTAGCAATCCTGAAATTACTACCTTTGAGGTCCTGTTTTTTAATTTATCTCCTAACTCCATATATTCCGCTTTTAGGACCTCATCCCGCTTTTTACCTATATCGTTGGTGCCTATATGCACCACGACAACTGGCTGTTCACCCTCCCCTTCCAAGATGTTCTGCAGCCGCTCGGAGACATCCTTGACCCTTGCACCAGGGAGGCAACACACCATCCTGGAGTCTCGTTTGCGGCCGCAGAAATGCCTATCTATTCCCCTTACAATTGAATCCCCTATTACTGTAGCTCTACCCCTCTTTTTCCTCCCATTCTGTGCAGCAGAGCCACCCCTGGTGCCAGGAAGTTGGCTGCTGCTGCCTTCCTCTGATAAGCCATCCCCCCCAACAGTACTCAAAGTGGTTTATCTGTTGGAGAGGGGGACGGCCACAGGGGACCCCTGCACTACCTGCCTGCGCCTAGTACTCTGCCTGTTGGTCACCCGTTCCCTTTCTTCCTGTCCAACCTCTACCTGCGGTGTGTCCAACTCCGTAAATGTGCTATTCACGATGTCCTGAGCATCGTGAACGCTCCAGTATGTATCCAATCGCAGCTCCAACGCCGCAATGCGGTCTGTCAGTAGCTGCAGCTGGATGCACTTCCTGCACATGTAGTTGTCAGGGACACAGGAAGTGTCCCTGAGTTCCCACATATCGCAGGAGGAGCAGATCACAGGGCCCGGCTGTCCTGCCATGACTTACCCTTTAATTAATTGAATTTAAATTAAATCAATCAATCCCACTAATTACACTAGTTAACTGGTTTACCAACAGTCCCGCTACACCAGAAAGACCTTAGAAACTATAAACCAGAGTTAAAGTTTAAAAAAAAGAGAAATACTCACCAACCAATCACTTACCTGCTTCCTGGTGACGTCACACTTTGATTACTTTTTACCTCTCCCCTGCTGTTGAATTGGTCGGGCCTCGCCTCGCTCCTCCTTTTAAAGTTGCCGCGCTGCTTGTACCTCACGCAGGTCCGCTCTGGTCGGGCGTCGCTGCTCACTCCACTCCCAGGTCAGCCGCTGTGGTCGGGCCTCGCCTCGCCCCTCCTTTTAAAGTTGCCGCGCTGCTTGTACCTCACGCAGGTCCGCTCTGGTCGGGCGTCGCTGCTCACTCCACTCCCAGGTCAGCCGCTGTGGTCGGGCCTCGCCTCGCCCCTCCTTTTAAAGTTGCCGCGCTGCTTGTACCACACTTTTTGTCTGTGTCTTTTTTCTTCTCCCCCACATGGCGCAATTTGCACTTCATCTAGAGCCATCCTGTTTCTTAACCTGTTCCATTACCATCTCCTTTTGCCTTGAATATCTCTCCTGCCTTCCAGCCTATCACAGACCTTCCCTTTTGTTCTTTCCTCCCCTCCCCCCTTTCCCAGCCCCTGCACTTGCTTAAAAATCTGTTACATTTCCTGCTTTTTTCCAGTTCTGATGAAAGGTCATCGACCGGGGCGGGGGGGGAAGCAAAGTCCCTAGCGCCCGGGCGCAGTGCCACTAACGCCTCCTGTGAAATTCAGTGGGAGGTTAGGGGCGACGGTAGCCAGTAGCGCCCCATGGTGCTGAGCCGCCGGCGCTGACGTCATTGCTGTGTGCAGCGCCCCGGCCGTAAACTTGGGTTTCATCCCCTGACCTATCGCCGGACGATATGTCCGGCAGGCCCCCGGTGAGCGCAGCGCTAGGCCCCTTCCCTTTAATCAGGGCAGGGGGGTCTGCAATTATGTGCGCTACGTGTCGACGCATCTGGTGCTGCTGCACGTAGCGCCCCACGACGGAGGGGACGTGTTTCCAGTAGCGTCCCGCCTCCTGCTTGGGGCTCTACTACTGAATTTACGGTGCAGGGGCGCTAGAATTTGTCCCCCTATATCTTTCAAACACCTTCAGGGAAATTGATTTTCAGACAAGGTATTGTAACCTTCAGTAACTGACGGAACGCTGTATGTAGATTGCTGTGTGCATTTTACTTTCAAAGGGACACTGATGTACTGGAGATAGCGCATAGAAAGCGATGAGGATAATTCCAGCACTTAAAACTCAAAGCACAAGGACAGGCTCATAAAATTGAACTAATTTTGAGAAAGGATCGAAATCGCACAAGCTATAGATTATGGGGATACAAGTATATAATTTTTGCCTAGCTGTATTTTTTTTTTTTTTTAAGTATATAGAACTAGATAAATGCTCCTTTACTACAAATGTTCTGTAAATTCAAGGCTCTTTGACCATATATTTAACTAAGGGTTTTCTGTCGTACATCAAAAGAGCAACACACCAAATGATGGTCAACATAACTAAAAACTCCCATTTATTAACCCACAGATCAATGCAGTGATATACATTTGAGTAAAGCACAGTTCCACAAGTTTTGGCAGTCTCAATCCCAACCTTTCACAAAAAACCTTTTGTATAATTGCATCGCAGAGTTCCAGCGAAAACCAACACGCGAATCTTGAATTTGCCAGAAACAGGCAATTTGGCAACACAAAGTAGGCCCGAAATCCTCAATTCTGAATGACCAAAGATGATGTTCTCATTGTCACAGGCAGGGCTGATGATGTTTCAAAGCCGGCGAATCAAGCAGAGGGAATCGCTGCTGAAACAGAACTCATTTTACAGGCAAAACCCACTGAAGATGATCTGTCGAAACACCAATTTTTTTTCTGGGGAGAGGGGGAATGGAAAAAGTCACTCGACAAGTTGATCTGCATTTCCAAAACTTGTATTATTTTAAACCGTCTAAAAGTGCCACGCACATTCCACTTGAGTAAAAGCACAAATGACATGTCATGCCTGCACCCCCTCTTGTCGGGGGGGGGGGGTGGTGGGTTGTCCTGATTCGTGGCTTTCAAGGCACCTTTCTGCTTATTGTTGGGAGGCATTTATTTAAACAAGCACTCGTCAACTTAAGGGCCTTTGTCAAGTTCACTTGCTGCAGAGATCTCAGCCACCTCCTTTGTAGTTTTCCTGTGTGGGGCTGCCCTCTGTTTTATACCATTTATGGGGCAATTCATTCATGGATGATTTTTCATGCAGGAAGCGTCTCAGCTTTGGGCGTCCGTTTTTTTTTGCAATCCTCCTCATTAAGGTCTTCAGCCCAATGTTAGGCTCAGGTTTGGGTGTCGATAGACGCTTCTTTTGGGAAATCTCCGAGTGCTCGAAGAGATCACCTGTGTAGATGAAAGCTCCTCATTAAAGGGGCTGTGCGGACGCCTTCCCTCGGTGCTTTGCCAGTCACACTGTTGCTTGAAATCTTTCCCTTCAGACAGAGCAGGCAAACATTTCTCCTTCCACAAGGCATTTCCTTTTTATTGGGGACAGGGGATCATCTTTGTAATATTCCCTTCCTCAGCTGCTGTTTGGCGGGTTATGTTGCCTACGTAACAGTGACTGCCAATCACAAGCAAGTCACTGGACGCGACGCGCTTTGGAACATCGTGAAACGAGGGGCAATTCAACGAGGTGCAAGTTCTTATTCCTTTAACAGGCCGACAATGATACCACTTCTGAGAATAACGCCCTGACAGGTAGATGATTGGCCACTTTTGTATTACGGTTAGCTGGTGTTTGTAACTATTAGCCGACAAAACAAGTCGCTGCAAAGAAAAGGCATCTGCTTTTGTGAAGCATTTTGAGATATTTCAGAACTGTATCGAAGCTGTATATAAAATGCAAGTCCTTCTTGTGTTGGCAGTGCTCGAGGAAAGCGTAGACTGCCAGGCTGTGGGGGCAAGGTGGGTAGATTCCTTGGTTGGTTTGGGGGGGGGGGGGGGGGGGGGGGGTGGTGGTGGTGAAGAGTAGACAGTTGTGGCAGGTATATCACCTGGCTGCCTGGAAAGGGGGAGAGTCGATCACCTGGTTAGAGATATGGGTGTGATCCCCTGGTTGAGGCGGGGCCAGTTGATCCCCGAGTCAGTGGTCAGGAGGTAGATCATCGGAGGGGAGGGCGAAGCGGACGTTAAATTCCCGGGGAGGAAATTCCCGATCTCCTCGAGTCCCTGGTTTAAGGGGGCCCTCTTCCTTCTCTAGACCCCCCTCTCCTTTCCCCATAACCCCTTCTCTCATCCCCTCCAGACCCCCCCTCCTCCCCCATAGCCCCTCTTCCCCCCAGGCCCCTCTTCTTCCCAGAAAGCACCCTTCAGGTCCCTCACCTGCCCCATAACCCCTCTCGCTCCCAAGACCCCTCTTCACCCCAGAAAGCACCCTTCAGACCCCTTCCTCCCCCAAAACCCCTCATCTCCTCACAAAGCACCCTTCAGACCCCTCTTCTCCCCCTATACCCTCCCTCCAGACCCCTCCTCCCCTCTAGCCCATCCCCTAGACCCCTCCTACACCACCATCCCCCTCTACATCCCTCTCCTCCCCCCCCCCCAATCCCTTCTCCTGCCCTATAGCCCCTCTCCAGTGTCCCCTGTAGCCCCCTCCCCCCCTCAGGCCTCCAGTGTCCCCTATAGCCCCACTCGTGTCCCCTATAGCCCCCCTCCTCCTCCAGTCTCCCCTATAGCCCCCCTCCCTCTCCAGTCTTCCCTATAGCCCCCCTCTCTACTCAGGCCTCCAGTCTCCCCTGTAGCCCCAGACCCTCCCCGGGCCCCCCTCAGGCCTCCTCGGGTTTGTCGGGCGGCGGGCCGCAGGGCTGCAGCATCTTCTCCATGAGGTTGAAGCGGACGCGGGCCTTGGTCTCGTTCTCGGCCACGGCGAAGTAGTTGAGCAGGTCGAAGTGGCCCATGTAGGAGGCGAACGAGTCGCGGTGCTGGTTGACCAGCCACTCCCACTTGGTGGTGTCGGCGTGGCCCGTGCCGATGTACTTGGACTGCAGGTGCTCCAACTGGCTGTGGATGTTGTAGCGGTCCGTCATGGCGCCCCCCCCGAACTCCGGCTCAGACCGACAAGAAAACACGAGGCCTCACCGACTCGGCCCGGCCGCTAAATCCAGGAAAACCCAACATGGCCGCCGCCTGAAGCCGCAAGGCGGAAAACCCAACATGGCCGCCGTTACCATGGTCATAGCTCCACTCATTTTTTTAAATTATTATATAAACTGAAAGCTAATCCTGCCACAAGCCGACGGTGTCTGATTTACTTAAAGGGAAAAATATTTTTGGTAAATCAGAGCTTTTTTATTCATTAAAAAATAAATGACATTCCTGCGCATGCCCATTGGGAAGCGGATGGGTTGCTTGCTCTCGGTCGCCCCCTCGGCTGGAGGAGCGCTGCTGCGTGGAACTGCAAGACTCTGCCTTCTCCCTCCACCAAGCCACCTCTCCATATTCCTCCACATTGAAGAACTTCAGACAGTGTTTGACCAGTGTCTAGAATAGTCATATTTAGATTGGGGTACCCAAGAGAAGCCTACTGTTTCCTACATTACAACAGTGACTACACTTCAGAAAGTACTTCAATGGCTCTAAAGTGCTTTGGGACGTCCGGTGGTTGTGAAAGGCGCTATAGAAATGCAAGTCTTTCTTTCTGATCGTGCAGTGTTATCCCATATATTATATGACGCAGAAAAGAATGACTTACATTTTTAATGCTTTATCATTATTACATAGAATTACAGCACAGAAACAGGCCATTCGGCCCAACAAGTCTGTGCCGCTTCAGATCATAACCTCGGCCCCTGTTATATTTTTAATATTTTTTATCCACACGTTTGGTTTGTGACTTTTCCTTTTCTCTCTCTCTCTCCCACACGGCAGCTGTCTCTCACTCTGCCAGCGCATTTCACACTTCAGTTAGAGCCATTGTCTGTTTCTTTACCTGTCCTATTACCATCTCGTCTCACCTTGAGTATCTCTCAATGTCTCTTCTTTCATCCCCTCCCCCATTTCCCAGCCCCCAAACTGCCTTTTGTTTCATTTCCTGCCTTTTCTCCCAGCTCTGTAGAAGGGTTTCGACCCGAAACGTTGACTCTATTTCTCTCTCCACGGATGTTGCCTGGCCTGCTGAGTTTTTCCAGCATTTTCTGTTGTTATTTCGGATTTCCAGCATCCGCAGTATTTTGCTATCGTAAGTCTGTGCCGCTGTTTATCCTCCACACAAGGTTCCTCCCACCCCTCTTCATCTCACCCCAGCAGCATATCCTTTCTCCCTCATGTGTTTATCTAGCTTCCCTTTAAATGCATCTATGCTATTCACCTCAACAACTCGAGTATAAGAACATAAGAAATAGGAGCAGGAGTCGGCCATACCGCCCCTCGAGCCTGCTCTGCCATTCAATAAGATCATGGCTGATCTTCGACCTCAACTCCACTTTCCTGCACTATCCTCATATCCAGTGATTCCCTTAATATCCAAAAATCTATCGATCTCTGTCCTGAATATACTCAACGACTGAGCCTCCACAGCCCTCTGGGGTAGAGAATTCCAAAGATTCACCACCCTCTGAGTGAAGAAACTTCTCTTCATCTCAGGTAGCGAGATCCGCATTCTCACCACTCTCTGGGTAAAGAAGTTTCTCCTAAATTCCCTATTGGATGTATTAATGCCTATCTTATATTTATGGCCCCTAGTGTTGATCTCCCCCATAAGTGGAAACATCTTCTCTACGTCGACCCTATCAAACCCTTTCATCATCTTGAAGACCTCCATCAGGTCACCCCTCAAGCCTTCGCTTTTCATGCTTCTCAGGAATGGCTCAAAGTACCACACGTACAATGAATTACTTTGAATTGCAGTGTATATTTTTGTGTAGTAGCCATTTTGCATCCGGCAAGGTTTCCACAAACTTCAGTGAGCTCAATGACCAGTTAATCTGTTGTTTGGTGGGAATGGCGGAAGGGCAGAATGTTGGCCAGGAAATTTTGGGGAATAGCCTGGCTCATCTTCAACTAGTCTCAGTCTCAGTGCGCCAGTGAGGGAGGGTAGTCAAAACTGCCCAACGCATTACCGGCTACCGACCATAGAGCACATATACCAGAAACGCTGTTTACGGAGGTCACGGACCATCATCAAAGACCCTACCCACCCCAGCCACAGTCTGTTCGCCCTCCTGCCATCTGGGAGATGCTACAGATGCATTCGCACCCGAACGACCAGATTTAGGAACAGCTTCTTTCCCAGGGCTGTCATCCTACTGAACTCCACAAATAAACTCTAAAGCCTGCACATCTGCCAATGCACTTTATTATGTTTATGTTAATGTATTACAAGCCAAATGAATGTTGAATGTTTAAATGTCTTAATCTAAATGTACACTCTCGGGAGCCGCAAGCTTACATTTCGTTGTACTGCACTTGTGCACTAACAATGACAATAAAGTGGATCATTATTATTATTATTATTTTGGATATTGAGTTCAGTGGCAGGGGCACCGATCAAGCTCTGTCCTGGGTGGTGTTGAGCTTCTTGAGTGTTATTGTGGCTGCCCCCATTCAGGCGAGTGGTGAATCTCCCATCACACTCCTGACTTGGACCTTACTAACCCTGCTATACCTGAACTTGCTGCTGACACAGGATGCTCAAGCTGGAAAAGTCCACCAGCATTAACTTACGTCACCTCAGTGGGCACACAATTTCCTTCTCTTCACACAAGTCCCAGTCCAGAGACTTGATCGCAAAAATCCAGGCAGACACTCCAGCGCAGTGCTGAGGGAGTGCCGCACTGTCGGAGGTGTCGTCTTTTGGATGGGACATTAAACTGAGGCCCTGTCTGCTCTCTCAGCTGGACGTAAAAGACCCCATGGCACTATTTTGAAGAAGAGCAGGGGACACTGGCACCAGTACTGGGGCAGGAGGGAGCTGTTCCGTTGGGACGGGCTTCACTTGGCCAGTGCTGGGACTAGAGTCCTGGCGGATCATATAACTAGGGCTGTCGAGAGGGCTTTAAACTAACTAGTGGGGGGGAGGTTCCTAGAGAGCAAATAATAAAAATGACAACAGAGAAGGTCATAGACTTAGGTAGCAGTGGGGAAATTAAAAACCAGAGCATGTCAGGAAGGGGCAGAAGGTATGGAGTAAAAGGTAAAGTAATAAAAAGGGCAAAAGCAGGAACTAAGTGTCACAAAACATATTTGAAAGTTCTCTATCTGAATGCACGTAGCATTCGTAACAAAATAGACGAGTTAATGGCACAAATAACTACATATGGGTATGATCTTGTGGCCATTACAGAAACGTGGCTGCAGGGTGACAATGCCTGGGAATTAAACATACCAGGTTATTTAACGATCAGGAAGGACAGGCAGGAAGGAAGGGGAGGTGGGGTGGCTATGTTAATAAAGGAAGGAATCACTGTAATACAGAGAAATTATATTGGGTCAAAAGATCAGGATAATGAAACAGTTTGGGTGGAGGTAAGGAATAATAAGGGGAAAAAAACACTAGTGGGCGTACTCTGTAGGCCTCCGAACAGTTGCAACTTTGTTGGGCGGAGTATCAATCAGGAAATAGTTGAGGCTTGTAATAAGGGAACATCTATAATTATGGGGGATTTTAACTATCATATTAATTGGACAAATCAAATTGGGCAGGGCTGCCTTGAGGATGAGTTCATTGAGTGTCTTAGGGATGGGTTTCTTGAGCGGTATGTAACTGAACCGACCAGGGGGCAAGCAACCTTAGATCTGGTCCTGTGTAACGAGACAGGATTAATTAAAAATGTCCTAGTAAAGGATCCCCTTGGAATGAGTGACCATAACATGGTTGAATTCCATATTCAATTAGAGGCTGAGAAGGTTGGATCTCAAACAAGCATGCTAAGCTTGAATAAAGGAGACTATGAAGGTATGAGAGCGGAATTGAGTAGAGTGGATTGGGAAAATAGATTAAAGGGTAAGACGATACATGATCAGTGGTGTACATTTAAGGAGTTATTTTACAACTTCCAAAAAAAATATATTCCACTGAGAAGAAAAGGGTGTAAAAGAAAAGACAGCCATCCGTGGCTAAGTAAAGAAATTAAGGATAGTATTCGACTAAAAACAAGGGCATATAAGGTAGCCAAATCTAGTGGGAGGATAGAGGATTGGGAAAACTTTAAAAGACAGCAAAAAATAACAAAAAGATTGATTAAGAAAGGGAAGATAGATTATGAAAGTAAATTAGCAAAAAATATAAAAACAGATAGTAAGAGTTTTTATAGTTATATAAAAAGAAAAAGGGTGGCTAAAGTAAATGTTGGTCCCTTAGAGGATGAGACCGGGAAATTAATGGTGGGAAATATGGAGATGGCAAAAACACTGAATGAATATTTTATATCAGTCTTTACAGTAGAAGACACTAAGAATATCCCAACACTGGACAAACAGGGGGCTAAAGGGGCGGAGGAGCTAAACACGATCAAAATCACTAAGGAAGTGGTACTCGGTAAAATAATGGGACTCAAGGCGGATAAATCACCTGGACCTGATGGCTTACATCCTAGGGTCTTGAGGGAAGTGGCGGTAGGGATTGTGGATGCATTGGTAATAATTTTCCAAAACTCCCTGGACTCAGCAAAGGTCCCGGCAGACTGGAAAACTGCTAATGTAACACCCTTATTTAAAAAGGGCAGTAGACAGAAGGCTGGAAACTATAGACTGGTTAGCCTAACATCTGTGGTAGGTAACATTTTGGAGTCCATTATTAAGGAGACAGTCACAGGACATTTGGATAATCATAATTTAATAGGACAAAGTCAGCATGGTTTTATGAAGGGGAAGTCATGTTTGACAAATTTGCTGGAGTTCTTTGAGGAAGTAACATATAGGGTGGATAAAGGGGAACCAGTGGACGTAGTGTATTAAGACTTCCAAAAGGCATTTGACAAGGTGCCACACAAAAGATTATTGCTTAAGATAAAAAATCACGGGATTGGGGGTAATATTCTGGCATGGATAGAGGATTGGCTATCTAACAGAAGGCAGAGAGTTGGGATAAATGGTTCATTCTCAGACTGGCAATCAGTAACAAGTGGTGTTCCGCAGGGGTCAGTGCTGGGTCCCCAACTCTTTACAATCTATATTAATGATTTGGAGGAGGGGACCGAGTGTAACATATCAAAGTTTGCAGATGATACTAAGATGGGAGGGAAAGTAGTGAGTGAGGAGGACATAAAAAACCTGCAAGGGGACATAGACAGGCTAAGTAAGTGGGCAGAGATTTGGCAGATGGAATACAATACTGGAAAGTGTGAGGTTATGCACTTTGGCAGGAAAAATCGTAGAGCAACTTATTATCTTAATGGCAAGAAACTGGAAAGCACTGAAGTACAAAGGGATCTGGGGGTCCTGGTGCACGAAACTCAAAAGGTTAGTATGCAGGTGCAGCAAGTGATTAAGAAGGCCAATGGAATGTTGGCTTTCATTGCTAGAGGGATAGAATATAAAAATAGGGAGGTATTGCTTCAGTTGTACAAGGTATTGGTGAGACCGCACCTGGAATACTGCGTACAGTTTTGGTGTTCATACTTAAGAAAGGACATACTTGCTCTCGAGTCAGTACAAAGAAGGTTCACTCGGTTAATCCCGGGGATGAGGGGATGGACATATGAGGAGAGGTTGAGTAGATTGGGACTCTACTCATTGGAGTTCAGAAGAATGAGAGGCGATCTTATTGAAACATATAAGATTGTGAAGGGGTTGGATCGGGTGGATGCGGGGAGGATGTTCCCGATGATGGGTGAAACTAGAACTAGGGGGCATAGTCTTAGAATAAGGGGCTGCTCTTTCAAAACTGAGATGAGGAGGAACTACTTCACTCAGAGGGTGGTAGGTCCATGGAATATGCTGCCCCAAAAAGCTGTAGAAGCTACATCATTACATAAATTTAAAACAGAAATAGACAGTTTCCTAGAAGTAAAGGGAATTAAGGGTTACGGGGAGCGGGCAGGAATTTGGACATGAGTCTAGGTTCGGATCGGTCATGGCCCTGTGGGTAGCGGAGCGGGCCCAGGGGCCGTGTAGCCTGATCCTGCTCCTATTTCGTGTGTCTAATTCTGTTAGATTCATGAGATGGTTCTGTGATAGTAGATTGGCGGTTAGGATCAGATCAGCCATGATCTTATTGAATGGCGGAGCAGGCTCGAGGGGCCGATTGGCCTACTCCTGCTCCTATTTCTTATGTTCTTATGTTCTTATGTTATCCCCGGTGTCCTGGCCAATATTTATCCCTCAATCAACATCACTAAAACAGATTATCTGGGCATTATCTGATTGCTGTTTGTGGGAGCTTGCTGTGTGCAAATTGGCTGCTGCATTTCCTACAACAGTGACTACACTTGAAAAGATACTTCATTGGCTATAAAGCGCTTTGAAACGTCCGGTGGTCATGAAAGACGCTATATAAATGCAAGTCTTTTTTCTTTTCTCGTCCCAAAAAAAACCCAGGAACCTGATAACTCGTGAATTCTTGGGGTTAAGAAAAGGCCTTGTGACCCAACTCGGTCTTCTTTAGTTGACAGAAAGCAGTTAATGAGACGAGATAGCGGAAATGACAGGTACCCTGTAATGTTTCAATTCTACTTTAATATCACTTCAAAGAAAGCAAAAACAGTCATGCATACATCAAATCGTTGAAAAGTACAGTTATTAATGTGCAAAATTATCGAGTCTGTTGCTAATATTTATACAGCTCTATTACAAATCGGAACATATGTCACCAAAGAAACAGAGGATCCATTTTGGCACTTCACAGTCCCGAATCTCAGTCCAAAAAGAGGCCTCAGAATCAAAATCAAACATCAAAATCTCTTTCTGTTCTCGCTCTTCGGGAATTCCATCACACACCTTGCCAGTGGAAACCCTTCTTCCGAGAACATAAGAAAAAATAAATCTGGCAAGGCCAGCATTTATTGCCCATCCCTAATTGCCCTTGAGCAGGTGGTGGTGAGCCTCCTTCTTGAACCGCTGCAGTCCGTGTGGTGAAGGTGCTCCCACAGTGCTGTTAGGGAGGGAGTTCCAGGATTTTGACCCAGCGACGATGAACGAACGGCCGATATATTTCCAAGCTGTGATGGTGTGTGAGAGTTTCAATTCCAAATGCTAAAAGTATCTTTTCTCATTTCAGATGCTGGCAGACCTGCTGTGAACTTACAGCATTTTCTGTGTTTTTGCTTTTTTAAAAAAAAACAACTCAGCAATCCTCAGTGAGTCAAACGTGACCATTAAAAATGTAAATATCGAGAGGAAATGGATACAGTGCAGCTCATTGGCTGAAACTCTAGCTAGTGAAGGGAATATGCATGAACCCATTGGTGAGTTAACCATCAGTTGTGATCCCCATCGTCTCAGCATAAACCGAGAATCACAATGCTCTACTTGGAGCAAAGTCCTAGCCACGGTCTTCTATTAATAGATTCAGCAAGTCGTCACAACCATGACCAGACCCCAGACCAACTCCCCCAATCTATCCTCATAAGTTGCTTCCTATCCGCTCCTCCCTTCCACTCCCTCAGTTGTATCCTATATATTTTTTTAAAAAGCCATCCTCGGGACGTGGGCATCGCTGGCAAGGCTGGCATTTATTGCCCCTCTCTAGTTGCCCTGGGAAGGTGGTGGTGGGCCTTCTTCATGAATAAGAGTGGCTTGCTGGGTCACTTCAGAGGGGAGTTAAGAGTCAACCCCGTTGGTGTGGGTCTGGAGTCACATATAGGCCCAGACTGGGTAAGGGGGGCCTTGGTTTCCTTCCCTAAAGGACATTAGCGAACCAGTTGGGTTTTTATGAGAATCCAACAGTTTCATGGTCACTTTTACAGAAAAACCATAATGCAGTACAATTATTGGTACCCAGCGTTTCCAAGACTGGGAATGACAGGGTTGATGGTCGGATTTTTACACCTGTCTGGTGCGGAATCCTGCTCAATGGGCCACAAGTGTCAAGTTGGCTCAGTTGGGAACACTCTGGCCTCTGAGTCAGAAGGTTGTGAGTTCATCGGCCCACACTAGGACTTTAGTGTGTAATCTAGGCTTACAGGACCGAGGGAGAACTGCGCTGATTATGTTAGCATGTCTGAAGTTGGGACACTCCCGACTTTACGGAAATTAACCATCGGAAAACTGGGAGCTGCGCGAGTCACCCGCACCGACCTCCGCGCCTGTAGAATGTGGCTGGGAGCGGAATCTCGGACGATTTACCCAAACGTGGGTTGGCTGTGGTGTAGTTCCATCCTGCGCTGCGCTTAAACCTTTTTACTGCACCAACAGGGCGTTTCCATCTCCCACAGCAGCCTGAGTGAGATGGGCAAGCTGGCGGTAATTTCTGTCACAGTGCCAGGTTTAGGTTTCGACAGGTGCTCATTTAGTCATAGAGTCATAGAGTCATAGAGTTTTACAGCACAGAAAGAGGCCCTTCGGCCCATCGTGTCTGCGCCGCCCATCCATCCCTGTCCAGTCTAATCCCATTTTCCAGCATTTGGTCCATAGCCTTGTATGCAATGGCATTTCAAGTGCTCATCCAAATGCTTCTTGAATGTTGTGAGGGTTCCTGCCTCTACCACCCTTTCAGGCATTGAGTTCCACATTCCAACCACCCTCTGGGTGAAAAAGTTCCTCCTCAAATCCCCTCTAAATGGCCCCATACTCACTTCACGTGGGAACTGGTGGAAGGCGGAGACAACATAGGCGGGTGCAGGGTGGGGGAGAGGGTAATGTTAACCTATTGCACCGGGCGGGAAGCTGAAGTGATCGGATCGGCGCCAATGGAAAGCCAAATTCGGGCTCGGTGTAAAACCGGCAGCTGATTCCATCCCGTCAGTTTCCTGCTAGGCAGGTTGGGCTAAAAGCACCGCCTGACCGTATAGGTAATATCTCCAACATCACAATGAGGCGCACACTGAGCGAGTGGTCAATCTATGGGACAGACACCCCGGGGAGACGATGGGAGCAGTCAGTATTGATTCATTCAAATGCAAATTAGATAGATTTCATTCAGAAAATCACATTTGGGGATACAGTATGTGAGTAATTATCGACATGACATGTGGTGAGTGTAGCGAGCTCGGGAGGAACAGGAGACTTTGGACCTCTGGTTCCCAAAGCTCTCCACCACTGGGGGTTTTCCTCGCCTCATGTCTGGGTCTGTTGTAGACTCACTGATAGAGATTGATTGCTGTGATTGGTCAACAACGCCATTATCGTTCTATCATGGGACTACCAGGATGGGAGAAGGTGAACTAGATGGACCTTGGTCTTTCCTCCTCCAGCAACCTCTACCTTTCCATCAGCTTCATTAACATCCTTTTAATCGATTTTTTACTTTTCTCCTCATAAATTCTTATTTCTGCAAATGTCATTGATTTTTTTTTCTCTTGAGTGTATGACCCTGATACTGTTTTCCACCCGTTCCCCACCCTGATTCGAGGGGGGTATACTTGTCCAGTCACATCTCTCCATCCAAACTTTCCACTCATCTACAGTCGAGTGGTTTGGGTGGGGGAGGGGGGTCTGTGGAGTGAAGAGAGGGAGTGGGGGGTCAGCCATCATTGTGTGGACCCTCCCCAGTGGGGCCACAGAGCTTATGAACCCGAGTGGAGGATCATGGACCTGACTTTCACCATCCTGCCAACTTTCGGTGGGTAACTTTTACCCAACTCTCCAGGAGGAAAACGGGCAGGTTCGGATCGGATTGACCTTAATGGAGAATATAATTGGGCGGGGAAAACCTAACGCACCTGACGTGTTCTGGCAAAACTACCCCCATAGTTTGAAATTACACTGTGCGATGTTAGTTGGGTTTCGAACTCTCTGTTTATTAATTATAAAAATACTGGTGACGGAAAAGAAAATGCCATTTGACTGACAGGCAAGAATCCTCCAATCGGGTAATGAAGTGCCACAGAGTCATAACGGCACAGAAGGAGGCCATTCATCCCATCGAGTCCGTGCCGGCTCTCTGTAGAGCAAACCAGTCAGTCCCATTCCCCCGCTCTATCCCCCATAGCCCTGCAAGTTTATTTCCCTCAAGTGCCTATCCAGTCTCCCCTTGAAAACATCGAGTGTCTCCGCTTCCACCACTTCCGTCGGCAGCGAGTTCCAGGTCCTCGCCACTCGCTGCGTAAAAAAGGTTTCCCCTCACGTCCCCTCCTGTATCTCTTGCCCAAAACCTTAAATCTGTGTCCCCTAGTCCTTGTACCATCAACTAGTGGGAACAGCCTTTCCCCGTCTAGCCTATCCAAACCCGCCATAATCTTGTACACCTCTATCAAATCACCCCTCAACTTCCTTTGCTGTAATGAAAACAAATCCAGCTTCTCCAACCTGTCCTTGTAGCTAAATCTTTCCACTTTCCAATTGGCCATGAGAAGGCGGGGCTCCGCGAGGATGGACATGTTGGGTGATCAATGGCGGTAGTGTGTTGCGGGGGGGAGGCAGTTGTGGGGGGGGGAAGGGGGGAGGCGGTCATGTGATCAAGCCTCCAAGAAGACGTCCAATCAGAGCTGGCACCCCAGATATCAGCCGCACGTGGCCTGACTGCATCCTTCGATCAGCTCTGCTAACCTGTTTCATTAACATGAGTTTACCCATAAACCCAACCTCTCCCCACCTGTCCTGTCAGCCAACTAAAGCAGTCGTGTCTGGAGCTGCACCAAGCTAACGTGTTAAAAGAACAATGCACTTTATTAATGGCAGACTGGCTCCTGCCGACCATAGTTATTTACAGAGAGGCAGTCACGATAAATACCTGGGATGGCAGGAATGACGTATGAGGAGAGATTGGGACGATTGGGCTTGTACTCGCTGGAGTTTAGAAGAATGAGAGGGGATCTCATTGAAACTTATAAAATTCTGACAGGATTGGACAGACTAGATGCAGGAAGGATGTTCCCGATGGTCGGGGAGTCCAGAACCAGGGGTCACAGTCTAAGGATAAGGGGTAGGCCATTTAGGACAGAAATGAGGAGGAATTTCTTCACCCAGAGAGTGGTGATACTGTGAAATTCTCTACCACAGAAGGCAGTAGAAGCCAATTCATTAAATATATTCAAGAAGGAGTTGGATATGTTTCTTAAGGCTAAAGGGATCCAGGGGTATGGGGAGAAGGCAGGGACAGGGTACTGAACTTGGATGATCAGCCATGATCACATTGAATGGCGGGGCAGGCTCGAGGGGCCGAATGGCCTACTCCTGCTCCTATCTTCTATGTTTCTATGTTTTACCCACATGGATTATTTCTTGCTACTGCAGTATGTATATGGACCAGGCCGTGTAATTTACCTCCCCACTCAGGACATTCCAGAAGCAAGCTCCCCATAAACTGCAAGAGAAACAGAAAATGCGGGAGACTGTGGAGGGAGGAAGGTGGGGTTAACGATTCAGGCCGATGACCTTTTGTCAGAGCTGGAACTCTTTGACGGGGGATTCTTGTTGCTATCTGCCTCGCTTCTTGTGTTCACTGGAACTCGCTGTCGAAAGCTCTTTCCTTGGCAGCTGTCTCCGGCTCCCTCTCGTTGCACGTGGATGATCTTCCAGCTCTGACGAAAGGTCATCGACCTCAAACGTTACTTCTCTTTCAGCATTTCCAGCACTTTCTCTTTTTAGCTCAGATTTCCGGCGCCTGCAGGATTTTGCTTTTTTCATTCCCTGGTCCTTACGTTACCGGGTCAAAATGAATTTCCTGTAATTTTGCACCTTCCGATGTCATTGTAGGGCACTAGTACTGATGGGGAGGGGCGGTGGTTTGGAGGATGCCAGTCTGGCTCGAATGAAGTCTGTCCAATGGACACATGTGCTGAGCAGCGAAGCGACTTTAAGGCACAATGGCCTTTTCACAATCTTACCGTCCAATCGAATGTTCACATTTTATCCTTGTTATGAGCGAATTGCAATGTGACGTTGCCTCAGCAGCGATAGAGGGAAGGGAGAAAACACTGGTGACCAGGTGAGCAGGTGATGTCAACAGGGGAGTGAGAGGTCACAGGTGAGAAGGCAAAAGAAGTGTTAGGATGGTGGGTGGGAGCATTAGGTGACTGAACTGCAAAGGGAAAAGATGGCAAGCAGGAACTAGGAGAACAACAGTATAAAACAAAAAGAGATAACTTAAAAACAGAGAGATCTTGGGCTTCGTAAATAGAGGTATTGAGTACAAAAGTAGAGAAGTTATGCTGAACCTTTATAAAGTGCTGGTTAGGCCACAACTGGAGTACTGTGTCCAGTTCTGGTCACCACACTTTAGAAAGGATGTGAAGGCCCTTGAGAGGGTGCAGAGGAGATTTACCAGAATGGTTCCAGGGATGGGGGATCTTAGCTACAAGGACAGGTTGGAGAAGCTGGATTTGTTTTCATTAGAGCAAAGGAGGTTGAGGGGTGATTTGATAGAGGTGTACAAGATTATGGCGGGTTTGGATAGGCTAGACGGGGAAAGGCTGTTCCCACTAGTTGATGGTACAAGGACTAGGGGACACAGATTTAAGGTTTTGGGCAAGAGATACAGGGGGGGGATGTGAGGAAAAACCTTTTTACGCAGCGAGTGGTGAGGACCTGGAACTCGCTGCCGATGGAAGTGGTGGAAGCGGAGACACTCAATGTTTTAAGGGGAGACTGGATAGGCACTTGAGGGAAATAAACTTGCAGGGCTACGGGGATAGAGCGGGGGAATGGGACTGAATGGATTGCTCTGCAGAGAGCCAGCACGGACTCGATGTGCCAAATGGCCTCCTTCTGTGCCTTCTAGGCCCCGGTGCGGCATCAGTGCGCACCTGTGTGGGAAGCGGCGGCAGCGGCAGTGTTTAAAAGCGACCCTGAGGCGGCAGAGCAGCAGGTAGGCCCCGGAGCGGCATCAGTGCGGACCTGTGTGGGAAGCGGCGGCGGCGGCAGTGTTTAAAAGCGACCCTGAGGCGGCAGAGCAGCAGGTAGGCGTACTAATCTCCAATCTCAGAGGGAGAGAAGTAAAAAGTAATCGAAGTGTGACGTCACCAGAAAGCAGGTAAGTGATTGGTTGGTGAGTATTTCTCTCTTTAGAACTATAAACCACACAGTTAAAGTTTATAAAGTCTCTGTGGTGTAGCGGTGACTGTTTATAAACCAGGGCCCTTAAATATACTATTTAACGGTAGTGTAATTGGTGGGATTGATTTGATTTAATTTAATTGCAATTAATTAAAGGGTAAGTCATGGCAGGACAGCCCAGTACCGTGGTATGCTCCTCCTGCGCTATGTGGGAACTCATGGACACTTCCTGTGTCCCTGACAACTATGTGTGCAGGAAGTGTGTCCAGCTGCAGCTCCTGGCAGACTGCATTGTGGTGCTGGAGCTGCGATTGGATTCATACTGGACCATTCACGAGGCTGAGGACGTCGTGAATAGCACATTTGATCAGTTGGTCACACCGCAGGCAAAGGTTGGACAGGCAGAAAGGGAATGGGTGACCAACAGACAGAGTACTAGGCACAGGCAGGTAGTGCAGGGGTCCCCTGTGGACATCCCCCTCTCAAACAAATACACCACTTTGAGTACTGTTGGGGGGGATGGCTTATCAGAGGAAGGCAGCAGCAGCCAACTTCCTGGCACCAGGGGTGGCTCTGCTGCACAGGATGGGAGGAAAAAGAGGGGTAGAGCTATAGTAATAGGAGATTCTATTGTAAGGGGAATAGATAGGCGTTTCTGTGGCTGCAAACGAGACTCCAGGATGGTATGTTGCCTCCCTGGTGCAAGGGTCAAGGATGTCTCAGAGCGGCTGCAGAACACCGTGGAAGAGAAGGGTGAACAGCCAGTTGTCGTGGTGCATATAGGTACCAACAACATAGGTAAAAAGCGGGATGAGGTCCTAAAAGCGGAATATAGGGAGTTAGGAGGTAAATTAAAAAATAGGAGCTCAAAGGTAGTAATCTCAGGATTGCTACCAGTGCCACTTGCTAGTCAGAGTAGAAATAGAAGGATATTTCAGATGAATACATGGCTAGAGGAATGGTGCAAGGGGGAGCGATTCAAATTCCTGGGACATTGGAACCGGTTCTGGGGGAGGTGGGACCAGTTCAAATCGGACGGTTTGCACCTGGGCAGGGCCGGGACCGATGTCCTAGGGGGAGTGTTTGCTAGTGCTCTGGGGGAGGGTTTATACTAAAATTGCAGGGGGTTGGGAACCTGAGCAAGTGGACAGAGGAAAGGGAAACGAGGATAAAAGCAAAAGATATGAAGGAGAAAAACAAAAGTGGCAGTCAGAGAAATCAACGGTTTAAATCAAACATGGCCACAGTAAAAAATAATTCTAATAGGTGTAAGTGCGTTACAAAAACAAGCCTGAAGGCTTTGTGTCTTAATGCGAGGAGCATTCGTAATAAGGTGGATGAATTAGCTGCGAAATAGAGGTAAACGAATATGATTTGATTGGGATTACGGAAACATGGCTCCAGGGTGGCCAAGGCTGGGAACTCAACATCCAGGGGTATTCAATATTCAGGAAAGATAGGCAAAAAGGAAAGGGAGGTGGGGTAGCATTGCTGGTAAAAGAAGGGATTAACACAATTGTAAGGAAGGATATTAGCTCTGATGATGTGGAATCTGTATGGGTAGAACTGAGAAATACCAAGGGGCAGAAAACGTTAGTGGGAGTGGTATACAGACCGCCAAACAGTAATGCAGAGGTTGGGGATGGCATTAAAAGGGAAATTAGAGAAGCGTGCAATAAGGGCACAGCAGTCATCATGGGTGACTTTAATCTACATATAGATTGGGTTAATCATATCAGTAACAATACTGTGGAGGAGGAATTCCTGGAGTGTTTACGGGATGGTTTCCTGGACCAATATGTCAAGGAACCAACCAGAGATCAGGCCATCTTAGACTGGGTATTATGTAACAAGAAAGGATTAATTAGCAATCTTGTTGTACGAGGCCCCTTGGGTCGGAGCGATCATAATATGATTGAATTCTTCATTAAGATGGAGAATGAAGTAGTCGACTCAGAGTCTAGGGTCCTAAATTTCAATAAAGGAAACTATGATGGTCTGAGGCGCGAGTTGGGTAGGATTGATTGGGGAATGTCACTCAAAGGGTTGATGGTGGATAGGCAATGGCAAACATTCAAAGACCGCATGGATGAACTACAGAATTTGTTCATCCCAGTTTGGCATAAAAATAAAACAAAAAAGGTGACTCAACCGTGGCTAGCAAGGGAAATTAGGGATAGCATAAGATCCAAGGAGAAGACATATAAATTGGCCAGAAAAAGCAGTAAACCTGAGGATTGGGAGCAGTTTAGGATTCAACAAAGGAGGACAAAGGGATTAATTAAGAAAGGGAAAATAGAATATGAGAGTAAGCTTGCAGGGAACATAAAAACTGACTGTAAAAGCTTTTACAGATATGTGAAGAGAAAAAGATTGGTGAAGTCAAGCGTTGCTCCCTTGCGATCAGAATCAGGGGAATTTATAATGGGGAACAAAGAAATGGCAGACCAATTAAATACATATTTTGGTTCTGTCTTCACAAAGGAGGGTGCAAATAACCTCCCAGAGATGTCGGGGAACATAAGGTCTGATGAAAGAAGGAACTGAAAGAAATCAGTATTTATAGGGAAATGGTGTTCGGGAAATTGATGGGATTGAAGGCCGATAAATCCCCAGGGCCTGATAATCTACATCCTAGGGTACTTAAGGAAGTGGCCCTAGAAATAGTTGATGCTTTGCTCATCATTTTCCAGCATTCGATGGAATCTGGACCAGTACCCATGGATTGGAGGGTAGCTAATGTTACCCCACTATTCAAAAAAGGTGGTAGAGAGTTAGAGACCGGTAAGCCTGGGTGGGTGTGTGTGCTGTGAGGAGGATGCTAAGAAACTCCAGGATGATTTGGACAGGCTGGGTGATTGGGAAAAAGCCTGGCAGATGCAATATAATGTGGATAAATGCGAGGTTATCCACTTTGGTGGCAAAAACAGGAAGGCAGATTATTATCAGAATGGCAATAGATTCGGAGAAGGGGAAGTGCAACGAGACCTGGGTGTCCTTGTGCACCAGTCGCTGAAGGTAAGCATGCAGGTGCAGCAGGCAGTTAAGAAGGCAAATGGCATGTTGGCCTTCGTAGCGAGAGGGTTTGAGTACAGGAACAAGGATGTCTTGCTGCAGTTATACAGGGCCTTGGTGAGACCACATCTTGAGTATTGTGTGCAGTTTTGGTCGCCTTATCTGAGGAAGGATGTTCTTGCCATGGAAGGAGTTCAGCGAAGATTCACCAGGCTGATACCTGGGATGGCAGGAATGACGTATGAGGAAAGATTGGGTCGATTGGGCTTACACTTGCTGGAGTTTAGAAGAATGAGAGGGGATCTCATTGAAACTTATAAAATTCTGACAGGACTGGACAGACTAGATGCAGGAAGGATGTTCCCGATGGTCAGGAGTTCAGAAGCAGGGGTCACAGTCTAAGGATAAGGGGTAAGCCATTTAGGATAGAAATGAGGAGAAATTTCTTCACCCAGAGAGTGGTGAACCTGTGGAATTCTCTACCACAGAAGGCAGTAGAGGCCAATTCATTAAATATATTCAAGAAGGAGTTGGATATATTTCTTAAGGCTAAAGGGATCAAGGGCTATGGGGAGAAAGCAGGGACAGGGTACTGAATTTGGATGATCAGCCATGATCGCATTGAATGGCGGAGCAGACTCTTGGGGCCGAATGGCCTACTCCTCCTCCTATCTTCTATGTTTCTATGTTATGACTCTATGGGCTGGATTTTCATTGTGGAATCGGGTAGGAGGCGGGACTACAACTTTCGGGGTTGTAGTCCCGCCTCCATCGAGTTCTAGCCAACCCACGTGATTTTGACTTGATTGACCTTGTTGAGCCTGCCCAACAGGCTCAGCAGGCCAATTAAGGGCCATCTGGCAATAGGAGACGTCAGGGATTGATATTTCATCTGTCAAGACCTTTTGACAGATGAAATATCAGCGTTTTACAGCTGTTTGAAGTTGTCAAACACTGACAATCTGTACTCCAAGTTAATTCCTTCCTGTCAGGATGATTTAGAGATCTCCCCGGAAGAGAAAGCTGAATGCTGGAACTTTTGACAGATCGTGGCCATTCTGCTTTCTGTGCCGGTGAGATGAGGGACTCCTGAGACCTGAGGGAAGGAAGGCTGTAAAGGTATGTAAATGTAAGTAAAACTTCTTTAAACACTTTAAACACACCAAACACACTTACCTCTGCACTCATGCACCCATCACTCACCTGAACACCGGACATCTCGACCCCCCCAAGCCCTTCAGCCCAACGGCCGGCCTCGCTAACTTGGCAGTTAACAGGCAGTTAATTGGCACTAATCCCCTTCCCGCCTCAGGGAGGCAGGTCCCAGTGCGGGGCGGGTACCTGCCTCCTTTGAAACTGGCATGGAGGTGGGTTGGGGGCGGGATGGGTTCGTGCGCCCCGATTTCGGGATATTAACCCCCCACACGCCTCCAATCCCGCCTCCATGGTCCAATGAAAATCCTGCCCTATGACCCTATGATACATTTTAATCTGGCCTTTCAGACATGTTGGAATTGAGTTACAGAAAAAAATGAATGAAATCTAGTAATGAACAAAACAGCTATCTCTAGCCTCCTATTAAAGTCCTTTTTTAATTTCCTTAATATGTTTGTGTAATAGTCCTTTGAACACTGTTTGAATCCAGTTAGTAATCGTTAACGAAAGGTACAAAGGAAGTCGATGCAAATGATTTAACATAGAAACATAGAAGATAGGAGCAGGAGAAGGCCATTCGGCCCCTCGAGCCTGCTCCGCCATTCAATGCGATCATGGCTGATCATCCAAATTCAGTACCCTGTCCCTGCCTTCTCCCCATATCCCTTGATCCCTTTAGCCTTAAGAAATATATCTAACTCCTTCTTGAATATATTTAATGAACTGGCCTCCACCGCCCTCTGTGGTAGAGAATTCCACAGGTTCACCACTCTCTGGGTGAAGAAATTCCTCCTCCTTTCAGTCCTAAATGGCTTACCCCTTATCCTTAGACTGTGACCCCTGGTTCTGGACTCCCCGGCCATCATAAACATTCTTCCTGCATCTAGTCTGTCCAGGCCTGACAGAATTTTATAGGTTTTGATGAGATCCCCTCTCAATCTTCTAAACTCCAGTGAGTATAAGCCCAATCGACACAATCTCTCCTCATACGTCATTCCTGCCATTCCAGGTATCAGCCTGGTGAATCTTCGCTGCACTCCTTCCATGGCAGTACACGAGCATAGTATGTTAAAGCCCACCATGCATTATGAAGACTTAAGGTGCACTCTTCATGAAGAGCCAGCTAATGTCCAACAGTAGCTTCCCCCCTCCCTCCTTCCCTCCTTCCTCTCCTTTCCTGAAGGTGTTGAGCACTCGCTGGGGTTCGGTTCCACCCAGCCTCCTGCGCCCCCACTCAAGTCGCCGCGATTTACGGGTGAATCTCGGCAGCGAGTGTTGGAAAACTATTCGACTGCGCAGGCAGCAGTGATGGGGAATTACCACAGTCCAGCCTGATCCCACCTTCATACAGTTGCATCGGGGATTGACAACACTTCTCCCCTCCCCACCCAAACCTTGGGGAAATGAAGCTAATTGTGAGGCCTCTACCCCTACCGTAAAACTGAGCACAGCCCAGGGATTAAACCTGTATCACTCACTGGATACAGAGGCCATTTCACCAAGGAAGCTGTGATTATAGTATTTAATCCCATCTCCTCACGACTAAATGTAGAGCCTGAAGACCTTTCATTGCTATCAAATGCATTGTTTCCACATTTAATTTTCAAGATGTTACCTCTGTTCTGTTATAGTCCCTTCTAGGTCTGATTGTTTAGTTGCCATGGCATGCTAAAAACCACGGGTAAATGATGTCGCTGAGGACTTGCATTTCCTCTTAATGGTTCAACCCAATTTCTAATTTAATCAATGTCAGCCATGGCTCAGTAGGCAGCACTCTTGCCTCTGAGTCAGAAGGTTGTGGGTTCATAACCCCACTCCAGAGACTTGAGCACATAAAGCCAGGCTGACACTCCCAGTGCAGTGCTGAGGGAGTGCTGCACTGTCGGAGGTCCGGTCTGTCGGATGAGACGTTCAACCGAGGCCCCGTCTGCTCTCTCAGGTGGACGTAAAAGATCCTATGGCACTATTTTGAAGAAGAGCAGGGGGAGTTCTCCCCGGTGTCCTGCTCAATATTTATCCCTCAACCAACATCACTAAAATAGAGTATCCAGTCACGAGCACATTGCGGTTTGTGGAAGCTTGCTGTGCGCAAATTGGCTGCCGCGTTTCCTACATTACAACAGTGACTACACTTCAAAAAGTACTTCATTGGCTGTAAAGCACTTTGGGACGTCCTGAGGTTGTGAAAGGTGCTATGGAAATGCAAGTCTTTCTTTCCGTGGAGTCTACCTCAAAGATGGTGATAAAACCTCTGGTAAAGTAAGGGAGCACAGAATCCTAGGGCGAGAGGACGAATAAACTGCAGAGAGAGAAAAAGGCCACAATCGTTAAAAGCAAACAGAAACGGCCCCTCTGCCGCTCCAGTTGTGTAACAAAGAACACCGTGTGCTGTGGCACTGAGCGCAACTCAAGGATGGGAAGGTCCATTGGGGGTCTGATCTGTGCAGTTCAAGCGGCCAGTTGCAATGGGTTCCACCTCAGCCTCTTTTGACTGGAAGGAAAGGATTATCAGCCAGTGTCCCCGTTCCTGATAAATATCCAGTGACCAGCCTCCCCTCCCTTTAGTGGAAAGTACAGCCCGAGGCGGGAACGGGGCTCGGCGGTGGTGAACCACGTGGTGGAATAGTCTACCGATTCTCGCTGAGATACGAAGGACAGACACTCGGCTGAGGTATGGGGAAGGGAGCTCCCGCTGGATGCGGATCCACAACCCAGTGTGAATTAACCCCTTTTAGGGGAGGGAAGGAAGAAGATTTGGAGGGACGGGGTGTGGGGTGGTAAGGAATAAATGCGATTGGAAGGGACTTGTGACTCTCAACTACAACTATCCTTACAAGAGTGTTCAGGTACAAAGAGAAACGTGCAGCAATAATAATAACAATAATAAAAACATGTTAATTGATGAGCAATGACTGCCCGGCTCCGGCATGGACCAAATATTGGGCACGGCTCCATTGCCCAACTGCTCTCTTCCCTCAGCTACAGTCCCGTTGTGATTAGCGTGAGTTCTGAGTTGAGGTCCTCTCCCGGGTGCGATTGGGACTCCAGGGACAGTTGCACGCCTAGTCATACCTGGTGGTTAGTCCTATCAGCCGTGTGGATGGTGGATGGGTGCTCTCGGGTGTGGTTCCTCATGCGGTTGGAGCCCTGATACTGAATGGCCGAGGACGTGGGCAGGCAGAACTCCCGGAAGCACCTCTTGAAGTTCTCGTCCAGGAATGCGTAGAGGACGGGGTTGAGGCAGCTGTTGGTGTAGCCCAGGGCGATGCAGAAGTGCCAGGCCACCGCCGCGAAGAGGGTGGACGGGATCTTCACCAGGGCCCGCAGGATGACGTAGATGTGGATGGGCGTCCAGCAGACGATGAAGACAGCCACCACCACCAGGACCATCCTGGTGATGCGCCGCAGGTTCCTGTCCTTCTCCTTCGAGCCGGAGAGCATGCGGACGCTCTTCAGGCGCAGGATCATCAGGCCGTAGCACACGGTGATGATCAGGACGGGCATGACGAAGGCGAAGATGAAGACGCAGATCCTCAGGAGGTTGTCCCAGTACCACGAAGGGTGCGGGAATTCCAGCGTGCATTCCGTTTCTCCTAAAACTGAACGGGCGGGCAGGAGGAAAGCAGAAATGGTTAAATAGTGGGTTGTTGGCCAATTCTGCATAAAAGGGCTTGTAGACAAACAATGACGGACATGTAAAGACCCTTTGGTCCATCCAGCCTGTCCCACACTATTGCGATGTCTTGTGCATCACAATACAGAGACTCCCCACCCCACCCAAAACCATGTGATCTCCTGGGAGAGGCGGAAAACCAGATACAAACCCAGGCCAATTTAGGGGGAAAAAAATCTGGGAAATTCATCTCTTATCCACTAGTCGATTGAAACTAGTCTAGGAGATCACTCTGGCCCTAATAATGCCTTGCAGCACCTCGATACTTGTACGAGGTGAGTTCCACCCCAGCCAGGAACAGGTCCAGCTCTTACTTGAAGGAATTCAGCAAATCAGCATCCAGCACACGAGACAGCAGCCTGATCCATAGAAACATAGAAACATAGAAGATAGGAGCAGGAGTAGGCCATTCGGCCCCTCGAGCCTGCTCCGCCATTTAATGAGATCATGGATGATCATCCAAATTCAGTACCCTGTCCCTGCCTTCTCCCCATATCCCTTGATCCCTTTAGCCTTAAGAAATATATCCAACTCCTTCTTGAATATATTTAATGAATTGGCCTCTACTGTCTTCTGTGGTAGAGAATTCCACAGGTTCACCACTCTCTGGGTGAAGAAATTTCTCCTCATTTCTGTCCTAAATGGCTTACCCCTTATCCTTAGACTGTCACCCCTGGTTCTGGACTCCCCGACCATCGGGAACATCCTTCCTGCATCTAGTCTGTCCAATCCTGTCAGAATTTTATAAGTTTCAATGAGATCCTCTCTCATTCTTCTAAACTCCAGCGAGTATAAGCCCAATCGACCCAATCTCTCCTCATACATCATTCCTGCCATCCCAGATATCAGCCTGGTGAATCTTCGTTGAACTCCTTCCATGGCAAGAGCATCCTTCCTCAGATAAGGGGACCAAAACTGCACACAATACTCAAGATGTAGTCTCACCAAGGCCCTGTACAACTGCAGCAAGACATCCTTGTTCCTGTACTCAAACCCTCTCGCTATGAAGGCCAACATACCATTTGCCTTCTTAACCGCCTGCTGCACTTGCATGCCTACCTCCAGAGCTCCACTTGTTCCAGAGGTCCAGTTTTTCTGGGAAAGGATCCACCTTCTGACCTTTAACCTAGATCTGGCCTTGTACAACTTAAACCTGTGACCCCCTGGTCCTCCCTGACCTATGTAGTTAGAACAAACCCTCGTCTCTAACACAATCTATTCCCTTTATCACCCTATAAACCGCAATCAGATCACCCCTAAGTCAATGCTTCACTAAAGTGTCCTCAACAAGGATACCAGCTTCTGAATTGACCTGAGTGGTATCAAATCATTTGCCAGAACAACCCACTTGCCTAGGCAATTAATCCATGGAACCATTGAGGCCTTTCGGCCCAACAAACCTGCACCGATGCCAGATGTGCTTTTGGAGAAAAGGTACTGGGGAATATGGCGAGAAGGCTGGGATTGAGATTGATAAACAAAAGGGTCAACGTTGTTGGGCCAAATGGGGCCATTCCAGTTTGAGAGAACTCTTTCAGGTCCCCTATCAATCTAACACTGATCATCAGTAGAGATTTGAGAAAGAACAAGATTTCAGTGCACATTGATCTCGTACCCTCTTTATGATTTATTTCGGCTGAAAGTGAGCTTTCTCACCTCAGGGAGAGTGGAACGATACCCTACGTGTTTGGGCACCTGGTGCCCGGGCACTTACCTTTGTCGAACTGCGTAGTCGCCATTACCATGACGGGCAGTCCGATGGCCGAGGACAGGATCCAGATGCAGACGTTGACGATCTTGGCGTTGCGTGGCGTGCGGAAATCCAGAGCTTTGACCGGGTGGCAGACGGCAATGTAGCGGTCCATGCTCATGGTGGTGAGGGTGAAGATACTGGTGAACATGTTGTAGTAGTCGATGGACATGATCACCTTGCACAGCAGCTTGCCAAAGGGCCAGGTTCCCATCAAGTAGTTGACACATTGGAAAGGCAGCGTGCTGGTGGCCAAGGCATCGGCCAGAGCCAGGTTGAAAATGTAGATGTTGGTGGCTGTTTTCATTTTCGTGTACCTGAATAGCAAGGGAGGGGAAATGTTGGGAGGTCAGTACAGGGAGGGGCAGGAGTTTCCATGGACTTCTGACTCTGCTGATCACCGTGAGAGGTCTCAGTGCTACAGAAAAAATGCTTTTGTACTCTTCCCCCTAACCCCACCGAGTTAGTACCCAGTGCACTCAAATCATTCATGGCACGGGTTAGACACACAGTAAAGCTCCCTCTACACTATCCCATCAAACACTCCCAGGGCAGGTACAGCACGGGTTAGATACAGAGTAAAGCTCCCTCTACACTGTCCCATCAAACAAACCCAGGGCAGGTACAGCACGGGTTAGATAGGGAGTAAAGCTCCCTCTACACTGTCCCATCAAACACTCACAGGGCAGGTACAGCATGGGTTAGATACAGAGCAAAGCTTCCTCTACACTGACACTGTCCCATCAAACACTCCCAGGGCAGGTACAGCACGGGGTTAGATACAGAGTAAAGCGCCCTGTACACTGTCCCATCAAACACTCCCAGGGCAGGGACAGCGCGGGTTAGATACAGAGTAAAGCTCCATCTACACTGTCCCATCAAACTGTAATGTATATACCTTTAAGGGGGGAACTATCTTTTACAGCTCATGTATACTGCAGTACCGGCAGTGACCACACCTGTATATAGCACTGAGTAGTAATCTGTACAGATCAGTTCCAGTGTGAGCCACGTTGAGTAAACACCTGTTGTACCATTCTCCTGCAGTCTGTGTCTTATTATACACAGACACAACATTGGCGACAAGGCAAGTTTGAACCTACCTGCAACTCTGCATCACCTCCTGGGGATTCGTTCCTGGAGATCAATGGATTGGAGGTCAAGGCCAGAGACTCGGGCGTCGACCACGGGCAACCGCCCAGTCATCCAGCAGAGACTCGAGAATTGCAGGGGAGGCTGTCGAGAGCCAGGCTTGGCTTTCCAGTCGAGGTGGTCCAGCGAAACGGGCTGGCAACAGGTAGTGCGCAGACCCTTCCCGGACAGCGGCGGGCTAGAGCCCGACCGAGCGGCACAGCAAAGGGCTGAGCAGCGTCGACGGGGGAGAGAGAGGGCAGAGCGCACAGGGCGCAGCCTGTGTTCAGGGGCCGAGCAGCGTCGAAGAGAGGGAGAGAGAGACACGCAGAAACCCGCGAGGCGCCGCCATTTCCACGAGGACCACCGAGAGCGGCGTTGGCAGCAGCGCAGGAGAAGCGCACAAAACCTACAGGGCACCGCCATTGCCACGAGAACTGCTGGGAGCAGCGTTAGCAGCAGCGGGGAGGAAGGAAAGCGTGGGAGACGCCATTTTAAGCCATTGGGAGACGCCATTTAAAACCACACCCAAAATGCCGAAGAGTGGCAGTATCACCGCATTTGACAATGAAGTCAAAGATTGGACTACATATGTCGAACAAATAGAGGTATACTGCAAGGCAAATGAGGTGTCAGATGACAAGAAAGCGTCGGTATTGTTAAATTTAATGGGTGCAAAGACATATGGTTTATTATGAAATCTAGTAACCCCAACAAAGCCAATGGAAAAGAGTTTTGAAGACATAGTAACGATACTACAGGAACATTTAAACCCCACACCGCTGCTGATAGCAGAAAGATATAAGTTTCACAAACGGAACCAGCATAAGGATGAAAGCAATGCTGATTATTTAACAGAACTGCGCAAACAATCGAAACACTGCCAGTTTGGAGCGGGACTGGCAGATACCTTAAGGGACAAGTTTGTGTGTGGGCTTCAAAGTGAAGGAACCCAGAAACGGCTTTTATCTGAAAAGGACCTTACGCTGGAAAAGGCTTTCAGCATTGCGGTATCATATGAAGCAGCAGCACGGGGCGCTGCAGAGATACAACAGAGACCGCAAGAATATGGCACAAACGAAATGTCATATAGAACAGAGAAGTGCTATCGCTGCGGCAGAACAACACACGACCAGAATGATTGCTGGTTCAAAGACAAAGTGTGCAGACAGTGTGGAAAAGTAGGACACATAGCACGAGTCTGCAGGTCGGGAAAGAAAACCAGCAATAAGAAACCTACCAAAGAAAAGTACAAGAAGGTACATAAGATGATGGAGAATAGTTCAGACGAACAAAAGAGTGATAACGACTCCGAAAGCAGGGAACTGAGTTGTCTGAAACTACATAATGTGATCACAACGGAGGATCACCGAACCATTTGGGTCACTCTCAAGATAGCAGGAGTCCAGGTAAAGATGGAATTGGACACAGGATCAGCCCTAACAGTCATAAACCGACGGGACTATGAGCGGCTATTCTCACAAATACCCTTGAGAGACACAAAAATTATTTTGAAGACGTACACGGGGCAAAAAGTCTACCCCAAAGGAAAAATAAGGGTGACCGTTATATATAACGGTAAGGAAACACCAAAACTAGACCTGTATGTATTGCAAGATGGAGGACCACCATTACTGGGACGTGAATGGATCCGGAAAATACAACTGGATTGGCATTCCATACAGGCACTGACTGTGGCTGACAAAAAGGATGACGACGTCACACCTGGGCGACTGTCAAAGATCCTAACTGACGCGAAAGAAGTGTTCCAGCAAGGACTCGGAACACTAAAAGGCATGACAGCGACAATTAAAATAGAAGAAAACGCAAGCCCAAAATTTTTTAAGGCCAGACCGGTACCTTATGCGATCCGCCCAGCCGTCGAAGCAGAGCTGGAGAGTCTGGAACGTTCAGGAGTACTGTCCAAGGGAGACTGGAGCGAGTGGGCTACACCCATCGTCCCTGTGATGAAAAAGTCGTTGAGCAGCACGCCTGGGGAACCAATGAAGGTTCGCATCTGTGGGGACTTTAAGGTAACAGTGAACCCGGTCCTTCACACCGTACAATATCCACTTCCACGGATTGAAGATATTTTCGCCTCGCTATCTGGAGGGAAACGCTTCACTAAGATTGTTCTGGCCCAGGCGTATCTGCAAATGGAGGTAGAAGAAGCATCAAAAAAATACCTCACAATCAACACCCATAAAGGTCTCTACCAATACAACCGGCTGGTATTCGGGGTAGCATCAGCTCCGGCTATTTGGCAGAGGGCAATGGAACAAGTCCTGCAAGGGATCCCAGGGACCCAGTGTTATTTGGACGACATCCTGGTCACGGGCGAAAATGACAGTGATCACCTTGCCAACCTGGAGCAGGTGCTCACTAGATTGCAGGAATATGGGCTCCGAGCTAACTGCCCCAAATGCGAGTTTTTTAGAAAACAGATCTCGTATTGTGGCCACGTTATCGACAAAGAGGGGTTACATAAGTCCCCAGAGAAGATTGAGGCAGTAGTCAAGGCTCCAGCACCGGAAAATGTGTCACAACTGAGGTCGTTCCTCGGGCTGGTAAACTACTACCATAAGTTCTTGCCAAATTTGTCTACAATACTACACCCACTGAACACCCTACTGCAAACTGGGGTGCCATGGAAGTGGAGTGACGAATGTAGACGAGCTTTCCAGAAGAGCAAAACACTAATCACATCGAAAGAGGTATTGGCCCATTACAACCCGGCATTACCAATTCGGTTGGCATGTGATGCGTCACCCTACGGCATTGGAGCGGTGCTGTTGCACAAATTCTTGGACGGCTCAGAGAGGCCAATAGCCTTTGCGTCACGATCACTAACCTCAGCCGAGCGTAACTACGCCCAGATTGACAGGGAGGGCCTCAGCCTAGTGTGGGGAGTGAAAAAGTTCAATCACTATCTGCACGGGCAGAAATTCACCTTGCTGACTGATCACCAGCCTCTTGTCTCCATTTTTAATCCGAAGAAGGGCGTTCCGGTGATGACTGCGCAACGACTACAAAGATGGTCACTTTTTCTAGGGGCGCACCACAATGAGATTGAATATAAGGGCACGAAACAGCATGGAAATGCTGATGGGCTATCACGCCTGCCACTGCCTACTGCGGAGGAAGCACCAGCAGTGGATCCTGTCGAAATATTCCATTCGACTATAGTTGAATACCTACCGGTAACTAACGCTTGTATCGAAAAGGAAACCCGAAATGACCCGACACTGTCTCGGGTATATGATTTGACGGTGAAGGGATGGCCAGCACATGGTGACTCACTGTTGCCAGCATTCTCGACAAGGAGAGAACAGCAGTCAGTGTGGATCCCGAGTGGTAATTCCACCCAAGTTAAGGGATAGAGTGCTCAATGAGCTTCATGAGGGTCATCTGGGAGGGGTAAAAATGAAATGCCTAGCCAGGGCTTATGTGTGGTGGCCGGGAATCGATAAACAAATCGAGGACCTGACCAAGAGCTGCTCAGGATGCCAGAAAGTCCAAAATGCACCACCACAGGCCCCTCTACACCCATGGGAGTGGCCCTCATCTCCATGGCAACAGGTGCATATTGATTTTGCTGGTCCATTCATGGACTCAATGTTTTTAATAGTTGTGGATGCGCACTCGAAATGACCTGAGGTCATCAAAATGTCCTCCACCACCACGGAGAAAACTATTGCAGTCCTACGGACCACTCTTGCCAGGAATGGCTTGCCAGAACAGATTTGCTCCGACAACAGACCACAGTTTGTGTCCGAAGAGTTCCGGAGGTTCTTGAGAAAGAATGGGGTAAGACATTAAACATCCGCCCCGTATCATCCAGCCACAAATGGATTGGCTGAGAGGTTCGTACAAACCTTTGAGAAGGCAATAAAGGCTATGTACAATGACAACATTCCGCTGCAGCACAAGGTGGACAATTTCCTGTTCGCCTACCGGAATGCGACACATGCAGTCACCAACCAGGCCCCAGCCATGATGTTCTTTAACCGAAGGTTAAGATCTCGCCTGGATTTGCTCAGATCAAACGTACGAAGAGATGTTGAGAGTAAGCAATTCCAGCACATCCATGAGAAGCCAACAAGGAGCTTTAATGTAGGGCAACCAGTCTTGGCCCGCGACTACCGAACAGAAAAATGGCAGCCAGGAATGATATGCACACGGCAGGGCCCACTAATGTACACAGTGGACATTGGGGAGAGCATCGTGAGACGCCATGCTGACCAGATCCTAGAGTCACAGGAACAAGTCAACCCCATGCCTCGCCCATATGTACCTGGTGATGAACCCGACGTACAGGTCGCATCTACCCCAGAAACAGTAGCATCAGAAGCTGATGAACCAACCGACGACAGGGGGCCAGAATCGCCTCCGCACCAAGAGCAAGACACTCGGGAAAGGCGCTATCCAGAAAGGATCAGGAAGCTTCCCCAAAGACTGAATATATAAATAGATTATTTTCAGCTAATGTTGCATGTAAAAAGTGTTAATTGTAATTAGTTTGATATTTAATTGTTAAATGAGCGTTATGGTACTGTTAATCTAAAAGGGGAGGAATTGTAATGTATATACCTTTAAGGGGGGAACTATCTTTTACAGCTAATGTATACTGCAGTACCGGCAGTGACCACACCTGTATATAACACTGAGTAGTAATCTGTACAGATCAGTTCCACTGTGAGCCAGGTTGAGTAAACACCTGCTGTACCGTTCTCTTGCAGTCTGTGTCTTCTTATACACAGACACAACACAAACACTCCCAGGGCAGGGACAGTGGGGTTATGGGGATAGGGTGGGATATATGTTGGTGTAGGGGTTACGGGGATCGGGTGGGATATGTGTCGGTGCAGGCTCGATGGGCTGAATTGGCCTCTATCTGCACTGTGGGGTTTCTGTGATTTCTGTGATTTCTACACTGTCCCATCAAACACTCCCAGGGCAGGGACAGCACGGGTTAGATACAGAGTAAAGCTCCCTCTACACTGTCCCATCAAACACACCCAGGGCAGGTACAGCATGGGTTAGATACAGAGTAAAGCTCCCTCTACACTGTCCCATCAAACACTCCCAGGGCAGGTACAGCATGGGTTAGATACAGAGTAAAGCTTCCTCTACACTGTCCCATCAAACACTCCCAGGGCAGGTACAGCACGGGTTAGATACAGAGTAAAGCTCCCTCTACACTGTCCCATCAAACACTCCCAGGGCAGATACAGCACGGGTTCGATACAGAGTAAATCTCCCTCTACACCGTCCCATCAAACACTCCAGGGCAGATACAGCACAGGTTAGATACAGAGTAAAGCTCCCTCTACACAGTCCCATCAAACACTCCCAGGGCAGGTACAGCACAGGTTAGATACAGAGTAAAGCTCCCTCTACACTGTCCCATCAAACACTCCCAGGGCAGGTAAAGCATGGGTTAGATACAGAGTAAAGCTCCCTCTACACTGTCCCATCAAACACTCCCAGGGCAGGCACAGCACAGGTTAGGTACAGAGTAAAGCTCCCTCTACACTGTCCCATCAAACACTCCCAGGGCAGATACAGCATGGGTTAGATACAGAGTAAAGCTCCCTCTACACTGTCCCATCAAACACTCCCAGGGCAGGTACAGCATGGGTTAGATAAAGAGTAAAGCTCCCTCTACACTGTCCCATCAAACACTCCCGGGGCAGGCACAGCACAGGTTAGATACAGAGTAAAGCTCCCTCTACACTGTCCCATCAAACACTCCCAGGGCAGGTACAGCAGGGGTTAGATATAGAGTAAAGCTCCCTCTACACTGTCCCATCAAACACTCCCAGGGCAGGTACAGCACGGGTTAGATACAGAGTAAAGCTCCATCTACACTGTTCCATCAAACACTCCCAGGGCAGATACAGCACGGGTAAGATACAGAGTAAAGCTCCCTCTACACTGTCCCATCAAACACTCCCAGGGCAGATACAGCATGGGTTAGATACAGTGTAAAGCTCCCTCTGCACTGTCCCATCAAACACTCCCAGGGCAGGTACAGCACGGGTTACATACAGAGTAAAGCTCCCTCTACACTGTCCCATCAAACACTCCCAGGGCAGGCACAGCACAGGTTAGATACAGAGTAAAGCTCCCTCTACACTGTCCCATCAAACACGCCCAGGGCAGATACAGCACGGGTTAGATACAGAGTAATCTCCCTCTACACTGTCCCACCAAACACTCCCAGGACAGGTACAGCACGGGTTAGATACAGAGTAAAGCTCCCTCTACACTGTCCCACCAAACACTCGCAGGGCAGATACAGCACGGGTCAGATACAGTGTAAAGCTCCCTCCACACTGTCCCACCAAACACTCCCAGGGCAGGTACAGCACGGGTTAGATACAGAGTTAAGCTCCCCCTACACTGTCCCATCAAACACTCCCAGGGCAGGCACAGCACAGGTTAGATACAGAGTAAAGGTCCCTCTATGCTGACCCATCAAACACTCCCAGGGCAGATACAGCACGGGTTAGATACAGAGTAAAGCTCCCTCTACACTGTCCAATCAAACACGCCCAGTGCAGGGACAGCACAGGTTAGATACAGAGTAAAGCTCCCTCTACACTGTCCCATCAAACACTCCCAGGGCAGATACAGCACAGGTTAGATACAGAGTAAAGCTCCCTGTACACTGTCCTATCAAACGCTCCAAGGGCAGGTACAGCACTGGGTTAGATACAGAGTAAAGCTCCCTCTACACTGTCCCATCAAACACTCCCAGGGCAGATACAGCACAGGTTAGATACAGAGTAAAGCTCCCTGTACACTGTCCTATCAAACACTCCCAAGGCAGGTAAAGCACGGGTTAGATACAGAGTAATGCTGCCTCTACACTGTCCCACCAAACACTCCCAGGACAGGTACAGCACGGGTTAGATACAGAGTAAAGCTCCCTCTACACTGTCCCATCAAACACTCCCAGGGCAGGTACAGCACAGGTTAGATACAGAGTAAAGCTCCCTCTACACTGTCCCATCAACACTCCCAGGGCAGGTACAGCACGGGTTATATACAGAGTAAAGCTCCCACTACACTGTCCCTTCAAACACTCCCAGGGCAGATACAGCACGGGTTAGATACAGAGTAAAGCTCCCTCTACACTGTCCCATCAAACACTCCCAGGGCAGGTACAGCATGGGGTGGATACAGAGTAAAGCTCCCTCTACACTGTCCCATCAAACACTCCCAGGCCAGGTACAGCATGGGTTAGATACAGAGTAAAGCTCCCTCTACACTGTCCCATCAAACACTCCCACGGCAGGCACAGCACAGGTTAGATACACAGTAAAGGTCCCTCTACACTGACCCATCAAACACTTCCAGGGCAGATACAGCACGGGTTAGATACAGAGTAAAGCTCCCTCTACACTGTCCCATCAAACACTCCCAGGGCAGGCACAGCACAGGTTAGATACAGAGTAAAGCTCCCTCTACACTGTCCCATCAAACACTCCCAGGGCAGATACAGCACGGGTTAGATACAGAGTAAAGCTCCCTCTGCACTGTCGCATCAAACACTCCCAGGACAGGTACAGCACGGGTTAGATACAGCGTGAAGCTCCCTCTATACTCTCGCATCAAACACTCCCAAGGCAGGTACAGCACGGGTTAGATACAGAGTAAAGCTCCCTCTACACTGTCCCACCAAACACTCCCAGGACAGGTACAGCACGGGTTAGATACAGAGTAAAGCTCCCTCTACACTATCCCATCAAACACTCCCAGGGCAGGGACAGCACGGGTTAGATACAGAGTAAAGCTCCCTCTACACTATCCCATCAAACACTCCCAGGGCAGGTACAGCACGGGTTAGATACAGAGTAAAGCTCCCTCTACACTGTCCCATCAAACACTCCAAGGGCAGGTACAGCACGGGTTAGATACAGAGTAAAGCTCCCTCTACACTCCCATCAAACACTCCCAGGGCAGACACAGCACGGGTTAGATACAGAGAAAAGCTCCCTCTACACTGTCCCCTCAAACACTCCCAGGGCAGGTACAGCACGGGTTAGATACAGAGTAAAGCTCCCTCGACACTGTCCCATCAAACACTCCCAGCGCAGATACAGCATGGGTTAGATACAGAGTAGAGCTCCCTCTACACTGTCCCATCAAACACTCCCAGGGCAGGTGCAGCACAGGTTAGATACAGAGTAAAGCTCCCTCTACACCGTCCCATCAAACACTCCCAGGGCAGGCACAGCACAGGTTAGATACAGAGTAAAGCTCCCTCTACACTGTCCCATCAAACACTCGCAGGGCAGATACAGCACGAGTTAGATACAGAGTAAATCTCCCTCTACACTGTCCCACCAAACACTCCCAGGACAGGTACAGCACAGGTTAGATACAGAGTAAAGCTTCCTCTACACTGGCCCATCAAACACTCCCAGGGCAGGTACAGCACGGGTTAGATACAGAGTAAAGCTCCCTCTACACTGTCCCATCAAACACTCCCAGGGCAGGTACAGCATGGGTTAGATACAGAGTAAAGCTCCCTATACACTGTCCCATCAAACACTCCCAGGGCAGGTACAGCACGGGTTAGATACAGAGTAAAGCTCCCTATACACTGTCCCATCAAACACTCCCAGGGCAGGTACAGCATGGGTTAGATACAGAGTAAAGCTCCCTCTACAATGTCCCATCAAACACTCCCAGGGCAGGTACAGCACGGGTTAGATACAGAGTAAAGCTCCCACTACACTGTCCCATCAAACACTCCCAGTGCAGGTACAGCACGGGTTAGATACAGAGTAAAGCTCCCTCTACACTGTCCCATCAAACACTCCCAGGGCAGGTACAGCACAGGTTAGATACAGAGCAAAGCTCCCTCTACACTGTCCCATCAAACACTCCCAGGGCAGGTACAGCACGGGTTAGATACAGAGTAAAGCTCCCTCTTCACTGTCCCATCAAACACTCCCAGGGCAGGCACAACACAGGTTAGATACAGAGTAAAGCTCCCTCTACACTGTCCCATCAAACACTCCCAGGGCAGATACAGCACGGGTTAGATACAGAGTAATCTCCCTCTAAAATCTCCCACCAAACACTCCCAGGACAGGTACAGCATGGGTTAGATACAAAGTAAAGCTCCCTCTACACTGTCCCACCAAACACTCGCAGGGCAGGTAGAGCACGGGTCAGATACAGTGTAAAGCTCCCTCCACACTGTCCCACCAAACACTCCCAGGCCAGGTACAGCATGGGTTAGATACAGAGTTAAGCTCCCTCTACACTGTCCCATCAAACACTCCCAGGGCAGATACAGCATGGGTTAGGTACGGAGTAAAGCTCCCTCTACACTGTCCCATCAAACACTCCCAGGGCAGATACAGCACGGGTTAGATACAGAGTAAAGCTCCCTCTACACTGTCCCATCAAACACTCCCAGGGCAGATACAGCATGGGTTAGATACAGAGTAAAGCTCCCTCTACACTGTCCCATCAAACACTCCCAGGCCAGGTAGAGCATGGGTTAGATAAAGAGTAAAGCTCCCTCTACACTGTCCCATCGAACACTCCCAGGGCAGGCACAGCACAGGTTAGATACAAAGTAAAGGTCCCTCTACGCTGACCCATCAAACACTCCCAGGGCAGATACAGCACGGGTAAGATACAGAGTAAAGCTCCCTCTACACTGTCCCATCAAACACTCCCAGTGCAGGCACAGCACAGGTTAGATACAGAGTAAAGCTCCCTCTACACTGTCCCATCAAACACTCCCAGGGCAGATACAGCACAGGTTAGATACAGAGTAAAGCTCCCTGTACACTGTCCTATCAAACGCTCCAAGGGCAGGTACAGCACTGGGTTAGATACAGCGTGAAGCTCCCTCTACACTCTCCCATCAAACACTCCCAAGGCAGGTAAAGCACGGGTTAGATACAGAGTAAAGCTCCCTCTACACTGTCCCACCAAACACTCCCAGGACAGGTACAGCACGGGTTAGATACAGAGTAAAGTTCCCTCTACACTGTCCCATCAAACACTCCCAGGGCAGGTACAGCACGGGTTAGACACAGAGTAAAGCTCCCTCTACACTGTCCCATCAACACTCCCAGGGCAGGTACAGCACGGGTTATATACAGAGTAAAGCTCCCACTACACTGTCCCATCAAACACTCCCAGGGCAGGTACAGCACGGGTTAGATACAGAGTAAAGCTCCCTCTACACTGTCCCATCAAACACTCCCAGGGCAGGTACAGCACGGGATAGATACAGAGTAAAGCTCCCTATACACTGTCCCATCAAACACTCCCGGGGCAGATACAGCCTGGGTTAGATACAGAGTAAAGCTCCCTCTACACTGTCCCATCAAACACTCCCAGGCCAGGTACAGCATGGGGTGGATCCAGAGTAAAACTCCCTCTACACTGTCCCATCAAACACTCCCAGGGCAGATACAGCATGGGTTAGATACAGAGTAAAGCTCCCTCTACACTGTCCCATCAAACACTCCCAGGCCAGGTACAGCATGGGTTAGATACAGAGTAAAGCTCCCTCTACACTGTCCCATCAAACACTCCCACGGCAGGCACAGCACAGGTTAGATACACAGTAAAGGTCCCTCTACACTGACCCATCAAACACTTCCAGGGCAGATACAGCACGGGTTAGATACAGAGTAAAGCTCCCTCTACACTGTCCCAGCAAACACTCCCAGGGCAGACACAGCACAGGTTAGATACAGAGTAAAGCTCCCTCTACACTGTCCCATCAAACACTCCCACGGCAGGCACAGCACAGGTTAGATACACAGTAAAGGTCCCTCTACACTGACCCATCAAACACTCCCAAGGCAGATACAGCACGGGTTAGATACAGAGTAAAGCTCCCTCTACACTGTCCTATCAAACGCTCCCAGGGCAGGTACAGCACCGGGTTAGATACAGCGTGAAGCTCCCTCTACACTGTCCCATCAAACACTCCCAAGGCATGTACAGCACGGGTTAGATACAGAGTAAAGCTCCCTCTACACTGTCCCACCAAACACTCCCAGGACAGGTACAGCACGGGTTAGATACAGAGTAAAGCTCCCTCTACACTATCCCATCAAACACTCCCAGGGCAGGTACAGCACGGGTTAGATACAGAGTAAAGCTCCCTCTACACTGTCCCATCAAACACTCCCAGGGCAGGTACAGCACGGGTTAGATACAGAGTAAAGCTCCCTCTACACTGTCCCATCAAACACTCCAAGGGCAGGTACAGCACGGGTTAGATACAGAGTAAAGCTCCCTCTACACTGTCCCATCAAACACTTCCAGGGCAGATACAGCACGGGTTAGATACAGAGTAAAGCTCCCTCTGCACTGTCCCATCAAACACTCCCAGGGCAGGTACAGCACGGGTTAGATACAGAGTAAAGCTCCGTCTACACTGTCCCATCAAACACTCCCAGCGCAGATACAGCATGGGTTAGATACAGAGTAGATCTCCCTCTACACTGTCCCATCAAACACTCCCAGGGCAGGTACAGCACGGGTTAGATACAGAGTAAAGCTCCCTCTGCACCGTCCCATCAAACACTCCCAGGGCAGGCAGAGCACAGGTTAGATACAGAGTAAAGCTCCCTCTACACTGTCCCATCAAACACTCGCAGGGCAGATACAGCACGAGTTAGATACAGAGTAAATCTCCCTCTATACTGTCCCATCAAACACTCCCAGGGCAGGTACAGCACGGGTTAGATACAGAGTAAAGCTCCCTCTACACTGTCCCATCAAACACTCCCAGGGCAGGTACAGCACGGGTTAGATACAGAGTAAAGCTCCCTATACACTGTCCCATCAAACACTCCCAGGGCAGGTACAGCACGGGTTAGATACAGAGTAAAGCTCCCTCTACAATGTCCCATCAAACACTCCCAGGGCAGGTACAGCACGGGTTTCGATACAGAGTAAAGCTCCCTCTACACTCTCCCATCAAACACTCCCAGGGCAGGTACAGCATGGGTTAGATACAGAGTAAAGCTCCCTATACACTGTCCCATCAAACACTCCCAGGGCAGGTACAGCACAGGTTAGATACAGAGTAAAGCTCCCTCTACACTGTCCCATCAAACACTCCCAGGGCAGGTACAGCACGGGTTAGATACAGAGTAAAGCTCCCTCTACACTGTCCCATCAAACACAGCTTTGGGGTACTGAAGTATCAGATCAGATCTATTGTCGTTGGTTCCTTGATGCACTTTCAGTTATTGCGCAAGGGAATGTCTTGTGGAAAGAATAATGATTATTGCTTAGCAAAAGCGTCATTGTTACCTGAGAATAGGGAGTGAGAACATTAAAATCAAGTGTTTCAGAATCTTTCCATCGCTTGAGGTTGCCTCTCCCCCACGCATGCCTTGTAACTTCCTTCTGTCCTTTAAGACCTGGTCTGCAGTTCGGCCACCTCAGTGTTGGAGTGTATTTGGTTGGAAGGAAGTCGGTGTGTGTTTCAGTCAGCATGTCACAGTGTAATTACACCCTCCTCCCAGTGGCAGCACTGCAGTGCCACCAATGGCTTTGGAGGACAGTGGGGTGTAATTACAGTGTGACGATCTAACATAGGCAGTTTCCGTTGTAAATGTGGACACAGGAATTTATAATGCAAGTATATCTGTAAAAATAAGGACTGAGTGCCTGACTTTAAACCTGGAACTGCATTGTGTCTGCCCACCCTGGTCCAATGATCCCACGCCCTCTAATCCTGCCTCACCTGAACACTCCAGGAGATGGGCCAGTTATATAATGCTGTCAGGGTCATAGTGCATCACTGAAAACAGACACAATCCTTCAGCTCAGGGAGGTAAGAGTTTCTCGGGGGCCTGCTGAGGCTTGAAGCATATTATCCAATGGGGGCGGTGTCATAGGACACTCGCTGCATTGATGTGGAGTCACCCCACCCCCTCCCTCACCCTGAAACTCCTCTCACAGGTACATCACTCTACATTAACGGGTACCATCCTTAGTAGTGTTAAACCGGTGTGCCTGGTGTGTGTTTGTGTCTACCTGAGTGTTTGTGTGTGTGTGTGTGTGTGAGTTTGTGTGTGTGAGTGTGTGTGTGTGTGAGTGCGTGTGTGTGAGTGTGTGTTTGTGTGTGAGTGTGAGTGTGTGTTTGTGTTTGAGTGAGTGTGTTTGAGTGTGTGTGTGTATGTTTGTGTGTGAGTGAGTGTGTGTGTGTGTTTGTGTGAGTGTGTGTGTTTGTGTGTGTGTGAGTGTGAGTGCATGTGTATTTGAGTGTGTTTGTGTGTGTGTGAGTATGTGTGTGTGAGTGAGTGTGTGTTTGAGTGTGTGAGTGTGTGTGTGTGTGTGTGTGAGTGTGAGTGCGAGTGTGTGTGTATTTATGTGAGTGTGTTTGTGTGAGTGAGTGTGAGTGCGAGTGTGTTTGTGTGAGTGTGTTTGTGTGTGTGTGTTTTTTTTACCCTTTCAGAGATGAATTTCCATTTCAGCACTCCGCAGGTCCTACCGCTCTCCTATTTTAAGAGTTAACGGCGCTGAATTTCTAACCAGATCAAGAGCCGGCGCGGGAAGGGAATGTGAAACTGGGAAGTGTGCGGAGAGTTAGTGAAATAGTCGTGAATAAGTCAGTGGCCAAAGGTCTTGAGGGAGTCACTTCAGACACTGCACTCCCGCATTTATCGGTTAGATGGCGCTGTTTGAGCACCCAACACCAGAGGCAAACACCCAGAAACACACAGATTTACATTAAATACAGAAATAAACCCAGTAACACTCAATCAATGCACAAGTATGCAACTATTAGTGTGGAAATCGTACAATTATTCCGCCAGCATTGCACTTTGTATCTTATTTTTTCTTGCATGAAATAAATGCACGAATACTTAACATCAATCGCAAAGGACGGTGACAATAAGTCTGAAGGTTAGGCACACTATTGTCTGTAACCAAGAACACTGACACTCCCGGTACAGTACAACGATTGCAATGGAGTTAGCCGCGGAATGAAGTGAGACTGGGGCTGGGGCGAGCGAAGCTGCTCGCTTCGAGCCAAGATGTTGGCGAGTGGTTAAAGGCAACAAAAAAAAACAAAGGATGGTTTTGCTTAAAGTTGAGGCTCGCATCTTACCTGACAATGACAAACATGACCAGGACATTGCCGACCAGCCCCAGCACACAGACGACGGAGTAGAGAGCGGTGATGACGATGGCGATGATCACCGAGGAAGGGTTCTTGGTCAGGGGGCTGCTGTCGGTGCCGTTGCATGAGGTGGAGTTGATGCAGAGATAGGAGGAATTGGCAGAGCCCAGGCTGGAGTTGGGAGTGGGCAGGCTGCCCTGGCAGAGCTGGGACCCGTTGGCAGCTAGATCCACGCAGGACTGGACGAGCAGATCCATTGCAATGTTCTCTTGTTCAAGATTCCTTTTCGACAGAAAATAAAAAAATAAAATCTCCACAAAAAACAAAAGCTTAGAACAAGAACGCGCCGATTGGAAACTTCAGCAGATCCTCCTCTGTCCCGGTGAGATCAGATCATCAGGGCTGAAATGAATGCACGCAAACTAGCTGAGAAAGAAGAGCCAGCCCCTTGGACATGACTGGGAAAGTGTTCTGAGCCCGGGCTGTGTGTGGGTGGACATGTGGAACCCCTGGACAACCTCAGTGACTGACTGGTCCATCTCCCGGCGCTAGATGAAGGTGTCTCTGGTCGGGTTTGGTCGTTTTATGGGAGAGGATGACGTCAGCCTCCACCCCCCCCCACCCCACCCACCCCACCATGTGATCGGGGAGATGGACCCGGCACCTGCTGGTGGTGCCAGCCAGGTAAAGGTGGCCAACTGGGCAGAGGGAAGGGCCAAGTGCCGCGGGAGCTGGCCATGGTGCTGAAAGCGATTCGCGGCTTACAATTCACCCCCTAAATGCCTATTTAAGCGAAACTCCATTCATGTTCAAGGCAGGCAGCGGCGCACGACCTTTGGGAAAACGACACAGATCCCACAGAACAGCTCCTACTCACCAAAACAAATTAAAGTTAGCCCCCCCCCCACACCCTACAGTGCGGGCTGCAGATGTCAAAAAGGCTACATTGCGGGTCAGGATTTGCGAGGCGACGATTCGTGTGCTCGCTGTGGGCGCAGAGAAACCCGATTGGGAAAGTGCGAGGCATGTAACCGCAGGTCAGTAAACATCTGTATGGGGATAATACAAGTTATTGACATTTGGGGCGGGGGATGTGTGTGTGGGGGGCTGGGGGTGTCACCCACATGAGTTCTAAAAGAAAAGAATGAAAGACACGGGCGTGATGGCCGGCGCGGACACGATGGGCCGAAGGGCCTCTATCCGTGCTGTATAACTCTATGACTCTATTTCTATATCCACTTGCACATCCTCAGGATGTCCCAAAGCGCTTTACAGCCAATGAAGTACTTTTTAAAGCTAGTCACTGTTGTAATGTAGGAAACGCAGCAGCCAATTTGCGCACAGCAAGCTCCCACAAACAGCAATGTGATAATGACCAGATCATCTGTTTTTAGTGATGTTGGTCCAGGGATAAATATCGACCAGGACACCGGGGAAAACTCCCCCTGCTCTTTTTTAAAATTCGTTTATGGGATGTGGGCATCGCTGGCAAGGCCAACGTTTATTGCCCATCCCTAATTGCCCTTAAAAAAACACCTTCTTGAACCGCTGCAGTCCGTGTGGTGAAGGTGCTCCCACTGTACTGTTAGGGAGGGTGTTCCAGGATTTTGTCCCAGCGACGATGAAGGATCGGCGATATATTTCCAAGTCAGGATGGTGTGTGACTTGGAGGGGAACTTGGAGGTGGTGGTGTCCCCATGCGTCTGCTGCTTTTCTCCTTCTAGGTGGAAGAGGTCGCAGGTTTGGGAGGTGCTGCCGAAGAAGCCTTGGCGAGTTGCTGCAGTGCATCTTGTAGATGGTACACACTGCAGCCATGGTGCGCTAGTGGTGGAGGGAGTGAATGTTTAAGGTGGTGAATGGGGTGCCAATCAAGCAGGCTGCTTTGTCCTGGATGGTGTCGAGCTTCTTGAGTGTTGTTGGAGCTGTTGTACAGTTGTACAGGGCCTTGGTGAGACCACATCTTGAGTATTGTGTGCAGTTTTGGTCGCCTTATCTGAAGAAGGATGTTTTGCCATGGAAGGAGTTCAGCAAAGATTCACCAGGCTGATACCTGGGATGGCAGGAATGACGTATGAGGAGAGATTGTGTCGATTGGGCTTGTACTGGCTGGAGTTTAGAAGAATGAGAGGGGATCTCATTGAAACTTATAAAATTCTGACAGGACTGGACAGACTAGATGCAGGAAGGATGTTCCCGATGGTTGGGGAGTCCAGAACCAGGGGTCACAGTCTAAGGATAAGGGGTAGGTCATTTAGGACAGAAATGAGGAGGAATTTCTTCACCCAGAGAGTGGTGAACCTGTGGAATTCTCTAACACTGAAGGCAGTAGAGGCCAATACATTAAATATATTCAAGAAGGAGTTGGATATATTTCTTAAGGCTAAAGGGATCAAGGGGTATGGGGAGAAAGCAGGGACCGGGTACTGAATTTGGATGATCAGCCATGATCACATTGAATGGTGGAGCAGGCTCGAGGGGCCGAATGGCCTACTCCTGCTCCTATCTTCTATGTTTCTATGTTTCTATGAGCAGCAATCATCCAGGCAAGTGGAGAGTATTCCATCACACTCCTTACTTGTGCCTTGTAGATGGTGGAAAGGATTTGGGGAGTCAGGAGGTGAGACACTCGCCACAGAATACATAGCCTCTGACCTGCTCTTGTTGCCATAGTATTTATGTGGCTGGTCCAGTTAAGTTTCTGGTTAATGGTGACCCCCAGGATGTTGATAGTGGGTGATTCGACAATGGTAATGCCATTGAATGTCAAGGGGAGGTGGTTAGACTCTCGTTTGTTGGAGATAGTCATTGCCTGGCACTTCTGTGGCATGAATGTTACCTGCCACGTATCAGCCCAAGCCTGAACATTGTCCAGGTCTTGTTGCATGCGGGCATGGACTGCTTCATTATCTGTGGAGTTGTGAATGGCACTGAACACTGTGCAGTCATCAGCGAACATCCCCATTTCTGACCTCACGTTGGAGGGAAGGTCATTGATGAAGCAGCTGAAGATGGTTGGGCCCAGGATACTGCCCTGAGGAACTCCTGCAGCGATGTCCTGGGGCTGTGATGATTGACCTTCAATCACCACAACCATCTTCCTTTGTGCTAGGTATGACTCCAGCCAGTGGAAAGTTTTCCCCCTGATTACCATTGACTTCAGTTTTACTAGGGCTCCTTGATGCTAGACTCGGTCAAATGCTGCCTTGATGTCAAGGGCAGTCACTGTCACCTCACCTCTGGAGTTCAGCTCATTTGTCCATGTTTGGACCAAGGCTGGAATGAGATCAGGAGCCGAGTGGTCTTGGCGGTACCCAAACTGGGCATCAGTGAGCAGGTTATTGGTGAGTAAGTGCCACTTGATAGCACTGTCGATGACAGCTTCCATCACTTTGCTGATGATTGAGAGTAGACTGATGGGGCGGTAATTGGCCGGGTTGGACTTGTTCTGCTTTTTGTGGACAGGACATACCTGGGCAGTTTTCCACATTGTCGGATAGATACCAGTGTTGTAACTGTACTGGAACAGCTTGGCTAGAGGCGCGGCTAGTTCTGGAGCACAAGTCTTCAGCACGATAGCCGGGATGTTGTCGGGGCCCATAGCCTTTGCTGTATCCAGTGTACTCAGCCATTTCTTGATATCACATGGAGCAAATCGAATTGGCTGAAGACTGGCTTCTGTGATGTTGAGGACCTCGGGAGTAGGCCGATATGGACCCGGGTTCGAATCCGGCCTCGGGTGACTGTCTGTGTGGAGTTTGCACATTCTCCCCGTGTTTGCGTGGGTTTCCGCCGGGTGCTCCGGTTTCCTCCCACAGTCCAAAGATGTGCAGGTTAGGTTGATTGGCTATGATAAATTGACCCTTAGTGTTAGGGGGATTAAATACGTGGGGTTACGGGGATCGGGTGGGATATGTGTAGGGGTTACAGGGATCGGGTGGGATATGTGTCGGTGCAGGCTCGATGGGCCGAAATGGCCTCTATCTGCACTGTGGGGTTTCTGTGATTTCTGTGATTCTGTGATCCACTTGGCACTTCTGACTGAAGTTGGTTGCAAACGCCTCAGCCTTGTCTTTTGCACTCATGTGCTGGGCTCCACCATCATTGAAGATGGGGATATTCTTGGAGCCTCCTCCTCCTCCCATTAGTTGTTTAATGGTCCACCACCATTCACGACTGGATGTGGCAGGACTGCAGAGCTTTGATCTGATCCATTGATTGTGGGATCGCTTAGCCCTGTCTATAGCATGTTTTTTTGCATGCATGTAGTCCTGTGTTGCAGCTTCCCCAGGTTGGCTCCTCATTTTTAGGTACGCCTGGTGTTGCTCCTGGCTTGCTCTTCTACACTCCTCATTGAACCAGGGTTGGTCCCCTGGCTTGGTAGTAATGGTAGACTGAGGGATATGCCGGGCCATGAGGTTACAGATTGTGGTGGAATATTATTCTGCTGCTGCTGATGGCCCACAGCGCCTCATGGATGCCCAGTTTTGAGCTGCTAGACCTGTTCTGAATCTATCCCATTTAGCACGGTGGTAGTGCCACACGACACAATGGAGGATGTCCTCAGTGTGAAGATGGGACTTCGTCTCCACAATGACTGTGCGGTGGTCACTGCTGCCAATGCTGTCATGGACAGATGCATCTGTGATAGGTAGATTGGTGAGGATGAGGTCAATTAGGTTTTTCCTTCTTGTTGGTTCTCTTACCACCTGTCACATGCCCAGACTGGCAGTTATTTCCTTCAGGACTCGGCCAGCTCGGTCAGTAGTGGTCTACCGAGCCACTCTTGGTGATGAACATTGAAGTCCCCCACGCAGAGTACATTCTGTGCCCTTGCTACTCTCAGTGATTCTTCCAAGTGGTGTTCAACATGGAGGAGTACTGATTCATCAGCTGAGGGAGGGCGGTAGGTGGTAATCAGCAGGAGGTTTCCTTGTCCATGCTTGACCTGAAGCCACGAGACTTCATGGGGTCTGGAGTCAATGTTGAGGACTCCCAGGGCCACTCCTTCCCGACTGTATACCACAGTGCCACCACCCCTGATGGGTCTGTCCTGCTGGTGGGACAGGATGGTGTGTGACTTGGAGGGGAATTTGGAGGTGGTGGTGTTCCCATGCGCCTGCTGCCCTTCTCCTTCCAGCTGGAAGAGGTCACAGGTTTGGGAGGTGCTGCCGAAGAAGCCTTGGCGAGTTGCTGCAGTGCATCTTGTAGATGGTACACACTGCAGCCATGGTACGCTGGTGGTGAAGGGAGTGAATGTTTAAGGTGGTGGATGGGCTGGCGATCAAGCAGGCTGCTTTGTCCCGGATGGTGTCGAGCTTCTTGAGTGTTGTTGGAGCTGCACTCATCCAGGCAAGTGGAGAGTATTCCATCACACTCCTTACTTGTGCCTTGTAGATGGTGGAAAGGCTTTGGGGAGTCAGGAGGTGATGCACTCACCACAGAATACCTAGCCTCTGACCTGCTCTTGTTGCCACAATATTTATGTCGCTGGTCCAGTTAAGTTTCTGGTCAATGGTGACCCCCCAGGATGCTGATGGAGGGGGATTTGGTGATGGTAATGCCATTGAATGTCAAGGGGCAGTGGTTAGACTCTCACTTGTTGGAGATAGTCTTTGCCTGGTGCTTCTGTAGCACGAATGTTACCTGCCACTTATCAGCCCTTCTTCGAAATAGTGCCATGGGATCTTTTAAATCCACTTGAGGGGGCAGACGGGGCTTTAGTTTAAGATCTCCTCCGAAAGACAGCACCTCCGACAGTGCAGCGCTCCCTCAGTACCGCACTGGGAGTGTCAGCCTAGCTTTTTGTGCTCAAGTCTCTGGAGTGGGAGTATGAACCCACAACCTTCTGACTCAGCAGGCAAGGGTGCTGCCCACTGAGCCACAGATGACACTTTCAATGAAGGGTTACTCACCCCCTAATCTCAATGACCTGCCTTTTCTCTTTACGCACGCTCACCAGCCTGGTACGTATTGCCAGCATTTTCTGTTTTTGTTTCAGAATCTCCAGATTTGAAGTTTCTTCTTTCAATGTTGTAAATGGGATCCCTGAAATTGGTCAAGGGGCCCTTTTAAAACGTGACTTCCTTTGGTAATCTTGACAAACTTACATGATCCAAAGAAATTCTTGCTCCTGACCTGTGATAGAGTGACTCATTGTCAGACTTAGGAGTTGCAGAGAGAGCACGTGGAAAGGGGATGGGATTCTTATTGATCCCCTGGATCCCATTTATTCTTATTGAGCTGGTGAGTAACATTAATAATGGACGGTAAATGTCGGCATGCATCTGTTTCCCTCTATCAAATATCCGACTGTTTCGAGCCTGAATAATTAGTAATTTTTTTCACACTCTTTTGCCCCACTCATCTTCCTTCTTGTCATCTCCTTGAAGAAGTTGAAGATAATTGAAAAAAGAAGCAGAGGGGAGCTGAGGAGAATTTTTTGTTCAAGTTGTTGGGATCTGGAAACGCGCTGCCTGAAAGTGCGGTGGAAGCAGAGTCAATATTAACTTACAAAAGGGAATGGGAATAAAATTGCAGGGCTATGGGGAGAGAGCGGGAAGGGGAGTGGGACCAATTGGAGAGCTCTTTGAAAGAGCATGCACATGCATGATGGGCCGAATGGCCTCTTTCTGTGCTGTAAGAGTCTATGATCAGAGATTCACTGGGAGTATCCCCAATATGCAGTGGAAAGATTTTCCTGCACTTGCTTGGGGAGATGGGGGAGAGGAATTAATATTATAGTAATAGCCCTTCTATTAGTATCCTTGTATCCTTTGACTTCTGCTATCTATCACTGGCAAAAAAGTTATGCTATGAGATGCTATGTTTCTGGAAAAGTTCAGAATGAAAAGTGGCTGTTGTGAGGTCCAGACAATGCACATGATGAATTGCTAATTGGTGTAAGAAACATAGAATCATAGCAAAATAGGAGCGGCAGTAGGCCATTCGGCCCTTCGAGCCTGCTCCACCATTCAATATGATCATGGCTGATCCTCTATCTCAATACCATATTCCCGCTCTCTCCCCAGACCCCTTGTGGCACACAATAATCTTTCATACAGCGTCTTTGATCTTGGCCGGAGGGTGGTGGAGATGGGATGCACCTGTCTTTGGAGAGACAGAATTTGTACAAGCTTTCCTGTGATGTTTTAGTTTTGTTAAACTTGTATCAAACCTTGGCTAGATCACAGTCCTGGTCTCCATATTACAAAAAAAGATATAGAGGCACTGGAGAAGGTGCAAAAAAAAGATGTACAAGGATGATGCCAGAACTGAGAGGTTATACTTATTAGGAAAGATTGAACAGGCTGGGACACTTTCCTCTAGAAAAGAGAAGACTGAGGGGTGACCTGATAGAGGTCTTTAAAATTCTGAAAGGGTTTGACAGGGTAGACGTAGAGAAGATGTTTCCTCTTGTGGGGGAGACCAGAACTAGGGGTCATCAATATAAGACAGTCACTAATAAATCCAGTAGGGAATTCAGGAGGAACTTCTTTACCCAGAGAGTAGTTAGAGTGTAGAACTCGCTAAGTGTGACTCAGGGAGTGGTTGAGGTGAATAGCATAGATGTGTTTAAAGGAAGCTGGATAAGCATGTGAGGGAGAAAGGAGTAGAAGGTTATGGTGTTAGGATGAGATGAAGATGAGCTCGTGTGGAGCATAAACGCTGGCATAGATCAGTTGGCCTGTTGCTGTTCGGTAAATTCTGTGTAATTTATAGGATCATAGGAAAAGAGGAGGCCATTCAGCCCCTTGAGCCTGTTCCGCCATTCAATGAGATCATGGCTGATCTGTATCTCAACTCCATCTTTAATCCATGGCCTAGAAATTCAGTATAGCCACTTTTGGGGTGGTAAAGTCAGGCGGCCGCTAAAGTTTGCGCCCGGCGCAAAGTCGAGCCCCCTTCGCCGATATTCAGTTGCATCGCCCTAAGAGGCTGCTGCTGCGCTAAAACAGGCGATGCACGACTATCATTAGGCGCTAAGCCGGCAGCCCGGGGCGCAGGGCAGGTGCGGCGAGCTGCTGATTGCCGGCAGACACTCTGGCTCCGGTGAGCTCTTAAAGGGGGAGGGTGGATTTGTTTTTTTGAAAGGCCGAGACTAGTGATTTTGGGGAGGGCTTCTCTCCATCAGTCTGTTATGTGGTACCGGTCTCCTCCTCCTCCTCCTCCTCCTCTCTCTCTCTCTCCGCCCCCCCCCAAAGGAGTGTTGCAAAACGGCTGCCTTTTCTACTGCAGGAGTGCCCTTTAATTTGCGCTCCCCGCGGCCCGCATCGGCTAAGCACCGTTCGACTCAACAGTCGCTAGGGCCGCCAGGCGCACAATGGGGCGGCGCGAGTGAAGTTTCGGTTCCGGGCGCACAAAGGGCGTTGCACGACGAAATGACGTCATGATCTGCGCGCGCAGATGAGCGCGCGCAATGACTTTGCGCCAGCGCTAAATGTCTACTGAAGTTGGGGCGAGGCGCAGATTGCGCTGCGCCCAGGCGCTAAGCGCCTAGCGCTCGAGATCTACTCCTCCTAAGGCGCTAATGGCTGGCGCAGCCAACTGAATTTCTAGGCCCATATCTCTTAATACCCGTGCCTAACAAACAATTATACATCTCAGTTTAGAAATTTCCAATTGTCCCCCAGCCTCAATAGCACTTTTGGGGGAGAGAGTTCCAGATTTCCACTGCCCTGTGTGTGAAGAAATTCTTCCTGACATCACCCCTGAACGGCCTGGCTCTAATTTTAAGGTTATGTCTCCTTGTTCTGGACTCCCCCCACCAAAGGAAATAGTTTCCCTCTCTCGCTACCCTATCAAATTCTTCAATAATCTTAAACACCTCAATTAGATCGCCCCTTAATCCTTTATACTCAACTTCTGTTCAGTTTCAAGAATTGCTACTTGAGGATTGGGGGCGGGGATGAAATGGATCTACTCCAGTAGCACAAAACAGGCTCACAGTGAATCGACAGCCCGTTTCACACCGCACCCGATGTCCTTTTCAATTGAAGTCATTGGAGTAGAACAATTCCACCGCCTTTGGACCAACCGTGGCACCAAAAATCTGCTGGGGTGGTGCAAAACTTTGCCGGTGAGCCCCTCCAAGGGGAGGGACCTCCAGGAATGGACCCTCGGCAATTAGGGGTATTGTGCTGTACCCCAAGAGCCAAGAAACTCAGGAGGAAGCTACCCGGCCCAGGGAGGGGGTGGTGGGGTGGGGTGGGGTGTGTTGCTGAGTTGCTCAAGTGTCAGAAGATCGTGGTTCCAGTGGTACCATTAGAGTCAGGCATTAGAAGATTCCTGCCCCTGACATTGGCCTGAAGTTCACTGCACCTCCCGGTGGGGCTCACAGCAGGAATGCCGTTCCTCATTGAGTGTACTAACCTCACAATGTACGCTGATGCCCACTGAGGTCGAGAACACGGGAACACCCAATGTAGGGAGTCCCTGCCTCCAGCTCCTTTGATTTGTGGGGACCAGGTTTTGGGGCAGATGGAGGTTACACCCTAGAAAACTCACGCCCCCCTGCTTCCAGAAACTAGCTGTGCAGGCCATGACCTAATGGCCCAGAAATTCGGGTCGAGGGCTTCCCGCGGGTGCAAGCCCCCGACCTGCACTTACCTAGCGTGCCGGCCGTTGAGCTGTGGGCCCGCGTGGGATTCCAATCCTGGGCCTGCTCCAACTGCCGGCGCGCAGTGCTTGCGTATCCCAGGGGCGCAGTTAGTTCGATGTGTCCACTGGATCACGTGGGCCATGGGAAGCCAATCGGGGCAGGGAATGCTTCATTCATAAATTTGGCAGGAAGGGCTGTCAAACTTATAAATAATATAAGCCCCAAAACATCAATAAATCTTCAAATAAATTTTTTTTTAAATCACATTTTTTAAATAAACTATAAATTACATGAAATAGCTATTTTAAACAATAATTTAAATTTTTGAAAAAAATAATTTTATTTTCTAACGGGGCTAAAAATAAATTTACTTTTCTTTAAAGTATTTAAAAATAATAAACCTGTGGAAAAAATGTTTTAATTTTAATTGATTCACCACTTACCTTGTAAAAAGCAGGCCTTGCGACTGCTTTTTACATGTCTAACTTCTGGAGACTTACCTTCCCGGGAAAACCTGCAAAAAAACGTAAGTTCGATGCGCACGCGCTGCCTCTCCCGCGCACGCGTTCGACCTCTGAACCCCTTCTTTCAGGGGAACGGAAGTGCTGGTTTCCCACGCATGCGCAGTGCATGCACGAAACCGGCACTTCCATTGGGCTTACGGGCTCGAGGGGCCGAATGGCTGACTCCTGCTCCTATTTCTTATGTTATGTTCCTCCCACCAGCCCCAAAGTTACAATGGAACAGTTTGAATGATAGCATAATAATCAGTGTTGCTTGGGAACCGCACATTCCACTTCAGCTTCTAGGGTACTGGCACCTCTTTACAAGGAAGGCTAAGACAGCAGCGCCTCTCAATGTACTTCTGATATTTTTTACGTCTACATAAGCCAATTTTTAGAATTTCTCTGTAACGCGAATATGTTGAATCATTCCGATTAAAGGGCAACTTTGCGTTCTGATGTGTCATTGCAGTGAAAGCTGATAAAACAGCTCCCTGCATGTCTCAGCTGCATTATATGTCAGAGCCTTAAACATAGAAACATAGAAGATAGGAGCAGGAGTAGGCCATTCGGCCCCTCGCTCCTGCTCCACCATTCAATGCGATCATGGCTGATCATTCAAATACAGTACCCTGTCCCTGCTTTCTCCCCATATCCCTTGATCCCCTTAGCCTTAAGAAATATACCCAACTCCTTCTTGAATATATTTAATGAATTGGCCTCAACTGTCTTCTGTGGTAGAGAATTCCGGCTTACCCCTTATCCTTAGACTGTGACCGCGGGTTCTGGACTCCCCGCCATCGGGAACAGCCTTCCTGCATCTAGTCTGTCTAGTCCTGTTAGGATTTTATAAGTTTCAGTGAGATCCCCTCTCATTCTTCTATACTCTAGCGAATATAAGCCTAATCGACCCAATCTCTCTTCATACATCACTACAGCACGGTGGCATAGTGGTTAGCACTGTTGCCTCACAGCGCCAGGGACCCGGGTTCAAATCTGGCCTCGGGTGACTGTCTGTGTGGAGTTTGCACATTCTTCCCGTGTTTGCGTGGGTTTCCTCCGGGTGCTCCGGTTTCCTCCCACAGTCCAAAGATGTGCGGGTTAGGTTGATTGGCCATGATAAAAAATTGGCCCTTAGTGTTAGGGGGGATTAAATACATGGGGTTACGGGGATAGGGCTTGGGTGGGATGGCTGTCGGTATAGGGACCGGTTGCTAGGGTTTGGATGATCAGCCATGATCTCGTTGAATGGCGGAGCAGGGCCGAATGGCCTACTCCTGCTCCTATCTTCTATGTTTCTATGTTTTTCCTGCCATCCTAGGTATTAGTCTGCTGAATCTTCGCTGCACTCCCTCCATGGCAAGAACATCCTTCCTCAGATAAGGCAACCAAAACTGCACACAATACTCAAGGTGTGGGCTCACCAAGGCCCTGTACAACTGCAGCAAGACATCCTTGCTCCTGTACTCGAATCCTCTCGCTATGAAAGCCAGCATACCATTTGCCTTCTTAACCGCCTGCTGCACCTGCATGCTTACCTTCAGCGGCTGGTGCACAAGGACACCCAGGTCTCGTTGCACTTCCCCTTTTCCCAATCTATTGCTGTTCAGATAATAATCTGCCTTCCTGTTTTTGCCACCAAAGTGGATAACGTCGCATTTATCCACATTATACTGCATCTGCCATGCATCTGCCCAATTGCTCAACCTGTCCAAATTGTATTGGAGTTTCTCTGCATCCTCCTCACAGCACACACGCCCACCCAGCTTTGTGTCCTCTGCAAACTTGGAGATATTACATCTAGTTCCCTCGTCTAGATCATTAATATATATTGTGAATAACTGTGGTCCTAGCACCGATCCCTGCAGCACCCCACTAGTCACTGCCTTCCACTTGGAAAAAGACCTGTTTATTCCAACTCTTTGCTTCCTGACTGCCAACCAGTTTTCTATCCAAGTCAGTACCTTATACCCAATCCCATGTGCTTTAACTTTGCACGCTGGTCTCTTATGCGGGGCCTTATTGAAAGCCTTCGGAAAGTCCAAATAAACCCATCCACTGGTTCTCCCTTATCTATTGTACCAGTTACATCCTCAAAAAATTCCAGTAGATTAGTCAAGCATGATTTACCTTTTGTAAATCCATGTTGACTTTGTCCGATCCTGTCACTGTTTTCCAAGTGCTCTGCTATTACATCTTTTATAATGGACACTAGCATTTTCCCCACTACCGATGTCAGGCTTACCAGTCTATAATTCCCCATTTTTTCTCTACCACCTTTTTTAAATAGTGGGGTTACATTACCTACCCTCCAATCCATGGGAACTGTTCCAGAGTCTATAGAATTTTGGAAGATGACCAGCAATGCATCTACTATTTCTAGGGCCACTTCCTTAAGTACCTGAGGATGTAGACTATCAGGCCCTGGGGATTTATCGGCCTTTAATCCCGTCAATTTCCCTAACACCATTTCCCTGCAAATACTGATTTAATTCAGTTCCTCCCTCTCATTAGACCCTCCCTGACATCTCTGGGAGGTTATTTGTGTCCTCCTTTGTGAAGACAGAACCAAAGTATGTATTTAATTGGTCTGCCATTTATTTGTTCCCCATTATAAATTCCCCTGATTCTGACTGCAAGGGACCTATGCTTGACTTTACCAATCTGTTTCTCTTCACATATCTATAGAAGCTTTTACAGTCAGTTTTTATGCTCCCAGAAAGCTTACTCTCATACTCTATTTCCCCCATCTTAATTAATCCCTTTGTCCTCCTTTGCTGAATCCTAAACTGCTCCCAATCTTCAGGTTTGCTGCTTTTTCTGGCCAATTTATATGTCCTCTCCTTGGATCTTATGCTATCCCTAATTTCCCCTGTTAGCCAATGTTGAGTCACCTTTTTTGTTTTATTTTTATGCCAAACAGGGATGAACAAATTCTGTAGTTCATCCATGCAATGTTTAAATGTTTGCCATTGCCTATTCACCGTCAACCGTTTAAGTAACATTCCCCAATCCATCCTAGCCAACTCACGCCTCACACCATCATAGTTTCCTTTATTTAAATTCAGTACCCAAGCCTCTGAATCAACTACTTCACTCTCCATCTTAATGAAGAATTCTATCGTATTATGATCACTCCTCCCCAAGGGGCCTCACACAAGATTGCTAATTAATCCTTTCTCATTACATAATACCCAGTCTAAGATGGCCTGATCTCTAGTTGGTTCCTCGACATATTGGTCCAGGAAACCATCCCGTATACACTCTAGGAATTCCTCTTCCACAGTATTGTTACTAATTTGGTTAGACCAATCTATATGTAGATTAAAATCACCCATGTTAACTGCAGTGCCCTTATTGCACGCATCTCTAATTTCCTGTGTAATGCCATCCCCAACCTCAACATTACTGTTTGGGGGTCTGTATACAACTCCCACTAACATTTTCTGCCCCATGGTATTTCTCAGCTCTACCGATACAGATTCCACATCATCAGAGCTAATATCCTTCCTTACTATTGTGTTAATCTCCTCTTTAACCAGCAATGTTACCCCACCGCCTTTTCCTTTTCGCCTGTCCTTCCTGAATATTGAATACCCCTGGATGTTGAATTCCCAGCCTTGGTCACCCTGGAGCCATGTCTCCGTAATCCCAATTATATCATATCCGTTTACATCTATTTGCGCAGCTAATTCATCCACCTTATTACGAATGCTCCTTGCATTAAGACGCAAAGCCTTCAGGCTTGTTTTTTTAACACTCTTAGACCTTTTAGAATTATTGTTTACTGTGGCCATGTTTGATTTACACCCTTGATTTCTCTGACTTCCATTTTTGCTTCTCTCCTTCCTGTCTTTTGCTTCTATCCTTGCTTCCCTTTCCTCTGTCTCCCTGCACAGGTTTCCAACTCCCTGCCATTTTAGTTTACACCCTCCCCAACAGCACCAGCAAACACTCCCCCGAGGACACCAGTCCCGGTCCTGCCCAGGTGCAAACCGTCCAGTTTGTACTGGTCCCACCTCCTCCAGAGCCAGTTCCAATGTCCCTGGAATTTGAATCGCTCCCCCTTGCACCATTCTTCTAGCCACGTATTTATCTGAAATATCCTTCTATTTCTACTCAGACCAGCATGTGGCACTGGTAGCAATCCTGAGATTACTACCTTTGAGGTCCTATTTTTTAATTTACCTCCTAACTCCCTATATTCAGCTTTTAGGACCTCATCCCATTTTTTTCCTATATTGTTGGTACCTATGTGCACCACGACAACTGGCTGGTCACCCTCCCCCTCCAGAATGCCCTGCAGCCGCTCCAAGACATCCTTGACCCTTGCACCAGGGAGGCAACATACCATCCTGTAGTCTCGTTTGCGGCCGCAGAAATGCCTATCTATTCCCCGTACAATAGAATAAGAACATAAGAACATAAGAAATAGGAGCAGGAGTAGGCCAATCGGCCCCTCGAGCCTGCTCCGCCATTCAATAAGATCATGGCTGATCTGACCCTAACCGCCAATCCACTATCACAGAACCATCTCCTGAATCTAACAGAATTAGACACACGAAATAGGAGCAGGATCAGGCTACACGGCCCTTGGGCCTGCTCTGCTACCCACAGGGCCATGACCGATCCGAACCTAGACTCATGTCCAAATTCCTGCCCGCTCCCCGTAACCCTTAATTCCCTTTACTTCTAGGAAACTGTCTATTTCTGTTTTAAATTTATGTAATGATGTAGCTTCTACAGCTTTTTGGGGCAGCATATTCCATGGACCTACCACCCTCTGAGTGAAGTAGTTCCTCCTCATCTCAGTTTAAAAGAGCAGCCCCTTAATCTAAGACTATGCCCCCTAGTTCTAGTTTCACCCATCATCGGGAACATCTTCCCCGCATCCACCCGATCCAACCCCCTTCACAATCTTATATGTTTCAATAAGATCGCCTCTCATTCTTCTGAACTCCAATGAGTAGAGTCCCAATCTACTCAACCTCTCCTCATATGTCCATCCCCTCATCCCCGGGATTAACCGAGTGAACCTTCTTTGTACTGACTCGAGAGCAAGTATGTCCTTTCTTAAGTATGGACACCAAAACTGTATGCAGTATTCCAGGTGCGGTCTCACCAATACCTTGTACAACTGAAGCAATACCTCCCTATTTTTATATTCTATCCCCCTAGCAATGAAAGCCAACATTCCATTGGCCTTCTTAATCACTTGCTGCACCTGCATACTAACCTTTTGAGTTTCGTGCACCAGGACCCCCAGATCCCTTTGTACTTCAGTACTTTCCAGTTTCTTGCCATTAAGATAATAACTTGCTCTACGATTTTTCCTGCCAAAGTGCATAACCTCACACTTTCCAGTATTGTATTCCATCTGCCAAATCTCTGCCCACTTACTTAGCCTGTCGATGTCCCCTTGCAGGTTTTTTATGTCCTCCTCACTCACTACTTTCCCTCCCATCTTAGTATCATCTGCAAACTTTGATATGTTACACTCGGTCCCCTCCTCCAAATCGTTAATATAGATTGTAAAGAGTTGGGGACCCAGCACTGACCCCTGCGGAACACCACTAGTTACTGATTGCCAGTCTGAAAATGAACCATTTATCCCAACTCTCTGCCTTCTGTTAGATAGCCAATCCTCTATTCATGCCAGAATATTACCCCCAATCCCGTGATTTTTTATCTTAAGCAATAATCTTTTGTGTGGCACCTTGTCAAATGCCTTTTGGAAGTCTAAATACACTACGTCCACTGGTTGCCCTTTATCCACCCTATACGTTACTTCCTCAAAGAACTCCTGCAAATTTGTCAAACATGACTTCCCCTTCATAAAACCATGCTGACTTTGTCCTATTAAATTATGATTATCCAAATGTCCTTAATAATGGACTCCAAAATTTTACCTACCACAGATGTTAGGCTAACCGGTCTATAGTTTCCAGCCTTCTGTCTACTGCCCTTTTTAAATAAGGGTGTTACATTAGCAGTTTTCCAGTCTGCCGGGACCTTTGCTGAGTCCAGGGAGTTTTGGAAAATTATTACCAATGCATCCACAATCCCTACCGCCACTTCCCTCAAGACCCTAGGATGTAAGCCATCAGGTCCAGGTGATTTATCCGCCTTGAGTCCCATTATTTTACCGAGTACCACTTCTTTAGTGATTTTGATCGTGTTTAGCTCCTCCCCCCCTTTAGCCCCCTGTTTGTCCAGTGTTGGGATATTCTTAGAGTCTTCTACTGTAAAGACTGATGTAAAATATTCATTCAGTGTTTTTGTCATCTCCATATTTCCCACCATTAATTTTCCGGTCTCATCCTGTAAGGGACCAACATTTACTTTAGCCACCCTTTTTCTTTTTATATAACTATAAAAACTCTTACTATCTGTTTTTATATTTTTTGCTAATTTACTTTCATAATCTATCTTCCCTTTCTTAATCAACCTTTTTATTATTTTTTGCTGTCTTTTAAAGTTTTCCCAATCCTCTATCCTCCCACTAGATTGGGCTACCTTATATGCCCTTGTTTTTAGTCGAATACTATCCTTAATTTCTTTACTTAGCCACGGATGGCTGTCTTTTCTTTTACACCCTTTTCTTCTCAGTGGAATATATTTTTTTTGGAAGTTGTAAAATAACTCCTTAAATGTACACCACTGATCATGTATCGTCTTACCCTTTAATCTATTTTCCCAATCCACTCTACTCAATTCCACTCTCATACCGTCATAGTCTCCTTTATTCAAGCTTAGCACGCTTGTTTGAGATCCAACCTTCTCACCCTCTAATTGAATATGGAATTCAACCATGTTATGGTCACTCATTCCAAGGGGATCCTTTACTAGGACATTTTTAATTAATCCTGTCTCGTTACACAGGACCAGCTCTAAGGTTGCTTGCCCCCTGGTCGGTTCAGTTACATACCGCTCAAGAAACCCATCCCTAATACACTCAATGAACTCTTCCTCAAGGCAGCCCTGCCCAATTTGATTTGTCCAATTAATATGACAGTTAAAATCCCCCATAATTATAGATGTTCCCTTATTACAAGCCTCAACTATTTCCTGATTGATACTCCGTCCAACAGAGTTGCCACTGTTCGGAGGCCTATAGACTACGCCCACTAGTGTTTTTTTCCCCTTATTATTCCTTACCTCCACCCAAACTGTTTCATTATCCTGATCTTTTGACCCAATATAATTTCTCTGTATTACAGTGATTCCTTCCTTTATTAACATAGCCACCCCACCTCCCCTTCCTTCCTGCCTGTCCTTCCTGATCGTTAAATAACCTGGTATGTTTAATTCCCAGGCATTGTCACCCTGCAGCCATGTTTCTGTAATAGCCACAAGATCATACCCATATGTAGTTATTTGTGCCATTAACTCGTCTATTTTGTTACGAATGCTACGTGCATTCAGATGGAGAACTTTCAAATATGTTTTGTGACACTTAGTTCCTGCTTTTGCCCTTTTTATTACTTTACCTTTTACTCCATACCTTCTGCCCCTTCCTGACACGCTCTGGTTTTTAATTTCCCCACTGCTACCTAAGTCTATGACCTTCTCTGTTGTCATTTTTATTCTTTGCTCTCTAGGAACCTCCCCCCCACTAGTTAGTTTAAAGCCCTCTCTACAGCCCTAGTTATATGATCCACCAGGACTCTAGTCCCAGCACTGGCCAAGTGAAGCCCATCCCAACGGAACAGCTCCCTCCTGTCCCAGTACTGGTGCCAGTGTCCCAGGAAGCAAAACCCATTTCTCCCACACCAGTCTTTGAGCCACGCATTTAACTCTCTAATTTTATTTGTCCTTGCCAAATTCGCTTGTGGCTCAGGTAATAATCCAGAGATTATTACCCTTGTGGTTCTGCTTTTTAATTTGGCCCCTAGCTGCTCAAACTCCCTCAGCAGAACCTCCTTCCTTGTCCTATCTATGTCGGTGGTACCAACATGGACCATGACAACTGGATCCTCCCCCTCCCACTCCAAGTTTCTCTCCAGTCCAGAGGAGATGTCCTTTACCCTGGCACGTGGCAGGCAACACAGCCTTCGGGACTCTCGCTCTCGGCTGCAAAGAACTCTATCTATCCCCCTAACGATACTATCCCCTACCACTACAACATTTCTTTTAACTCCCCCCACTTGAATGGCCCCCTGCTCCACGGTGCTGTGGTCAGGTTGCTCATCCTCCCCGCAGTCCCTGTTCCCATCCTCACAGGGAGTAAGAGCCTCGAACCTGTTGGACAAGTGCAAGGGCTGCGGCTCCTCCAACACTACCTCCTGGCTCCCCGTACCTGCCTCACTTCTAGTCACACCATCCTGACCCTGGCCACGGACTACATCTGAATTAATTAATCTAATTGGTGTGAATACCTCGTGATACACAGAGTCCAGGTAACTCTCCCCCTCCCTGATGTGTCTCAGTGTTTGAAGCTCGGACTCCAGCTCTTCAACACGGAGCCGGAGTTCCTCGAGCAGCCAACACTTACTGCAAATGTGATCACCGTGAGCATCAATGGTGTTCACCAGCTCCCACATATTGCAGCAGCAACACATCACCTGATCTCCCATTCTATGTAATTAATTAAATTTATTAATATTATTCTTAAATACCCTCTGCCCCGATTCTAGATGGTGAATATCACACCTTAGAAACTATAAACCAAAGAGATTTAAGCTTAAAAAGGGAGAAATACTCACCAACCAATCACTTACCCGCTTTCTGGTGATGTCACACTTGGATTACTTTTTACCTCTCTCCTTCCCTCCGAGTTCCCAGACTCGAGACTGTTAAACCTTACCTGGTCTCTGGGACTTTTATAGCCCCGCTCTGCCGCTCAGGATTCCCGCCGACGCTGTGAGACCTTACCTGGTCTCTGGGACTTTTATAGCCCCGCTTTGCTGCTCGAGATTCCCACCGACGCTGTGAGACCTTACCTGGTCTCTGGGACTTTTATAGCCCCGCTCTGCCGCTCGAGATTCCCGCCGACGCTGTGAGACCTTACCTGGTCTCTGGGACTTTTATAGCCCCGCTCTGCCGCTCGAGATTCCCGCCGACGCTGTGAGACCTTACCTGGTCTCTGGGACTTTTATAGCCCCGCTCTGCCGCTCGAGATTCCCGCTGACGCTGTGAGACCTTACCTGGTCTCTGGGACTTTTATAGCCCCGCTCTGCCGCTCGAGATTCCCGCCGACGCTGTGAGACCTTACCTGGTCTCTGGGACTTTTATAGCCCCGCTCTGCCGCTCGAGATTCCCGCTGACGCTGTGAGACCTTACCTGGTCTCTGGGACTTTTATCGCCCCGCTCTGCCGCTCGAGATTCCCGCCGACGCTGTGAGGCCTTACCTGGTCTCTGGGGCCTTTTATAGCCCCGCTCTGCCGCTGAGTTCCCGCCGACGCTGTGAGGCCTTACCTGGTCTCTGGGACTTTTATAGCCCCGCTCTGCCGCTCGAGTTTCCTGCCGACGCTGTGAGGCCTTACCTGGTCTCTGGGACTTTTATAGCCCCGCTCTGCCGCTCGAGTTTCCCGCCGACGCTGTGAGGCCTTACCTGGTCTCTGGGGCCTTTTATAGCCCCGCTCTGCCGCTCGAGATTCCCGCCGACGCTGTGAGGCCTTACCTGGTCTCTGGGGCCTTTTATAGCCCCGCTCTGCCGCTCAGGATTCCCGCCGACGCTGTGAGACCTTACCTGGTCTCTGGGCCTTTTATAGCCCCACTCTGCCGCTGAGTTCCCGCCGACGCTGTGAGGCCTTACCTGGTCTCTGGGACTTTTATAGCCCCGCTCTGCCGCTCGAGTTTCCTGCCGACGCTGTGAGGCCTTACCTGGTCTCTGGGACTTTTATAGCCCCGCTCTGCCGCTCGAGTTTCCCGCCGACGCTGTGAGGCCTTACCTGGTCTCTGGGGCCTTTTATAGCCCCGCTCTGCCGCTCGAGATTCCCGCCGACGCTGTGAGGCCTTACCTGGTCTCTGGGACTTTTATAGCCCCGCTCTGCTGCTCGAGATTCCCGCCGATGCTGTGAGGCCTTACCTGGTCTCTGGGGCCTTTTATAGCCCCGCTCTGCCGCTCGAGATTCCCGCCGACGCTGTGAGGCCTTACCTGGTCTCTGGGACTTTTATAGCCCCGCTCTGCCGCTCGGGATTCCCGCCGACGCTGTGAGGCCTTACCTGGTCTCTGGGACTTTTATAGCCCCGCTCTGCCGCTCAGGATTCCCGCCGACGCTGTGAGGCCTTACCTGGTCTCTGGGCCTTTTATAGCCCCGCTCTGCCGCTCAGGATTCCCGCCGACGCTGTGAGGCCTTACCTGGTCTCTGGGGCCTTTTATAGCCCCGCTCTGCCGCTCGAGATTCCCGCCGACGCTGTGAGGCCTTACCTGGTCTCTGGGACTTTTATAGCCCCGCTCTGCCGCTCGAGATTCCCGCCGACGCTGTGAGGCCTTACCTGGTCTCTGGGACTTTTATAGCCCCGCTCTGCCGCTCGAGTTTCCTGCCGACGCTGTGAGGCCTTACCTGGTCTCTGGGACTTTTATAGCCCCGCTCTGCCGCTCGAGATTCCCGCCGACGCTGTGAGGCCTTACCTGGTCTCTGGGACTTTTATAGCCCCGCTCTGCCGCTCGGGATTCCCGCCGACGCTGTGAGGCCTTACCTGGTCTCTGGGACTTTTATAGCCCCGCTCTGCCGCTCGAGTTTCCTGCCGACGCTGTGAGGCCTTACCTGGTCTCTGGGACTTTTATAGCCCCGCTCTGCCGCTCGAGTTTCCCGCCGACGCTGTGAGGCCTTACCTGGTCTCTGGGGCCTTTTATAGCCCCGCTCTGCCGCTCGAGATTCCCGCCGACACTGTGAGGCCTTACCTGGTCTCTGGGACTTTTATAGCCCCGCTCTGCCGCTCGAGTTTCCTGCCGACGCTGTGAGGCCTTACCTGGTCTCTGGGACTTTTATAGCCCCGCTCTGCTGCTCGAGATTCCCGCCGACGCTGTGAGACCTTACCTGGTCTCTGGGCCTTTTATAGCCCCGCTCTGCCGCTCGAGATTCCCGCCGATGCTGTGAGGCCTTACCTGGTCTCTGGGACTTTTATAGCCCCGCTCTGCCGCTCGAGATTCCCGCCGACGCTGTAGCTTTCCCGCTCTTTTTCCTTTTGTCCCGTGCAGCAGAACCACCCATGTTGCCAGGAAGTTGGTTGCTGCTGCTATGTTGGTTGCTCAGGATCCTATGTCAATGTCTGTGTGGGAATAGATCCACACCGAAGTATCTTTAAAGAGAAATCAATTACATTTTTCACCAGGCAAAGTCCTTTCCTCCGGTCCCACTCTGGCGACATCACTTGTACTCGCTAAAGCGGAGAAATAGAGTTGAGGTGGCGATCAGACGTGCGCTTACTGAATGGCGGTGCAGGCTCGAGGCGACGAATGGCCTCCCCTTGTGAGCGGAAGACCACGACTGAGAGGGAAGGCCGCTCGGCCCATTCTCGCTCAGCCATCCAGAGCATGCCGCCCCCTATCACTGCCCTGTCGGGACCGCTCCGTTCATTTCAGCGGGATCATAACTTTGGACGCACCTCGGAGTTGAACCACAGCCCTTCAATCCCGGCAAGCTGTTTATGTGGCAGTCCCCCAGACAAAGTAGTCTGCTTTCCTGAGGTCGGGAGGCTCCCGAACGGGCCCCAGGCCTGTCCAAGATTGGGCCCTGCCATTAATGGTAGGCTCTGCGATGGGTCCAACCCACATTTGTGAGATCACTGCGTGGCAGGAGATCTGAAAGAGGGGCCTCCTTTAGCCAGCAAGTAGGTTTCTGTGTATATTAGGGTAAATGTTCCAAGTTCGCATTCCCGGAATGGAGCTCCATGGGATGGCGGTGCGTATTGGGAATTTGGGCTTGGAAGTTAGAATCCCTGATTCACATCACATACCATTTCCCATCTATGAAAAGAAGCCATGAATCCGGCACAACGGTCAGTGCCTGATATACACTCTCAGCACGTAAAGCTGTGTGTCGGGACCACTAAATTATAAAACTTACCCCATTATTTCGGACAAGGAATCAACGACATTCCCATCACCGAATCTCCCACCATCAACTCCCTGGGGGTCAGCATTGACCGGAAACTTAACTAGACGATCCACATTAATACTGCGGCAACAAGAGCAGGTCAGAGGCTTGGTATTCTGTGGCGAGTGTCTCACCTCCTGACTCCCCAAAGCCCTTTCCACCATCTACAAGGCACAAGTCAGGAGTGTGATGGAATACTCTCCACTTGCCTGGATGAGTGCAGCTCCAACAACAAGAAGCTCAACACCATCCAGGACAAAGCAGCCCACTTGGTTGACACCCCATCCACCACCTTAAACATTCACTCCCTCCACCACCGGCGCACCGTGGCTGCAGTGTGTACCATCTACAAGATGCACTGCAGCAACTCGCCAAGGCTTCTTCAGTAGCACCTCCCAAACCCGTGACCTCTTCCACCTAGAAGGACAAGGGCAGCAGACGCATAGGAACACCGCCACTTCCAAGTTTCCCTCCAAGTCACACACCATCCTGACTTGGAAATATATTGCTGTTCCTTCATCGTCGCTGGGTCAAAATCCTGTAACTCCCTCCCTAACAGCACTGTGGGAGTACCTTCACCACATGGACTGCAGTGGTTCAAGAAGGTGGCTCACCACCACCTTCTCGAGGGCAATTAGGGATGGGCAATAAATGCTGGCCCATGAACGAATTATAAAAATTACTGACCCCTGGGCTTTCCTTCTATTTTAACAAACTGTATAACTAATTCTTACCTATCCAGTCATAGCCAGAGAATCTCTTGCAATGGCTTCTCTTCCGGCCCCCACAACATTAGCTCTGGATCTATGTCTCATTCACATGCTGCCCCTCGGTGACATCATCCCAAAAACACAACGTCAGATTCCACGCTGAGGACACCCAGCTCTACCTCACCACCACCTCTCTTGACCCCTTCACTGCCTCTGATTTGCACTCTATTTCAAAGCTGTCTGGGTCCACAGTTGCATTTCATCCTTTGACTCATCCGACGCTTCAACAAAAAACTTTTTTTCTTCCTTTCCGATGTCAAGGATCGCAAGCTTCAGCAACTCTTGAACACCAACGCCCCTCCGGAACCTTCTTTTCCTTCACTTTCCTCTGACCCCCCTTCTCTCAATCTCACCCCCTGCCGCGTCTTCACTATCCCCTCTGACCTTCCCCTCTCTGACCCTGAACGATCAGTCCTCAGCAAAGGCCTGAGCTTCATCCCCTTACGCCCCCACATCAATGAATTTCGAGCTCGGCACGATGTTGAGCTCTTTTTCCGCCGCCTTCGTCTCTGTGCCCACTTCTCTGGCCAGGAGTCTTCCCCCCGCACGGCTGACCCTTTCTCCCGCTTTCAGAATTCCCGTTCTACCTGGACCCCTCCCCCTGGCCTCTTACCCTCTCTCGATCTTTTCATTGCAAACTGCCGCCGTGACATCGGCCGTCTCAATTTCTCTGCTCCTCTCACTCACTCCAACCTACCTCCCTCTGAACTGGCAGCACTCCATTCTCTCAGATCCAACCCCAACATTGTCATTAAACCTGCTGACAAGGGTGGTGCTGTTGTTGTTTGGCTCAAGCTGAACGCCAACTCTCCGGCACCTCCTCCTACCTCCACCTGGACCATGACCCCACTACCGAACATCAAACCACCGTTTCCAAGACTGTCACTGACCTCATCTCCTCTGGCGATCTTCCCCCCGTGGCCACCAACCTCATAGTTCCCCAACCCCGCACAGCCCGCTTCTACCTCCTTCCCAAGATCCACAAACCGGACTGCCCTGGTAGACCCATCGTTTCAGCCTGTTCTTGCCCCACCGAACTTATCTCTTCCTATCTCGACTCTATCTTTTCTCCCCTTGTCCAGTCTCTTCCCACCTACATCCGCGACTCTTCGGACGCCCTCCGCCACTTTAACAGTTTCCAGTTTCCTGGCCCCAACCGCCTCCTTTTCACCATGGACGTACAATCCCTTTACACCGCCATCCCCCACCAGGATGGCCTGAAGGTGCTCCGCTTCTTCCTTGAACAGAGGCCCGACCAGTCCCCATCCACCACCACCCTCCTCCGCCTGGCTGAACTTGTTCTCACATTGAACAACTTCTCCTTTGACTCCACTCATTTCCTCCAAATCAAAGGTGTTGCCATGGGTACCCGCATGGGTCCTAGTTATGCCTGCCTTTTTGTGGGATATGTTGAGCACCCTTTGTTCCAGTCCTACTCGGGTCCCCTCCCTCACCTCTTCTTCCGGTACATTGATGACTGTATCAGTGCCGTTTCCTGCTCTCGCCTGGACCTAGACAATTTCATTCACTTTGCCTCCAATTTCCACCCTTCCCTCACCTTCACATGGTCCATCTCCGACTCTTCCCTTCCCTTCCTCGACTTCTCCGTCTCCATCTCTTGGGATAGGTTATTGACCAACATTCACTACAAGCCCACTGACTCCCACAGCTACCTGGTCTACACTTCCTCCCACCCCGCTTCCTGTAAGGACTCTATTCCATTCTCCCAGTTTCTCCGTCTCCGCCGTATCTGCTCCGATGATGCCACCTTCCACACCAGTGCTTCCGACATGTCTTCCTTTTTCCGCAACCAAGGATTCCCCTCTACCGTGATTGACACTGCCCTCAACCGTGTCTGTTCTATCTCCCGCACTTCTGCCCTCACCCCTGCCCCTCCCTCCCGGAACCACGATAGGGTTCCCCTTGTCCTCACCTTTCACCCCACCAGCCTCCACATTCAACGGATCATCCTCCGCCATTTCCGCCACCTCCAAAGTGATCCCACCACCAAATGCATCTTCCCCTCTCCTCCCCTTTCAGCATTCCGTAGGGACCGCTCCCTCCGAGACACCCTAGTCCACTCCTCTATCATGCCCAGCACCCCTTCCTCTTTGCCCGGCACCTTCCCGTGCAAACACCTGCCCTTATATCTCCCCCCTTCTCACTGTCCAGGGCCCCAAACACCCCTTCCATGTGAAACAGCGATTTACTTGTACTTCTTGCAATCTAGTATACTGTATTCGCTGCTCACGATGTGGTCTCCTCTACATTGGGGAGACCAAACGCAGATTGGGTGACCGCTTTGTGGAACACCTCCGTTCAGTCTGTAAGGGGGACCCCGAGCTTCCGGTCGCCTGTCACTTTAATTCACCGCCCCATTCCCACTCAGACCTCACTGTACTCAGGCTCTTGCATTGTTCCACGGAAGCTCAACGTAAACTCGAGGAACAGCACCTCATCTTCCGATGAGGCACTTTCCAGCCTCCCGGACTCAACATCGAGTTCAACAATTTCAGATCATAACCTCGGCCCCCATTACATTTTTGCTTATATTTTATCCACATCTTTGTTTTGGCCCTTTTCCCCCCCTTTTTTTTTCTCTCTCCCACATGGCAGCTGTCTCCCATTCTGCCAGAACATTTCACACCTAATCTAGAGCTGTCTTTTGTCTCCACTAGTCCAATCACCATCTCGTCTCGTTTTGAATACCTCTTAATGTCTCTTCACTTCTTTTGTTCTCTCCCAGCCCTGCCTTTCGATCTATTTAATTTCCTTTCCAGTTTTGAAAAAGGGTTTTGACCTGAAACGTCGACTCTATCTTCTCTCCACGGATGTTGCCTGGCCTGCTGAGTTTTTCCAGCATTTTCTGTTGTTAGTTCTGATTTATCACATTGCTTGTCCGACATCCAGTCCTGGATGAACCGAAATTTCCTTCAGTTAAGCATTAGGAAGTCCGAAGCCATTGTCTTTGTCCTCAGTCATGAACTCTGTTTCCTAGACAATGATTCCATCCCCCTCCATGGCCACTGTCTCAGGCTGAACCAGACTGTTCGCAACCTTGGCATTGTATTGGAAGCTGAGCTGAGCTCATCCAATGTGACAAAAGGACCAGAGGGCAGATGAGGAGAATTCTTTTTACACAGTGAGTTGTTGTAATCTGGAAAGGGCAGTGGAAGAAGATTCAATACAGGAAACTTTGTGCTATCCGGCACCCACGAGATCGAGCTGCTGCCGTTGCCTCAAAACTGCCGTACTCTCCAGAGTTAATGTTAAGAGATACGGAGATTCTTATCTCCGTATTTGACAACAAACACTGTTGCTTAGCAACAGCTTCTAAACACTCGGGTGTGGCCCTAAAGCTCTGTAGCTGAAGCTGTTGCTATAGCTACAGACCTTGCACAGCTTGACTGTTCAAACAAAGCAAAAAAAACAATCAAAAAGAATAAAAAACGGCTGCTGATTTTTGCCGGTGGCTCCAGATTGCCGGATAGCTCACCTCCGGATAGCACAAAGTTTCCTGTAGTAACTTAAAAAAAATTGGATAAATAGGAAAACATTGGCAGGACTATGGGGAAAGAGCAGCGAGTGGGACTAATTGATAGTTCTTTCAAAGATGGGCCAAATGGCCTCCTTCTGTGCTGTTTGATTCCATGATGACCCCCATGATATTAATTCGATTGGCTTGGATGCTGGTTAGATGATATGGAGAGGGAATAGAATGGGAGAGAGATCCCAAGCCATGGGAAACACTTGAGTTGGTGGAAAAACAAGCAACCAAACATCAAAAATGATGGATATAGACCAGATTGCAAGTTGACACTGGCTGGGAATGTCCTCTTTGTGGTGGTGTTCCAACAGGTTGGGACTTCTTCCCGCCCCTCCAAAACTGTCGGAATTCCTACCGTCAAGCGCGAGCCCGCCGTGAAATCCTGGTGGCTGGACATCTCTGGGAGCAGAAGCAGACTGAAGATCTGTGGATTGGCACCCTGGTAGGCTGCACATGAAGCTATGCGGGTCCCAGAGAGGATGGAGAGGAAGTCGCTACAAGGACCTCTCAGTCCATTGTGGGAGCCCAGCGTAATTGCCATTGCTTCCTGGAACCTACTGCCATTCTCCCCATTTCAGCTCAGGAAGCAGTGGTAAGTTGGGTGGATGGGAGGGAATTCCCCCAGGGACCCAAGCCCCCTCCCTCCCTACTGCTATTTGCATTTGGTGAGCAAGGAAGCTGTGCTCATCCCAGCTGAGGCAGCATGCGGGAATTCCCAGTCTGGACAGTGAGCTGGCAGTAGTGCCCACCAACTGCAATCCCCATCATTCTCCACCATGATCCCACCCAACTTTGGCCATGCTCGGGGAGGCGAAGCCTGACCACTACCTCCTACTCAAACACATTCTTTCCCAGGGGTTCAAAGTCATCTCTCCAAGAAGCCTATCCTCTTCTCTCTCAACCCCTTCATGACCCATCTGCTGACTACCCAACTGACCCTTCTGGATCCAATGCTTTTTGGGAATATCAAGCTCTCCCCTTCCTTTGACATTGCCCTCATCCATCTCAGAACCATCATCGTTCACCATTTTCTGAAAATTCCACTCAACTCCTTTACCCTCCACAACTATCATCCTATCTTCAACCTACCCCTTTCTCTCCAAGGTCCTTGAACACACTAGTTGGGTGACCGCTTTGCGGAACACCTCCGTTCAGTCCGTAAGGGTGACCCCGAGCTTCCAGTCACCTGTCATTTTAATTCACCGCCCCATTCCCACTCGGACCTCACTGTCCTCGGGCTCTTGCATTGTTCCATGGAGGAACAGCATCTCATCTTCCGATTAGGCACTTTACAGCCTTCCGGACTCAATATCGAGTTCAACAATTTCAGATCATAACCTCGGCCCCTATTACATTTTTACTTATATTTTTTATCCACACCTTTGTTTTGGCTTTCCCCCCCCCCATTTCTTCTTTTTTCTCTCTCCCACATGGCAGCTGTCTCCCATTCTGCCAGTGCATTTCACACCTAATCTAGAGCCGTCTTTTGTCTCCACTAGTCCTATCACCATCTCGTCTCGTTTTGAATACCTCTTAATGTCTCTTCTCTTTTGTTCTCTCCCAGCCTGGCCTCTTAATCTATTTCATTTCCTGTGCTTCTTTAGTCTTGACAAAGGGTTTTCACCCGAAACGTTGACTCTATTTTCTCTCCACGGATGTTGCCTGGCCTGCTGAGTTTTTCCAGCATTTTCTGTTGTCCTTGAACACACTACTGACAACAACCGCCATCACCCCCACCACTCTCTGTTTGAATCCTTTCCCAGCTGGTTTCACAGCACTTAGGTCACCAAAGTCACCAATGACATCCTGCATGATTCGACCATGGATTTCTATCCCTATTCAATCTCTCTTCTGCCTTTGACACTATTGACAACTCTAATCTTCTCTCTCGTCCATCCTCTGAGGTTCATCTCCATGGCAATGTTCTCTCTTGGCTTCACTGTCCCAATGCGGTCACTACAATCCCTCAGATGGTTTCTCTTCCTGTACCTGCAATGGGCCTCAGGGCTCTGTCCTCGGTTACCTCCTATTATAATCTACATGGTCCCCTTCCTCTTCAGTTAGTGCTTGTGGTGCCCACTCATTCAACACAAAAAGTTAGCATGCAAGCAAGTAATTATGATGGCAAATAGAATATTGGCCTTTATTGCACGGGGGATGGAGTATAAAAGTAGGGATATCTTGCTACAACTGTACAGGGCATTGGTGAGACCACACCTGGAGTACTGCGTACAGTTTTGGTCTCCTTATTTAAGGAAGGATATACTTACATTGGAGACAGTTCAGAGAAGGTTCATGAGGTTGATTCCTGAGATAAGGGGGTTGACTTATGAGGATAGGTTGAGCAGGTTGGGCCTCTACTCATTGGAGTTTAGAAGAATGAGAGGTGATCTTATTGAAACATATAAGATTCTAAGGGGGCTTGACAGGGTAGTTGCAGGGAGGATGTTTCCCCTCATGGGGGTATCTCGAACTAGGGGGCATAGTTTCAGAATAAGGGGTCGCCCATTTAAATCGGAAATGAGGAGGAATTTCTTCTCTCAGAGGGTTATGAATCTTTGGAATTCTCTACCCCGGCGAGCTGTGGAGGCGGAGTCAGTGAATATATTCAAGGCGGAGATTGACAGAATTTTGAAAAACAGGGGAGTGAAGGGTTATGGGGAGTGGGCAGGAAAGTGGAGTTGAGGCCAAGATCAGATCAACCATGATCTCATTGAATGGCGGAGCCGGCTCGAGGGGCCGAATGGCCGAGTCCTGCTCCTATTTCTTATGTAACCAGCTGCCCCCTCAGGCTACAGTCAGTGCTGCTGTAGAACCTCACCACCTTCTTCAACCCTGATGTGAGATTGAAACGCCAGGCCCGGCCGATTGTGAAGACACCCGTGGAATGTTCTTTGCTTCCATCTCACCCGTCCTGCTCCTCCACCGCGGGAACGCTAATCCACAGCTTCATCGTGCTGATGATTACATAGACATAGAAACATAGAAGATAGGAGCAGTAGTAGGCCATTCGGCCTCTCGAGCCTGCTCCGCCATTCAATGAGATCATGGCTGATCATCCAAATTCAGTACCCTGTCCCTGCCTTCTCCCCATACCCCTTGATCCCTTTAGCCTTAATAGAATTTTTTTTTCAAAGCGCCAATTCAGTTTGGTGCGAATGGGACATGTAACAAGTTTTTAAGCACCATCATCCCTTTTGTCTCTTAATCCCTCCTGCCTCCATCCTATCACAGACCTTCCCTTTTGTTCTTTCCTCTCCTCCCCCCTTTCCCTGCCCTGATTGACTTTCCAACACTCCTCTTGCTGGTCACCCAACCTCGACCCTTCAGCTAATCCACAACTGTGCCACCCAAACCGTCTCTCACTTAACGCCGTACACTCCCATCACCCAAGCCCCTGACTTCCTGGGCCCCAGAAAGTTGACTTCAAAGTACTCAAGTTCCTCATCTTTAAATGCCTCCATGGTCTTGCTCCACTCTACCTGCACCGTCTTCCCCAGAATTTCTCCCTGTCCCTGTATATGGTATAAATCATCTGAACCCCTCGCTGTGACACTGCCCTGTCACACACTCCACGCTGTGCATTGTCCTGTTCACAATATAAACCATCTGAACCCCTCGCTGTGACACTGCCCTGTGACACACCCCTCGCTGTGACACTGCCCTGTGACACACCCCTCGCTGTGACACTGCCCTGTGACACACTCCTCGCTGTGACACTGCCCTGTGACACACTGCTCGCTGTGACACTGCCCTGTGACACACCCCTTGCTGTGACACTGCCGTGTGACACACTTCTCACTGTGACACTGCCCTGTGACACACTCCTCGCTGTGACACTGCCCTGTGACACACTGCTCGCTGTGACACTGTCCTGTGACACACCCCTCACTGTGACACTGCCCTGTGACACACTCCTCGATGTGACACTGCCCTGTGACACACTCCTCTCGCTGTGACACTGCCCTGTGACACACCCCTCGCTGTGACACTGCCCTGTGACACACTCCTCGCTGTGACACTGCCCTGTCACACACTCCTCTCGCTGTGACACTGCCCTGTGACACACCCCTCGCTGTGACACTGCCCTGTCACAAACTCCACGCTGTGCATTATCCTGTTCACAATATAAACCATCTGAACCCCTCGCTATGACACTGCCCTGTGACACACCCCTCGCTGTGACACTGCCCTGTGACACACTCCTCGCTGTGACACTGCCCTGTGACACACTGCTCGCTGTGACACTGCCCTGTGACACACTCCTCGCTGTGACACTGCCCTGTGACACACTGCTCACTGTGACACTGCCCTGTGACACACTCCTCGCTGTGATACTGCCCTGTGACACACTCCTCGCTGTGACACTGCCCTGTCACACACTCCTCTCGCTGTGACACTGCCCTGTGACACACCCCTCGCTATGACACTGCCCTGTGACACACTCCTTGCTGTGACACTGCCCTGTGACACACTCCTCGCTGTGACACTGCCCTGTGACACACTCCTCGCTGTGACACTGCCCTGTCACACACTCCTCGCTGTGTGTTATCCTGTTCACAATATAAACCATCTGAACCCCTCAGTGTGACACTGCCCTGTGACACACTCCTCGCTGTGACACTGCCCTGTCACACACTCCTCGCTGTGACCCTGCCCTGTGACACAGTCCTCGCTGTGACACTGCCCTGTGACACACTCCTCACTGTGACACTGCCCTGTGACACACTCCTCGCTGTGACACTGCCCTGTGGCACACTCCTCACTGTGACCCTGCCCTGTGACACACTCCTCACTGTGACACTGCCCTGTGGCACACTCCTCGCTGTGACCCTGCCCTGTGACACACTCCTCGCTGTGACACTGCCCTGTGACACACTCCTCGCTGTGACACTGCCCTGTGACACACTCCTCGCTGTGACCCTGCCCTGTGACACACTCCTCGCTGTGACACTGCTCTGTGACACACTCCTCGCTGTGACACTGCCCTGTGACACACTCCTCGCCGTGACACTGCCCTGTGACACACTCCTCGCTGTGACACTGCCCTGTGACACACTCCTCGCTGTGACACTGCCCTGTGACACACTCCTCGCTGTGACACTGCCCTGTGACACACTCCTCGCTGTGACACTGCCCTGTGGCACACTCCTCGCTGTGACACTGCCCTGTGGCACACTCCTCGCTGTGACACTGCTCTGTGACACACTCCTCACTGTGACCCTGCCCTGTGACAGTCCTCGCTATGACACTGCCCTGTGACACACTCCTCGCTGTGACACTGCCCTGTCACACACTCCTCGCTGTGACACTGCCCTGTGACACACTCCTCACTGTGACACTGCCCTGTGACACACTCCTCGCTGTGACACTGCCCTGTGACACACTCCTCACTGTGACACTGCCCTGTGACACACTCCTCGCTGTGACACTGCCCTGTGGCACACTCCTCGCTGTGACACTGCTCTGTGACACACTCCTCGCTGTGTGTTACCCTGTTCACAATATAAACCATCTGAACCCCTCGATGATATACATTGGAGTATAATTGCCTATTGCTTCTGAATCTGTACTTTCCCCAAAAGTTCCACAAAACGCTTGAGCCTATCTCTTAGAAATCCATAGTCTAAAGTGCCTTTAAACCTTGAGCGATCCTTTTTGTACTTATGGAAAGAGAGAAAATGAAAAAGACATTCATATTTATCATGGAAACACAAGTATCCTAGCAACCATAGCTACAGATACATTGGTAAAGTCTGTCGTGACAGGGCATGTCAGAGCGAGATAGGATAAATGTCAATAGGTAGTGTAATATAGTTAAAAAAATGAGTAAGTAATAACTTTAAATCAATCTAACAAGTTAAAGGAAAAGTTTAGCATTAGATTCCCACACCTGTCCCAGGAGATTATATAGAGAGATAAGGGAGTGTTTCCTTCACAGGCAATGTCCACCTCATACCTTTGCACTGGATTAGTGGAGAGGGTTTTCCTTCGGTCACTGTGTGTTAATGATATCATTAAGCTATTGGGACGGTATACTCAAATCTACTGAAATTCCAGGCATGTTCTTTAGGTGCCTGCTGTGGTTCAAGCCCCACTCCAGAGACTTGAGTACTGAGGGAGTGCCGCACTGTCAGAGGTGCCGTCTTTCAGATGAGACGTTAAATCAAGGTCCCGTCTGCCCTCTCAGGTGGACGTAAAAGATCCCACGGCACTATTATTTGTCTCTCAACCAACATCACTAAAATAAAACAGATTATCTGGTCATTATCACATTGCTGTTTGTGGGATCCTGCTGAGCTAAGTTTGACTGCCGTGTTTGCTACATTATAACAGTGACTGCCCTTCATTGGCTGTGAAGCACTTTGGGACATCCTGAGGTTGTGAAAGGCGCTGTATAAATGCAAGTCTCTCTTCTTTAGAATGCATTGTATAATCAGCGAATTTCCTTGTCATGTTCATGTTGTATCTATCACTTGGGGATAGATGTTAGTGCTGGTAGTGCACAGCTTGACAGAATAAGAGAACACACCTGAAGTTTGGGCACTGTTGTAATGTAGGAAACGCGGCAGCCAATTTGCGCACAGCAGGCTCTCACAAACAGCAACGTGATAATGACCAGATAATCTGTTTTTTAAGTCATGTTTGTTGAGGGACACCTGCCCTTCTTTAAAATAGTGCCATGTGATTTTTCACGTCCACCTAAGAGGGTAGATGGGACCTCGCTGCGAATCTGTGCACCTGTGTGACTTAAAATGAATGGCCTGGAATTTCTCTGCAGGCACAGCCTGGAAGTAAGACCCGAAAATGCACCTAATTTGTCAACGTCAATTCACGCTCAAATTTCCTATCAATCTCATTAGAATATGCCCAAATATAAAATGGACGTAAATCGGGGTCCAAGGAAAGCACTGAACTCACACCATATATTCCTTCTTTAGGTATGAAAATTTCAACTCATTCCTTTATGTACAGCACGTTTAAGAACCTGCAGTCGGGGAGGCTTTTCAATTTTTATTGTGACTTCTATTGATGCAATAAAAATGCATTCAAAGAAACGGAAAACACTGAGCAGGTCTCAGTTAGGATAAATGAAAAGAAATAAACCCTCAAAAGATTGCAATAAGACGCCAGAAAACCTATTTCGTTTCCTGCTGCGTTTGAAAATTTGGTGGTAATGTGAGGAAAGTGCAATTGCAGGAATCGGCAAATCATTTTTGTAACTTGGGGACAGGGATATTATAACGGGCAGAGCTTCATTTGAGCGGAGGGATCGCTGGAAGATGGCAAGAGATCGAGGAGATTGGGAGTATTGTCCTTGCGCCCAAAATTCCACGATCTTTTAGGCCATGTGTTGGCGCTCAGATTGCGTGCCTATCTGGGCGCAAATAGGCAGGAAATTCCAGGCCAGTGCATGGAAAATGGTGCTGGACTTGTTGAGTTGAGTACGTGAAATTTCTGCCATGCCAGACTGTTTTTTTTTACATTCGACCCAATGGAGCCAAGAGGAACTGATCCCTCTGCTGTCTTCTATCGCGAGCACCTTCCCTCTTTGACACAGTCGCATTATATTTGTTTCATTTTTTCTTCCCTCCTCCTTCCTGAAGGCCGACTCCTTCCTGGGGTGTGGCTCCTTGTAAGAAATAGAGCAGGAGTTGGCCATTTGGCCCCTCGAGCCTGCTCCGCCATTCAGTAAGATCATGGCTGATCTTCTACCTCATCTCCACTTTCCTGCACTATCCCCATATCCCTTGATTCCCTTAATATTCAAAAATCTATCGATCTCTGTCTTGAATATACTCAACGACTGAGCCTCCACAGCCCTCTGGGGTAGAGAATTGCAAAGATTCACCACCCTCTGAGTGAAGGAATTTCTCCTCATCTCAGTCCTAAATGGCCGACCCCTTATTCTGAGACTGTGACCCCTGGTTCTAGACTCCCCAGCCAGGGGAAACATCCTCACTGCATCTACCCTGTCAAGCCCTGTAAAAATTTTGTATGTTTCAATGAGATCACCTCTCATTCTTCTAAACTCTAGAGAATATAGGCCTAGTTTACTCAATCTCTCCTCAAAGGACAATCCCCCCATCCCACGAACCAGTCTGGTGAACCTTTGTTGCACTCCCTCTGTGGCAAGTATATCCTTCGATAGGTAAGGAGACCAAAACTGTACACAATACTCCAGGTGTGGTGTCACCAGGGCCCTATATAATTGCAGTAAGACGTCTTTACTCTTATACTCAAATCTTCTTGTAATAAAGGCCAACATACCATTTGCTTTCCTAATTGCTTGCTGTGCCTGCATATTAACTTTCAGTGATTCGTGTACAAGGACACCCAGGTCCCTCTGAACACCAACATTTCCCAATCTCTCACCATTTAAAAAATACTCTGCTTTTCTATTTTTCCTACCAAAGTGGATAACTTCACATTTCTCCACATTATATTCCATTTGCCTTGCTCATGCCCACTCATTTAGCCTGTCTATATCCCCTTGAAGCCTCCTTGCATCCTCCTCACAACTTACACTCCCACCAGCTTTGTATCATCAGCAAACTTGGATATACAGGTAGACTATCCTTTATCCGAAAACCTCGGGACCAGCCGAGTTTCGGATAAAGGAGAATTTCGGATTTCGGAAGGTGGGTCGGCGGGGGTCCGTGGGGGGGTCGGCGGGGGGTCGTGCGCACGACTTACGCTGATGCTCAGCGTAAGTCAGTCGGGGTCGGCGGGGGTCGGGGCCGGCGGGGTACGCGGGGGGGTTGGCGGGGTCCGCGGGGGGGGTCGGCAGTTGTCGGGGCTGGCGGGGTCCGCGGGGGGGTTGACGGGGTCCGCGGGGGGGTCGGCGGTTGTCGGGGTCGGCGGTTGTCGGGGCCGGCGGGGTCCGCGGGGGGGTCGGCGGTTGGCGGGGTCCGTGGGGGGGTCGGCGGTTGTCGGGGCTGGCGGGGTCGGCGGTTGTCGGGGCCGGCGGGGTTCGCAGGGGGGTCGGCGGCTGGCGGGGTCGGCGGTTGTCAGGGCTGGCGGGGTCCGCGGGGGGGTCGGCGGTTGTCGGGGCTGGCGGGGTCGGCGGTTGTCGGGGCTGGCGGGGGGGTCAGCGGGGGGTCGTGCGCACGACTTACCCTTTATCCGAACTTCCGCAACCGGAACCCTCTAAAAACCGAAGGTTTTTTCGTTCAGCGTAAGTCGTACGCATGACTTACGCTGAACGAAAAAACCTTCGGTTTTTAGAGGGTTTCGGTTTTCGGAAGTCCGGATAAAGGGTAGTCTACCTGTATTACATTTGGTCTCCTCATCCAAATCATTGATATAGATTGTGAATAGCTGAGGCCCAAGCACTGATCCTTGCGGCACCCCACTAGTTACAGCCTGCCAATCTGAAAATGACCTGTTTATCCCTACTCTCTGATTTCTGTCCATTAACCAATCCTCAATCTATGCTAATATATTGCCCCCAATCCCATGAGCCCTAATTTGTGTGGCACCTTATCGAATGCCTTCTGAAAATCCAAATACACCACATCCACTGGTTCCCCCTTATCTATTCTGCTAGTTACAACCTCAAAGAACTCTAACAGATTTGTCAAACATGATTTCCCTTTCCTAAATCCGTGTTGACTCTGCCCAATCCTATTATTATTTTCTAAGTGCCCTGTTATCACATCTTTAATAATAGATTCTAGCATTTTCTCTACTATTGATGTCAGGCTAACTGGTCTGTAGTTCCCCATTTTCTCTCTCCCTCCTTTTTTAAATAGTGGGGTTACATTTGCCACCTTCCAATCCATGGGAACCGTTCTAGAATCTATGGAATTTTGGAAAATGACAACCAATGCATTCACTATCTCTATAGCCACCTCTTTCAAAACCCTAGGATGTAGGCCATCAGGTCCAGGGGATTTATTGGCTTTCAGACCTATTAATTTCTCTAGTACTATTTTTTTACTAATACTAATTTCTTTCAGTTCCTCATTGTCGCTGGAGCCTTGATTGTCCACTATTTCCGGGAAGTGTTTTGCGTCTTCTTCCGTGAAGACAGACACAAAGTATTTGTTTAAATTCCCTGCCATTTCCTTATTCCCCATTATAATTTCTCCTGTCTCAGCCTGTAAGGGACCCACATTTACTTTTGCTAATCTTTTCCTTTTTACATACCTATAGAAGCTTTTACAGATTGTTTTTATGTCTCTTGCTAGTTTACTCTGATATTCTATTTTCCCTTTCTTGATCAATTTCTTGGTCCTCCTTTGCTGAATTCTAAAATCCTCCCGATCCTCAATCTTACTACTCTTTTTGGCAACATTATAAGCCTCTTCCTTTGATCTCATACTATCTTTAACTTCTCTTGTTAGCCACGGTTGGACCACTTTTCCTGTGGGGTTTTTGTGCCTTAAAGGAACGTATATTTGTTGTAAATTATGTATTAATTCTTTAAATGCTAGCCATTGCTTGTCTAATGCCATACCTTTTAATGTAGTTTCCCAATCTACCTTAGCCAACTCGCCCCTCATACCTACGTACTGTAGTTTGCTTTGTTTAGAATTAAGACCCTAGTTTCGGATTTAACTAAATCACTTTTAAATTCAATGTAACATTCTATCCTATTATGATCACTCTTCCCTAAAGGCCCCTTTACGGCAAGGTTATTAATTAACCCTTTCTCATTGCATAATGCTAGATCTAAAATAGCTTGTTCCCTGGTTGGTTCCTCAACATACTGATCTAGAAAACTATCTTGCATACATTCCAAGAATTTTTCCTCCACGCTATTACTGCAAATTTGGTTTGCCCAGTCTATGTGTAGATTAAATTCCCCCATGATTACTGTATTACCCTTGTTACATGCGCCTCTAATTTCCTGATGTATACTCTGCCCTACATTACAACTACTGTTTGGGGGCCTATAAACAACTCCCACCAATGTTTTCTGCCCCTTGCTGTTTCTTAGCTCCACCCAAACTGATTCTACTTCTTGATTTTCGGAGCTAAGATCCGTTCTCTCTACTGTCTTTATCCCATCCTTTATTACCACCTAAGCCCTTTGAAATGCAACAATGCTCCTTTCAAGCTTCAAAACCTATGTTTTGAAAGTAGTCCTCAAATACCCAGGTTTCAGCCTGTCCACTGTGCCTGGTTGCCCCATGCTTGTTTACAGGTTCCGCTGATCTCTGTTGATCTAACACTCAAGTTGCTTTGTAGCTCAGATTGCTGATACTTATGGGTATCATAAATAGAGGTATTGAGTACAAAAGTAGAGAAGTTACGCTGAACCTTTATAAAGCGCTGGTTAGGCCGCAACTGGAGTATTGCGTCCAGTTCTGGTCACCACACTTTAGGAAGGATGTGAAGGCCCTTGAGAGGGTGCAGAGGAGATTTACCAGAATGGTTCCGGGGATGGGGGATCTTAGCTACAAGGACAGGTTGGAGAAGCTGGATTTGTTTTCATTTGAGCAAAGGTTGAGGGGTGATTTGATAGAGGTGTGCAAGATTATGACGGGTTTGGATAGGTTAGACGGGGAAAGGCTGTTCCCACTAGTTGATGGTACAAGGACTAGGGGACACAGATTTAAGGTTTTGGGCAAGAGATACTGGGGGGATGTGAGGAAAAACTTTTTTACGCAGCGAGTGGTGAGGACCTGGAACTCGCTGCCGACGGAAGTGGTGGAAGGGGAGACACTCAATGTTTTCAAGGGGAGACTGGATAGGCACTTGAGGGAAAGAAACTTGCAGGGCTACGGGGATAGAGTGGGGGAATGGGACTGACTGGATTGCTCTACAGAGAGCCAGCACGGACTCGATGGGCCAAATGGCCTCCTTCTGTGCTGTTATGACTCTGTGACTCTGACTCTATGACTTGTTTCACTGCAGGAACCAAAGAGTTTGAATGATGTGAACATTAAATGATAGTTGGTTGATACTTTCTCCGAACTTCATTTGATACCCACCAGCCAATGATTCCAGCCACCTTACACAACAATATGCGATGCTATTAGCTGCTGATCAGCAGAGCAGAATGAATATTGCATGCTCCAGTTGTTAAACGTGCTAATGTTATAAATAAGTAATAAGTGGAAAATGGACAGGCAGTCGATTGATAAAGACAGAAATAAATAGGGACAGACAGATAGAGATAGAGAGAGAAAGATATATATAGAGAGAGATATAGACAGAGAGATAGATAGACAGATGAAGATACCATTGTGGAACTGCAGCAGTTCAAGGAGAAGACCCACCACCACCTTTTCAGTGCAACAAGTGATAGGGCAGTAAATAGAAACATAGAAACACAGAAGATAGGAGCAGGAGTAGGCCATTCGGCCCCTCGAGCCTGTTCCGCCATTCAATGCAATCATGGCTGATCATCCAAATTCAGTACCCTGTTCCTGCTTTCTCCCCATATCCCTTGATCCCTTTAGCCTTAAGAAATATATCTAACTCTTTCTTGAATATATTTAATGAATTGGCCTCTACTGCCTTCAGTGGTAGAGAATTCCACAGGTTCACCACTCTCTGGGTGAAGAAATTCCTCCTCATCTCAGTCCTAAATGGCTTACCCCTTATCCTTAGACTGTGACCCCTGGTTCTGGACTCCCCGGCCATCGGGAACAGCCTTCCTGCATCTAGTCTGTCTAGTCCTGTTAGAATTTTATAAGTTTCAATGAGATCCCCTCTCATTCTTCTAAACTCCAGCGAGTATAAGCCTAATCGACCCAATCTCTCTTCATTCGTCATTCCTGCCATCCCAGGAAATGTTGCCTTGCCAGCGATGATCACATCCCAAGAACAATTAAAAAAAATTAAGATAAAGAGATATTAAAGTAATGATGCATAATTTATTTTGAATGGAAATTCAAATATCGTCGTAATCATTTAAATTTACAAATGCAAAGTCATAGAAACATTACACTGTGTCTTGGTTGGTTCTCTGCTAAATTGCAATGGGTCAGCTTATATTTAATCTGCAGTAATGGTGTTAGTTTATAGTTCGTGTTTGCAATTCCTGTTAGGAGGCACAATTCTCACTCTCTGTAATAAAACATTAACTCCTGTCCAACCTCTCTATGTTTTGGTCATTTGCATCTTAAACTTAATGGACTTCAGAGACAGCTATCTTAAATAATAATATATTCATGAGATCAAGGCATTTCATTTGATAATGGATGAATGTATTCGTGATCTTTTCATAAATCTGAGTTCATAATTTTTCCAATCTCTTTGCTGTTTCCAAATAATTAATGATTTGAGGTCAGCGCCCCATGTACCAATCTGTTGCATTATTATCAGGATTAGCACCCCAAGACACTTTTATCAGTACCATAGTCAGCATCCTGGTCTATACCAAAGTCAGGTGGTAGTATTGGCTTATTGGTAACACCTCTTGCCTCTGCGCCAGAAGGTTCTGGGTTCAAACCCCACCCCAGGTTTAACCATATTGTCTAGAGACTGATATTTCAGTGCAGTACTCAGGAAGTGCCACACTGTGAGAGGTGTTATCTCTCATATGGGACATTAGACCAATGCCCTGTTTGCCCTCTTGCTATTCAAAGGTGAGCAAAAGAGGTGTCCTGGGCAAACATTTATCCCTCAACCTACATCACTAAAATTAACTATCTGGTCATACTGTTAGTGGGACCTTGCTGTACATAAATTGTCTGCCACATTTTCCTGTATTACAACAGTGACTACATGTCAGCTGTGGCTCAGTGGCACTCTCACCTCTGAGTCAGAAGGTTGTGGGTTCAAGTCCCACTCCAGGGACTTGAGCACATAAAGGTAGTCTGACACTCCAGTGCAGTGCTGAGGGAGTGCTGCATTGTCGGAGGTGCTGTCTTTCAGATGAGATGTTAAACCGAGGCCCTGTCTGCCCTCTCAGGTGGTGTAAAAGATCCCACGGCACTATTTCGATGAAGAGCAGGGGAGTTCTCCCCAGTGTCCTGGCCAATATTTATCCCTCAATCAACATCACTAAAACAGATTATCTGGTCATTATCACATTGCTGTTTGTGGGAGCTTGCAGTGCGCTGATTGGCTGCCGCATTTCCCACATTACAATAGTGACTCCACTTGAAAGTACTTCTGTGGCTGTAAAGCGCTTTGAGATGTCCAGTGGCCATGAAAGGCGCAAAAGATATAAAAACAGATAGCAAGAGTTTCTACAGCTATATAAAAAGAAAAAGGGTGGCTAAAGTGAACGTTGGTCCCTTAGAGGATGGGACTGGAAAACTAGTGGTGGGGAACATGGAGATGGCAAAGACGCTGAACAAATATTTTGTATCAGTCTTTACAGTAGAGGACACTAAAAATATCCCAACACTGGACAAACAGGGGGCAATGGGGGGGGGGGTGGGGGGAGGAGCTAAAGACGATTAAAATCACTAAGGAGATGGTACTCAGTAAAATAATGGGACTTAAGGTGCATAAATCCCCCGGACCTGATGGCCTACATCCTAGGGTCTTGAGAGAAGTGGTGGTAGGGATTGTGGATGCATTGGTGATTATTTTCCTGAACTCCCTGGACTCAGGAAAGGTCCCGGCAGATTGGAAAACTGCTAATGTAACACCCTTATTTAAGAAGGGAAGTAGACACAAAGCTGGAAACTATAGACCAGTTAGCCTAACATCTGTGGTTGGCAAAATGTTGGAGTCCATTATTAAGGAAACAGTAACAGAGCATTTGGATAAACATAATTTAATAGGACAGAGTCAGCATGGTTTTATGAAGGGGAAGTCATGTTTGACAAATTTGCTCGAATTCTTTGAGGATGTAACATACAGGGTGGATAAAGGGGAACCAGTGGATGTAGTGTATTTGGACTTCCAAAAGGCATTTGACAAGGTTCCACACAAAAGATTACTGATCAAGATAAGAAATCACGGGATTGGGGGTAATATACTGGCATGGGTGGAAGATTGGCTATCTAACAGAAAACAAAGAGTTGAGATAAATGGTTCATTCTCGGGCTGGCAATCAGTAATTAGTAGTGTTCCGCAGGGGTCAGTGCTGGGACCCCAACTCTTTACAATCTTTATTAATGATTTGGAGGAAGGGACCGAGTGCAACATATCCAAGTTTGCCGACGATACAAAGATGGGAGGGAAAGCAGTGAGTGAGGAGGACATAAAAAACCTGCAAAAGGACATAGACAGGCTAAGTGAGTGGGCAGAGATTTGGCAGATGTAATATAATGTTGGAAAGTGTGAGGTTATGCACTTTGGCAGAAAAAATCAAAGAGCAAGTTATTATCTAAATGGAGAGAAACTGCAAAGTGCTACAGTACAAAGGGATCTGGGGGTCCTGGTGCATGAAACACAAAAAGTTAGTATGCAGGTGCAGCAGTTGATCAGGAAGGCCAATGGAATCTTGGCTTTTATTGCAAGGGGGATGGAGTATAAAAACAGGGATGTCTTGCTGCAGTTATACAGGGTATTGGTGAGGCCACACCTGGAATACTGTGTGCAGTTTTGGTTTCCATATTTAAGAAAAGATATACTTGCTCTCGAGGCGGTTCAGAGAAGGTTCACTCGATTGATTCCGGAGATGAGGGGGTTGACGTATGAGGAAAGGTTGAGTAGGTTGGGACTCTACTCATTGAAGTTCAGAAGAATGAGAGGCGATCTTATCGAAACATATAAGATTGTGAGTGGGCTTGATCGGGTGGATGCGGTGAGGATGTTTCCACTGATGGGTGAGAATAGAACTAGGGGGCATAATCTAAGAATAAGGGGCTGCCCTTTCAAAACTGAGATGAGGAGAAACTTCTTCACTCAGAGGGTAGTAAATCTATGGAATTTGCTACCCCAGAGAGCTGTGGAAGCTGCAACATTTGCCCTGAAATTAGGATCGGGGGCTTGCCGCGCGTGCAAGCCCCCGATCTGCACTCACCCTGCGCGCCGACATCTGAAGCCTGGGCCTGCTTGCATTTCCTGTCACAGGCCCGGTTCAGCTGTCAGCGCGCTGTGCTTACCTGATCCAGTGGCGTAGTTAGTGCGATGTGCCGGCTGGGATCAGGTGAGCACTGTGCAGCCAATCAGGGGAGGGGAAACTCATTCATGAGTTTGACAGTAAGAGCTGTCAAACTCATGAAAAGTATGGGCTGCCAAAACACTACTTTAACTTTAAATAACATTTTAAAAAACATCCCACGGATTATATTAACTATAAATAAGTTTTTAAAAATGTTTTAAACAATTAATCAATTTTTTGAAAAAAATAAATTTTTAAAAAATAGGGTCTAAAACTAAACTTACCATCCTGTAAATTATTTAAAAATAACAAACCTGTGGAAAAAAAATTTCTACATTGTACTAAAAGCCCACTTACCTGAAAAACTAAATACTTACGTCTTGTTTTTCCACGCGTAAAGACCGGAGGCCTTTACACGCGCGCAACTCTGAAAAAAAAAAGGAATTTTACTGCGCACGCGCTGCCTGTGCAGTCGCGCGCGTTCTGCCTCTTAACCCCTTGGGTCAGAGGACAGGAAATGCCGGTTTTCAGCGCATGCGCTGTGCATGCTGAAAACCGGCAATTCCTCCGGGCACGCGCATGAGTACCCCGTCTGTACTCACGCGTTGTGCCCGGAATTACTGGGCCAATAAATAAATTTAAAATGGAGATAGACAGTTTCCTAGCAGATAAGGGAATTAGGGGTTACGGGGAGAGGGCAGGGAAGTGGACGTGAGTCTAGATTCGGATCAGCCATGATCCTATTGAATGGCGGAGCAGGCCCGAGGGGCCGTATGGCCTACTCCTGCTCCTACTTCTTATGTTCTTATGTTCTTATATAAATATAAATCTTTCTTGTTTTTACAAAGTACTTCATCAAGATGCTTTGGGACATACTGAGGTTGTGAAAGGTGCCACATAAATACAAGTCCTTTCTAAATAACCTAATTTTCAAACTTTTTGGCTCTGTTTGTGGAGCAAATTGTCTCTACTCTACGCTCATCTGCTCTCACACTCTGGTATTCAGTTGCAGAATATTGCTTTTCCACGCAGCGCACACTAAGCTGGCAGCTACTCTGCATCTTGTGTCAAGCACATTGCATGTTCTATACCCCTCACATTGTTACAGTCCTCTACAACATAGCACCTCCACATCCTCGTCATTCAAATGCACTAGAACATTTGGTGAATAGACTTCTTGAAAAAATCATGTCAGCAATTCACTGTAATTTGTTCTGTCCATCTCTCTTCAAGATACCCAATATGGTCGACCAGTCCTAATTCCTTTGACTTTCCCTTACGGGCATGAACAGGGGACAGCAGATGATCCTATAAATCATCATATTTTCTACAACCCTACAGAGCATCAACTATGATTTAACCGGAATGATGTGCCTGATAAGTATCACATTCAGCAACTGGGTCAACATCTCAGGGCACTGGGATCAGCACCATGGTCAGTCAATGTAATGATATCAGCAAATAGTGATGATATTTGTCTGTGTTTGATTACTTATGCCTTACAGCATATTTGTCTGTGTTTTTGATTACTTGTGCCTGACCAGCAGAGGTCATGTGAGAGACAAGCAGTCCAGAGGAGTTTTACTTTCAGTTTTCATTCTAGATGCATCACAGCATAGTGTGTTCTGTAAAAAGCTGTAGAAAGTCTTGAACAAGACTTTAGATTAAACAACATTCTCTTTCAGAAATGAGTCTTTATTGAACCCAAAAAGAAACCAAAACATGGTGTCAGAAGTGGCTGAAAGAGAAAAAATCTGAAGTTAGTAACTCGATGGGACAGTGAAAGCAGTTGTGGCAAGTAAGCGAAATCAGCTCTCCACATATTAGCAAGCCAGAAGAGAACATCGTTGCTTACCATTAGAGAATAGCTAACGAAGTGCAAGAATGGAAGGTTTACACCCACCAGCGACGCTTCAATTGACAGGTAATGTGGCTGAAAATTGGAGGAGATTCAAACAACGTGTAGGGTTGTATTTATCAGCAATCGGAGCTGACGATGAAAGTAATAAAAATAAATCGTCACTGTTTTTACATGTCGTGGGTGATGAAGCGCTCGAGGTGTATAATAACTTCACATTTGATGTTGATGGAGACAAAATGAAGCTCGATAAAATAATGGAACAGTTTGAAGCCTACTGCATACCTAAACGCAACGTGACCTTTGAGAGGCACAAATTTTTCACATGTGTACAGAAAATCGGCAAGACTATTGATCAGTATGTGACTGAACTGAGAAACCGGAGCAAATCGTGTGAATTTGGGGGACTCACAGACTCGCTGATAAAAGACAGACTGCTGTGTGGTATTCCAGATAATGGTCTAAGGGAAAGGCTGCTAAGAGAGCAAGATCTAGACCTGGGAAAAGCCATAGCATTGTGTAGGGCTACAGAGACTGTGAAGTTGCAGGCAAAGGAGCTGTTCAGTGACAGTAGCTGCACCGTGGATGCAGTGAGAAAGAACGGATACAAACCGTTTAACAAAGAGAGCGTCAATGTGAAAAAAGAGACGTGGCCAGCAAACGAAAATGAAAGAGATAATCGGAAGTCATGTAGTTGATGCAGTACACAGCATCCACCAAGAAAGTGTCCAGCATATGGTAAAACATGCAATAGATGCAACAAAAACAACCACTATGCCTGTTGCTGTAAGAACCAAGCGCAACAAAGCAAGGTCCATACAGTAGATTAAAGCGAGATAGAGGAATTCAATGTAGCTGTTGTGTCTGAAAACAAAAAAGAAAGAGACTGGATGTTGACACTAAAAGTGAGTGACATACACATTCCATTTAAATTGGATACTGGAGCACAAGTTAATGTGATATCAGAGACCGATTTTAAGAGAATTAGACCCAGACCAAAGTTACATGGAATACAAGTGAAAGTGACCGGATACTCAGGTGCTGATATACCAGTGAAAGGAAAATGCATTGTCAAAGTAACACACAAGGACAGAGAGCACACGTTAGCATTAATCGTGGTGCCACAGGATGTGCAAGCCATACTAGGGTTAAAAGCCTGTGAGAGACTGAACCTGGTAAAGAGAGTCCTCGTTGTGGAAAGCGAAGGAGAGACAGTCTATGATGAACTCATGAAAGAGTACAAAGACCTATTTAAGGGTCTAGGCTGCATTCCAGGGGAACACACGATCAGAGTAGATAAAAGTGTGACACCGGTCATACATCCATGCAGAAAAGTTCCGTTTGCTCTTCAAAAGCAACTGAAGGCAGAGTTGGACAGGATGGAAAGCCTGAACGTGATTCAGAAGATAGATGAGCCAACTGAGTGGGTGAGTTCCCTCGTCGTAGTGGACAAAAAGAATGGAAAGCTCAGAATTTGCCTGGATCCAAGAGATCTAAACAGAGCAATAAAGAGAGAGCACTTCAAGCTTCCTACACGTGAGGAAATCATGGCACAGTTTGCAAATGCAAAATATTTCAGCAAGTTAGATGTGTCCTCAGGATTTTGGCAGATGAAGCTGGACGAAGCAAGTTCAAGACTGTGCACGTTCAACACTCCATTTGGCAGATACAGTTTCCTAAGGTTACCATTTGGCATTGCCTCAGCTCCTGAAGTGTATCACAAGACTATCCATATGATCTATGAGCACCTGGAGGGAGTTGATACATCAATGGATGACATCATAGTATGGGGAACCACGAGAACTGAGCATGACGAGAGACTGAAAAAAGTGCTGGAAGCAACAAGGAAAACAAACCTGAAGCTGAATAGAGAGAAATGCCAGCTCGGGGTGACAGAACTGACATTCGTGGGAGATATCCTTAGCAGTGAGGGCATCAGACCAGATCCCAGAAAGGTGTCTGCCATTGAGAATATGCCAAGCCCACAATGCAAAAAGGACGTGCAGAGGTTTAATGGAATGATCAACTACATGGGTAAATTCATATCCAACCTCTCAGAAAAAATAGCGCCACTGAGAAGACTAACTGAAAAGAACATAGAATGGGAATGGAATCATGAGCATGAGAAGTCATGGAGCGATCTAAAGAAACTGCTCACAGAGGAACCAGTTCTGAGGTTTTATGACCCAGCGAGACCCATCAAGATATCATCAGATGCATCACAGAGTGGGCTCGGTGCCGTTCTTCTGCAACAATATGACTACTGGCAACCTATTGCATATGCATCGCGCTCAATGACAGACGCGGAGATGCGATATGCTCAAATAGAAAAGGAGCTGCTCAGCATCACATACGCCTGTGAAAGATTTCACCAGTTTGTGGCAGGACAAGCAATCAGTGTAGAGACTGACCATAAGCCCTTGATTGCATTGTTCCAAAAGCCACTGAATAGCTGTCCGCTTAGAATACAAAGAATGATGATCAGGCTGCAACGCTATACACTGAATGTTGCGTACACACCGGGTAAGCTGATGTATACAGCAGACACGTTGTCCAGAGCTGTTAACCCAAGTGAGCCCGCAAACACCACAATGGATGAAAAAGTGAACGCCTACGTGGACATGATCACAAGTGCACTGCCCATAGCAGATGCAAAAATGGAGCTCATAAAGACTGAGACAAACAAAGATGAAACAATGAGACGACTGAGAAAAAGCATCTTGGATGGATGGCCCAACATGAAGCAAGACTGCTCAGCTGATATAGCAGAGTACTGGAACTGCAGGGCGGAACTATCAGTGGTCGAAGACATCATCTACAAAGGAAGTAAAATAGTTATCCCAAAGAGTCTGAGAAGAGAGATGCTAAAAAAGATCCATGGAGGACATCTGGGAATCGAAAAGTGTAAGAAAAGAGCACGAGAGGTGATGTATTGGCCACAATCAACCAAATGTGACAAATGAGGTGTCAAACTGCACAATATGCCTGAAATATCGAGCAAGCAATCCGGTAGAACCACTAAAGCCACACCCAGCACCAGACAGACCTTACCAGAAGGTAGGCGCTGACCTATTCGCATGTCAAGGGAAGGACTATCTTGTCGTCACAGACTATTACTCCCTGTATCCAGAGGTTTGTAGACTGTACACCACCACTGCAGAAGCTGTGATAAGAAGTATGAAAGCCATATTCTCCAGACATGGCGTGGCAAGCGAGGTCTTCACAGACAACGGACCCCAGTTTAACAATGCAAATTTCCAACACTTTGCCAAAGAGTGGGACTTTGTCCACACAACGTCAAGTTCTCACTATCCACAGTCCAATGGACTAGTGGAAAAATCGGTCCAGACAGTGAAAAGACTGATGTACAAGGCAAAAGACAGTGGAACTGACTTCTACCAAAGCATGCTTGTATACCGCACAACGCCGCTCGAGTGTGGTATGTCACCAGCCCAACTCCTGATGGGACGTCGGCTAAGGTCAAACCTACCCATCCCGGAGAACCTCCTGAAAACAAAAGAGGGGGAGAAAGTGAGGAAGTTCAAAGAGCAACAGAAAGAAAAGCAAAAGTACTACTATGACAGAGGAACACAAAACCTACCTGAACTCCACACTGGTGACCAAGTAAGGTTGAAAGACAAAACAAACACATGGACTCAGAAGGGAACTGTCCTGAGTTAAGTTCAACCAAGATCATACACCATTCAGACAGATGAGGGTGCTGTTCTGAGAAGAAATCATCGAGATCTTCTCATGGGACCAGCCACAGCAGGTCAAGAGACTGATACTGGTGAACAACCTGATCACACAGCTGAGAACCAATCATCTGAGGCAACAACTCAGATTCAAGGACAATCAATCAGAAAATCCTCAAGACACGTGAAGCCTCCTGAGAGACTCATTGAGCAAATTTAAGGACTATTGTTAAAGAAGGAAGTAATGTTATCTTATTCTTTCTTCAAGTTCTAGTGTATTGACATATTTCATGTGAACACACAAAGCAAGGGTAAAAAACCTTGATCATGATAATGATAATGTAAGTTCATTAAATGTTGTTAGTTAAAAGTAAAATACTTTTGTTTTAAGAAAGGGAGATGTAATGATATCAGCAAATAGTGATGATATTTGTCTGTGTTTGATTACTTATGCCTTACAGCATATTTGTCTGTGTTTTTGATTACTTGTGCCTGACCAGCAGAGGTCATGTGAGAGACAAGCAGTCCAGAGGAGTTTTACTTTCAGTTTTCATTCTAGATGCATCACAGCATAGTGTGTTCTGTAAAAAGCTGTAGAAAGTCTTGAACAAGACTTTAGATTAAACAACATTCTCTTTCAGAAATGAGTCTTTATTGAACCCAAAAAGAAACCAAAACAGTCAATAGTCAACATCTACAGACACTGTGATCTCAGCACCATGGTCAGTAACTGGGTCAACATCTCTGGACACTGTGATCAGCACCATGGTCAGTAACTGGGTCAACATCTCCGGACACTGTGATCAGCACCATGGTTAGTAACTGGGTCAACATCTCCGGACACTGTGATCAGCACCATGGTCAGTAACTGGGTCAACATCTCCGGACACTGTGATCTCACCATGGTCAGTAACTGGGTCAACATCTCCGGACACTGTGATCAGCACCATGGTCAGTAACTGGTCAACATCTCCGGACACTGTGATCAGCACCATGGTCAGTAACTAGATCAACATCTCCGGACACTGTGATCAGCACCATGGTCAGTAACTGGGTCAACATCTCTGGACACTGTGATCTCAGCACTATGGTCAGTAACTAGGTCTACATCTCCGGACACTGTGCTCAGCACCATGGTCAGTAACTAGGTCAACATCTCTGGACACTGTGATCTCACCATGGTCAGTAACTGGTCAACATCTCCGGACACTCTAATCTCACCATGGTCAGTAACTGGTCAACATCTCCGGACACTGTGATCTGACCATGGTCAGTAACTGGTTCAACATCTCTGGAAACTGTGATCAGCACCATGGTCAGTAACTGGTCAATATCTCCGGACACTGTGATCAGCACCATTGTCAGTAACTGGATGAAACTCTCCGGACAGTATGATCTCACCATGTTCAGTAACATGGTGGCGACAGCAGCAGACCTGCAGGAGACGAGGTGGCTGAGCGGCAGAATAAAAGCAGTGGCGTGGATCAGGTAGGCCTCAGAGCTTACTAATCTCCAGTCTCCGAGCTCAGAGGGAGGGAGAGAAGTAAAAAGTAATCGAAGTGTGACATCACCAGGAAGCAGGTAAGTGATTGGTTGGTGAGTATTTCTCTCTTTTTAAACTTTAACTCTGTGGTTTATAGTTTCTAAGCTCTCTGTGGTGTAGCGGGGACTGTTGGTAAACCAGGGCCCTTAAATATATCACTTAACTATAGTGTAATTGATGGGATTGATTTGATTTAATTTAATTGCAATTTATTAAAAGGTAAGTCATGGCTGGAGAGCCCGGCCCCATGGTATGCTCCTCCTGCGCTATGTGGGAACTCAGGGACACTTCCTGTGTCCCTGACAACCATGTGTGCAGGAATTGTGTCCCGCTGCAGCTACTGGCAGACCACATTGCGGCGCTGGAGCTGTGATTGGATACATACTGGACCATTCGCGATGCTGAGGACGTCGTGGATATCGTGTTTAAGCAGTTGGTCACACCACAGGCAAAGGTTGGACAGGCAGAAAGGGAAGGGGTGACCAACAGACAGAGTAGTAGGCGCAGGCAGGTAGTGCAGGGGTCCCCTGTGAACATCCCCCTCTCAAACAGATATACCACTTTGAATACTGTTGAGGGGGATGGCTTATTAGAGGAAGGCAGCAGCAGCTAACTTCCTGGCACCAGCTGTGGCTCTGCTGCACAGGACAGGAGGAAAAAGAGGGGTAGAGCTATAGTAATAGGGGATTCTATTGTAAGGGGAATAGATAGGCGTTTCTGCAGCCGCAAACAAGACACCAGGATGGTGTGTTGCCTCCCTGGTGCAAGGGTCAAGGATGTCTCAGAGCGGCTGCAGAACATTTTGGAAGGGGAGGGTGAACAGTCAGTTGTCATGGTGCATATAGGTACCAATGATATAGGTAAAAAACAGGATGAGGTCCTAAAAGCTGAATATAGGGAGTTAATAGGTAAATTAAAAATAGGACCTCAAAGGTAGTAATCTCAGGATTGCTACCAATGCCACGTGCTAGTCAGAGTAGAAATAGAAGGATATTTCAGATGAATACGTGGCTAGAGGAATGGTGCAAGGGGGAGGGATTCAAATTCCTGGGACATTGGAACCGGTTCTGGTGGAGGTGGGACCAGTACAAACCGGTCGGTTTGCACCTGGGCAGGGCTGGGACCGATGTCCTAGGGGGAGTGTTTGCTAGTGCTCTGGGGGAGGGTTTGAACTAAAATGGCAGGGGGTTGGGAACCTGAGCAGGGAGACAGAGGAAAGGGAAACAAGGATAAAAGCAAAAGATAGGAAGGAGAAAAACAAAAGTGGCAGTCAGAGAAATCAATGGTTTAAATCAAACATGGCCACAGTAAATAATAATTCTAATAGGTCTAAGAGCATTAAAAAAACAAGCCTGAAGGCTTTGTGTCTTAATGCGAAGAGCATTCATAATAAGGTGGATGAATTAGCTGCGCAAATAGAGGTAAACGAATATGATATGATTGGGATACGGAAACATGGCTCCAGGGTGGCCAAGGCTGGGAACACAACATCCAGGGGTATTCAATATTCTGGAAAGATAGGCAAAAAGGAAAAGGAGGTGGGGTAGCATTGTGGTTAAAGAAGGGATTAACAAAATTGTAAGGAAGGATATTAGCTCTGATGATGTGGAATCTGTCTGGGTAGAACTGAGAAATACTAAGGGGCAGAAAACGTTAGTGGGAGTGGTATATAGACCTCCAAACAGTAATGCAGAGGTCAGGGATAGCATTAAAAGGGAAATTAGAGAAGCATGCAATAAGGGCACAGCAGTCATCCTGGGTGACTTTAATCTACATATAGATTTGGCTAACCAAATTAGTAACAATACTGTGGAGGAGGAATTCCTGGAGTGTTTACGGGATGGTTTCCTGGACCAATATGTCGAGGAACCAACCAGAGATCAGGCCATCTTAGACTGGGTATTATGTAATGAGAAAGGATTAATTAGCAATCTTGTTGTACGAGGCCCCTTGGGTCGGAGCGATCATAATATGATAGAATTCTTCATTAAGCTGGAGAATGAAGTAGTTGACTCAGAGACTAGGGTCCTGAATTTAAATAAAGGAAACTACGATGGTCTGAGGCACGAGTTGGGTAGGATTGATTGGGGAATGTCACTCAAAGTGTTGATGGTGGATAGGCAATGGCAAACATTCAAAGATCGCATGGATGAACTACAGAATTTGTTCATACCAGTTTGGCATAAAAATAAAACAAAAAAGGTGACTCAACCATGGCTAACAAGGGAAATTAGGGATAGCATAAGATCCACTGGCCAGAAAAAGCAGTAAACCTGAGGATTGGGAGCAGTTTAGGATTCAACAAAGGAGGACAAAGGGATTAATTAAGAAGGGGAAAATAGAATATGAGAGTAAGCTTTCAGGGAACATAAAAACTGACTGTAAAAGCTTTTATAGATATGTGAAGAAAAAAGGATTGGTGAAGTCAAGCATAGATCCCTTGCAGTCAGAATCAGGGGAATTTATAATGGGGAACAAACCAATGGCAGACCAATTAAATACATATTTTGGTTCTGTCTTCACAAAGGAGGACACAAATAACCTCCCAGAGATCTCAGGGAACATAGGGTCTGAGGAAAGGGAGGAACTGAAAGAAATCAGTATTTGTAGGGAAATGGTGTTAGGGAAATTGATGGGATTGAAGGCCGATAAATCCCCAGGGCCTGATAATCTACATCCTAGGGTACTTAAGGAAGTGGCCCTAGAAATAATAGATGCATTGCTGATCATCTTCCAACATTCGATGGAATCTGGAACAGTACCCATGGATTGGAGGGTAGCTAATGTTACCCCACTATTCACAAAAGGTGGTAGAGAGAAAACGGGGAATTACAGACCGGTAAGCCTGACATTGGTAGTGGGGAAAATGCTAGAGGCCATTATAAAAGATGTAATAGCAGAGCACTTGGAAAACAGTGACAGGATCGGACAAAGTCAACATGGATTTACAAAAGGTAAATCGAGCTTGACTAATGTACTGGAATTTTTTGAGGATGTAACTGGTAAAATAGATAAGGGAGAACCAGTGGATGTGGTGTATTTGGACTTTCAGAAGGCTTTCGATATGGTCCCGCATAAGAGATTAGCGTGTAAAGTTAAGGCACATGGGATTGAGGGCAAGGTATTGACTTGGATAGAGAACTGGTTGGCAGACAGAAAGCAAAGAGTTGGAATAAACGGGTCTTTTTCTGAGTGGCAGGCAGTGACTAGTTGGCTACCGCAGGGATCGGTGCTTGGACCCCAGCTATTTACAATATATATTAATGATCTAGACAAGGGAACTAGATGTAATATCTCCAAGTTTGCAAACGACACAAAGCTGAGTGGGCGTGTGTGCTGTGAGGAGGATGCAGAGAAACTCCAGGTTGATTTGGACAGGTTGGATGATTGGGCAGAAGCATGGCAGATGCAATATAACGTGGATAAATGTGAGGTTATCCACTTTGGTGGCAAAAACAGGAAGGCAGATTATTATCTGGATGGCAATAGATTGGGAGAAGGGGAAGTGCAACGAGATCTGGGTGTCCTTGTGCACCAGTCACTGAAGGTAAGCATGCAGGTGCAGCAGACGGTTAAGAAGGCAAATGGTAAGTTGGCCTTTGTAGCGAGAGGGTTTGAGTACAGGAACAATGATGTCTTGCTGCAGTTGTACAGGGCCTTGATGAGACCACATCTTGAGTATTGTGTGCAGTTTTGATCACCTTATCTGAGGAAGGATGTTCTTGCCATGGAAGGAGTTCAGTGAAGATTCACCAGGCTGACACCTGGGATGGCAGGAACGACATATGAGGAGAGATTGGGTCGATTGGGCTTATACTCACTGGAGTTTAGAAGAATGAGAGGGGATCTCATTGAAACTTATAAAATTCTGACAGGACTGGACAGACTAGATGCAGGAAGGATGTTCCCGATGGTTGGGGAGTCCAGAACCAGGGGTTACAGTCTAAGGATAAGGGGTAAGCCATTTAGGACAGAAATGAGGAGGAATTTCTTCACCCAGAGAGTGGTGAACTTGTGAAATTCTCTACCACAGAAGGCAGTAGAGGCTAATTGATTAAATATATTCAAGAACGAGTTAGATATATTTCTTAAGGCTAAAGGGATCAAGGGATATGGGGAGAAAGCAGGGACCGGGTACTGAATTTGGATGATCAGCCATGATCGCATTGAATGGTGGAGCGGGCTCGAGGGGCCGAATGGCCTACAGTTGCTCCTACCTTCTATGTTTCTATTTAACTGGTCAACACCTCCGGATATTGTGATCTTACCATGGTCAATAACTGGGTCAAAATCTCCGCACACTTTGATCAGGACTATGGTCAGTAAGTGGTTAATATCTCCGGACACTATGATCAGCACCATGGTCAGTAACTGGTCAACATCTCCGAAGACTGTAATCTCACCATGGTCAGTAACTGCGTCAACATCTCCAGACACTGTGATCTCACCATGGTCAGTATCTGGTCAACATCTCCGGACACTGTGATCTCACCATGTTCGGTAACTGGTCAACATCTCTGGACACTGTGATCAGCACCATGGTCAGTAACTGGTCAACAACTCTGGACACTGTGATCTTACCATGGTCAGTAACTGGGTCAACATCTCCAGACACTGTGATCGCACCATGGTCAGTAACTGGTCATCATCTCCATACACTGTGATCTCACTATGGTCAATAACTGGGTCAATATCCCTGCACACTTTGATCAGGACCATGATCAGTAACTGGTCAACATCTCCAGACACTATGATCAGCACCATGTTCAGTAACTGGTCAAAATCTCCGGAGACTGTAATCGCACCATGGTCAGTAACTGGTCAACATTTCTGGACACTGTGATCAGCACCATGGTCAATAACTGGTCAACATCTCCAGATACAGTGATCAGCACCATGGTCAATAACAGGTCAACATCTTTGGACACCATGATCTCACAATGGTTAGTAACTTGTAAACATCTCTGGACACTGTCTCCCTTCATACGTTAGCGTCTGTTGGAGAATAAAACCCTCAAGTTACAGGCTGCCTATGACCAGGCATGTTCTCTGGACTTAGCAAAGAGGAATGCAGATACCTATCTTTCACCACGTGCATGGGCTGCTGCTATCACTTTTAGTGACTCCTTTGATAGGCCTCGGGCGGAAGCCCTCACGGATGATGACTCCAACCTGGCTGATGGAAACCTACCCTAGAAACCTACACTGATGACTACCCCGCCCTTGTGGCATCTTGGCAATCCGGAAGGAAGTGTTTCTTCTGTGGCGGTGCATTCCATTATAGGAAATTTTGTCCTGCTCGCAACGCAACCTGCAATCATTGCAGCAAGAAAGGATGCTTTTCTAAGGTATGCCAGTCAAGAGCCTCTGTTAGTAAGAAAGGGCACTTTTCTAAGGTATACCAGTCGAGAGCTCCTGTTAGTTTTGCAGCTACTATCTATAAAACTGCTCCTCCCCCGAGAGCCACTACTAAGGTTACAGCTGCAATCTATAAAACTGCTCCTCCCCCAAGAACCACTACTAAGGTTACAGTTGTCAAGGGTAAAACTGCCCCTCCTCCCATCACAGCTGTTTTTCCCCAAAGTCTGTCCCATGCAGCCACAAAGGATTCGGTAAATGGACACATTTTGAGTGCACTAATCGACTCATGCAGCTCTGACAGCTTCATTAGTGAGCGGGCTGTCAGTAAGTTAAAACTGCGTATTTACCCCTTGGACAGGGAAATTGCAATGGCTCTGATGACACTGACCACCAATTCTTCCGGCTTTTGTCTTGTCGACCTTATCCTCAATGGCCGCACTTATTTCTCCACCCGGCTCGGGGTGCTCAAGAACCTATGCAGTGATGTGCTCCTGGGACAGGACTTCCAGAAACAACACAAAAGACTCACTTTCGAGTTTGCAGGGTCAAAGCCAGAGGTTGCTATTTCCAAAGTACTGTTTTGTGCGCTTTCGGCGGCTTCACTCGACGAGCCCTCCTTGTTTGCCAATCTTTCCCCCCGATGTAAGCCCATAGTCACTAAATCATGATGTTTCAGCCAAGATGTTCGAGCCTTTTTCAAGGCAGAAATCTCTCACCTTCTAGCTGAAGGTATCATTGAGCCATGTTCATCTTCCTGGCGGGCTCAAGTCGTCATTGTTAAAAATCCTCTGAAGCAACACAAGAAACGTCTTTGCATCAATTACTCGCAAACTATTAACCAGTATACCGACCTGGATGCCTACCCAGTACCATGCATCGATGACCAGTCGGGACCAGCGGGAGCAGCGTAGTGAGACCGGTATAAAAACCGGAGAGAGGCGAGGCCCGAGACCAGTCGGGACCAGCGGGAGCAGCGCGGTGAGACCGGTATAAAAACCGGAGAGCGGCGAGGCCCGAGACCAGTCGGGACCAGCGGGAGCAGCGTGGTGAGACCGGTATAAAAACCGGAGAGCGGCGAGGCCTGAGACCAGTCGGGACCAGCGGGAGCAGCGTGGTGAGACCGGTATAAAAACCGGAGAGCGGCGAGGCCCGAGACCAGTCGGGAGCAGCGTGGTGAGACCGGTATAAAAACCGGAGAGCGGCGAGGCCCGAGACCAGTCGGGACCAGCGGGAGCAGCGTGGTGAGACCGGTATAAAAACCGGAGAGCGGCGAGGCCCGAGACCAGTCGGGACCAGCGGGAGCAGCGTGGTGAGACCGGTATAAAAACCGGAGAGCGGCGAGGCCCGAGACCAGTCGGGACCAACGGGAGCAGCATGGTGAGACCGGTATAAAAACCGGAGAGCGGCGAGGCCCGAGACCAGTCGGGACCAGCGGGGGCAGCGTGGTGAGACCGGTATAAAAACCGGAGAGCGGCGAGGCCCGAGACCAGTCGGGAGCAGCGTGGTGAGACCGGTATAAAAACCGGAGAGAGGCGAGGCATACCAACTCAGCAGCGGGGAGAGAGGTAAAAAGTAATCAGTGTGTGACGTCACCAGGGAGCAGGTAGGTGATTGGTTGGTGAGTATTTCTCTTTTTTCAATACAAGCTTGAATTCTGTGGTGTTAAAATTCTGTGGTGTAGTGGGGATAGTTGGTAAATAAAGCGCCCTAGAGCATATCTGTAACTGGGGTATTGAATAAATTTTAAAAATTAATTAAAGGAGTAAGTCATGGCAGGAGAGTTCAGACCCGTGTTCTGCTCCTCCTGCTCTATGTGGGAAGTCAGGGATGCTGCCAGTGTCCCTGACGACCATGTGTGCGGGAAATGCATCCAGCTGCAGCTACTTGTAGACCGCATTGTGGCGCTCGAGCTGCGGGTGGATGAATTTTGGAGCATGCGCGATGCTGAGAGGCTCGTGGATAGCATGTTTAGCGAGTTGTTCACGCCTCAGGGTAGGGCAGCACAGGGGGTGACCATCAGGTGGAGCAACAAAGGCAGGCAGGTAGTGCAGGGAACCCCTGCGGACATCCCCCTTTCAAACAAGTATACCGCTTTGGATACTGTTGAGGGGGATGACTCACCAGGGGAAGGCAGCAGCAGCCAACTTCCTGGCACTGGGGGTGCTCCTGCTGCCCAGGAAGGGGGGAAAAAAAGTGGGAGAGCAATAGTGGTAGGGGATTCTATAGTAAGGGGAACAGATAGGCGTTTCTGTGGCCGTAGACGTGAATCCAGGATGGTTTGTTGCCTCCCTGGTGCCAGGGTCAAGGATGTCACTGAGCGGCTGCAGGGCATTCTGGAGGGGGAGGGTGAACAGCCAGTGGTCGTGGTCCACATTGGTACCAACGACATAGGTAAAAAGAGGGATGAGGTCCTGCAGCAAGAATTTAGGGAGCTAGGTGAAGGATTAAAGAGCAGGACCTCAAAGGTTGTAATCTCTGGATTACTCCTGGTGCCACGTGCTAGTAAGTATAGGAATAGGAAGATAGAACAGATGAATGCATGGCTAAAGGGATGGTGCAGGGGGGAGGGCTTTAGCTTCCTGGATCACTGGGTCTGCTTCTGGGAAAGGTGGGACTGTACAAGTCGGACGGTTTACACCTGAACCAGGGGGGAACCAATATCCTTGCGGGGAGGTTTGCTAGCACTGCTGGGGAGGGTTTAAACTAACTTGGCAGGGGGTTGGGGTACAGAGTGGAGCTATAGTAGGGGGTGATTTACAGCCAAATACAGAGGGAAAAACAAGTCAGCTGGGAAGGCAGAGCAAATATGTGAAGGCAAAAGAGAATATGGCAGGGCTGGAAGGCATTTATTTTAATGCAAGGAGTCTTGCAAATAAGGTGGATGAACTGAAGTTGTTGTTGAACACATGGGAGTACGATATTGTTGCTATCACGGAGACATGGTTGAGGGAGGGTCAGGACTGGCAGCTCAATATTCCGGGGTATAGAATCTTCAGGCGAGACAGAGGGGGGTGTAAAAGGGGAGGGGGTGTTGCAATATTAATTAAGGAGTCAATTACTGCTGTAAGGAGGGATGATATATTAGCGGGTTCCTCTAATGAGGCCATATGGGTAGAACTTAAAAACAAAAAGGGGGCAAGCACTTTGCTGGGAGTGTACTATAGGCCCCCAAACAGTCAGGGGGAGATAGAGGAACAGATATGTAGGCAAATCTCAGAAAAGTGCAAAAATAATAGGGTAATAATAGTGGGGGATTTCAACTTCCCCAATATAAATTGGGACAGTCAGAGTGTGAAAGGCTTAGAGGGTGCAGAATTCTTAAAGTGCATCCAGGAGAGCTTTTTGAGCCAACATGTAGAAAGTCCTACAAGAGAGGGGGCGGTACTGGACCTAATTCTGGGGAATGTAGCCGGGCAAGTGGTGGAAGTGTCAGTAGGAGAGCATTTTGGCGACAGTGACCATAATTCGGTGAGATTTAAGGTGGTCATGGAAAAAGACAAAGACGGCCCGGAAATAAGGGTTCTAAATTGGGGGAAGGCCGATTTTAATATGATAAGGCAGGATCTGGCCAAAGTGGACTGGGAGCAGCTGCTTATAGGAAAATCCACATCAAAACAGTGGGAGACTTTCAGAAGGGAAATAGAGAGAGTACAACGCCAACATGTTCCTGTAAAGGTCAAGGGTGGGACCAACAAGCAAAGGGAACCTTGGATGACAAGGGATATACAAAAATGCATTAGAAATAAAAGGGGGGCTTTTGGCAGTTACAAAAGACTAAAGATGGAAGAAGCCCTAGAGGAGTATAAAAAGTGCAGGGGCATACTTAAAAAAGAAATTAGGAGGGCGAGGAGGGGCCATGAAATAACACTGGCGAGCAAAATAAAGGAAAATCCTAAGATGTTTTATAAGTATATTAAGGGCAAGAGGATAACCAGGGAAAGGGTAGGGCCCATTAGGGACCAAAGTGGCAATCTGTGTGTAGAGCCAAAGGATGTAGGCGGGGTTTTAAATGAATTTTTTGCATCTGTGTTCACTATGGAGAAAGACGATGCAGACATAGAAATCGGGCAAGGGGACTGTGACATACTTGAACATATTAGCATCGAGAGGGAGGAGGTGCTAGCGGTTTTAGCAGGCCAAAAAGTGGATAAATCCCCAGGCCCGGACGAGATGTATCCCAGGCTGCTGTGGGAGGCAAAGGAGGAGATTGCAGGGGCTCTGACACAAATTTTCAGAACCTCTCTGGCCACAGGGGATGTACCAGAGGACTGGAGAACAGCTAACGTACTACCATTATTCAAGAAGGGTAGCAGGGATAAACCAGGGAATTATAGGCCAGTGAGTCTAACATCTGTGGTGGGGAAATTATTGGAAAAAATTCTGAGGGACAAAATTAATCTCCACTTGGAGAGGCAAGGATTAATCGGGGATAGTCAGCATGGCTTTGTCAAGGGTAAATCATGTCTGACAAATCTGATTGAATTTTTCGAGGGGGTGACTACGGGGGTGGATGAGGGAAATGCTGTGGATGTGGTTTACATGGACTTCAGTAAAGCTTTTGACAAAGTCCCGCATAGGAGACTGGTCAAGAAGGTAAGAGCCCATGGGATCCAGGGTGCCTTGGCGCGTTGGATCCTAAACTGGCTGAGTGGCAGGAGGCAGAGGGTGATGGTCGAAGGTTGCTTTTGTGACTGGAAGCCTGTGTCCAGTGGGGTACCTCAGGGATCGGTGCTGGGTCCCTTGTTGTTTGTGATCTACATAAATGATTTGGATGAGAATGTAAAAGGTATGATCAGTAAGTTCGCAGATGACACGAAAATTGGTGGGGTGGTAAATTGCGAGGAGGAAAGCCTCAGGCTACAGGACGATATAAACGGGTTGGTCAGATGGGCGGAAAAGTGGCAAATGGAATTTAACCCTGAAAAGTGCGAGGTGATGCATTTTGGACGGACAAATAAGGCAAGGGAATACACAATGAGTGGTAGGACCCTAGGAAGTACAGAGGGTCAGAGGGACCTTGGTGTACATGTACATAGATCCCTGAAGGCAGCGGAGCAGGTAGATAAGGTGGTTAAAAAGGCATATGGGATACTTGCCTTCATTAGCCGAGGCATAGAATATAAGAGCAGGGAGGTTATGATGGAGCTGTACAAAACGCTGGTGAGGCCACAGCTGGAGTACTGTGTGCAGTTCTGGTCGCCTCACTATAGGAAGGATGTGATTGCTTTGGAGAGGGTGCAGAGAAGATTCACCAGGATGTTACCTGGGATGGAGCGCCTCAGCTATGAAGAGAGGCTGGACAGGCTGGGGTTGTTTTCCTTGGAGCAGAGAAGGCTGAGGGGGGACCTGATTGAGGTGTACAAAATGATGAGGGGCATAGATAGGGTAGATAAAGAGGAACTTTTCCCCTTAGTGGGGGGGTCAATAACAAGGGGGCATAGATTCAGGGTAAGGGGCAGGAGATTTAGAGGGGATTTGAGGAGGAACTTTTTCACCCAGAGGGTGGTTGGAATGTGGAATTCAATGCCTGAAAGGGTGGTAGAGGCAGGAACCCTCACAACATTCAAGAAGCATTTGGATGAGCACTTGAAATGCCATTGCATACAAGGCTATGGACCAAATGCTGGAAAATGGGATTAGACTGGACAGGGATGGATGGGCGGCGCAGACACGATGGGCCGAAGGGCCTCTTTCTGTGCTGTAAAACTCTATGACTATGACCCTATGACATGGTCAATAACCTTGCCAACTACAAGGTATTTTCAACTTTTGATTTAAAGAGTGCATATCATCAAGTACCGCTAAAGGACTCTGACAAAAAGTATACAGCCTTTGAGGCTAATGGTCGGCTTTACCAGTTTTATCTCCTTCCATTTGGGGTCACCAATGGGATGGCCATCTTTCAATGGGCAATGGATAGCCTAGTCAAACAGGAGAACTTAATGGGCACTTTTCCATATTTGGATAATATCACCATTGCTGGTCATGACCAGAAGGAGCATGATGCCAACCTCCAGAAATTTTTTGACGTTCTCCGTCATCGCAACTTAACCTTCAATGAGTCCAAATCTGTGAAATCAGTACCATCAGTCAACATCCTTGGCTACTGGGTGGGCAACGGTGTCATCAAACCGGATCTTGAGCGACTTCGTCAGCTTCAGGAGCTCCCTCCCCCTACGAATCTCGGCTCTCTTCGTCGGGCACTCGGCATATTCGCCTATTATGCAAAATGGATACCCCACTTTTCCGACAAGATCCAGCCCCTGCTTCACGCTAAGTCATTTCCATTGGAGGCAACGGCTATTTCAGATTTCAACCTCCTCAAGCGACAACTGGAAAAAGCCAGGCTTCCATTGATGGAAATCTTCCTTTTGTGGTCGAGTGCGATGCATCGGATGTGGCGATCTCTGCTACCTTGAATCAAGGTGGTCGACCCGTTGCATTTCTGTCCAGAACTTTGCAGGGTAGCGAGCTCCATTATCCTCCTGTCGAGAAGGAGGCTACGGCCATCATTGAAGCGGTACGTAAATGGAGTCATTTCCTTGCTCATCGCCATTTCACACTTATAACCGATCAGCACTCCGTGGCCTTTATGCTGGATAACCGGAAATGCACTAAGATCAAGAATAACAAAATACAACTCTGGAGGATGGAATTGGCTGCCTTTGGATACACCATACATTATCGACCCGGCAAAGAGAATGTGGCCCTGGATACCCTCATGCAGGCATTCTGCTCTTCTATGTCAACTTCGACTCTGGCGGATCTTCATACTGACTTATGCCATCCTGTCATTACCCATATGTTGCACTTTGTGCGATCTAAAAATCTCCCATTTTCTATGGAAGATGTAAAAAGAACGTGCTCCTCCTGTAAAATTTGTGCGGAGTTAAAACTGCAATTCTTCCGTCTATGCAGCCTATGCAGCGACTCAGAATTGACTTTAAAGGGCCATTGTCTTCCTCAACGCGAAACACCTACTTACTTACTATGGTGGACGAATATTCATGCTTTCCCTTTACTTTCCCCTGTCCCAATATGCTTACTTCCACAGTGATCAAATACCTTGATCAAGTCTTTTCCCTTTGCGGTACGGCCAATTTCAGTCACTCTGATCTTGGTCCCTCCTTCATGTCAAGCAAACTCAAAAGTTATCTCCCCCAACGGGGAATCACCACAAGTAAAACGACACTGTACCATCCCATTGGTAATGGACAGGTTGAGAGATACAATGCTATCATTTGGAATGCTGTTCATCTTGCGCTGAGATCATGCAATCTACCAGACCAGCAGTGGGAAACTATGCACCCTGACGTGTTGCATTCCATCACGTCTCTCCTTTTTCTTCTACCAATGTCACACCTCATGAGTGATTCTTCAGCTTCCAGCGTCGCTCCACCCATCTGACGTCTCTACCATCATGGTTGGCAGCTTCTGGCCCCGTGCTGCTCCGAAGATTCGTCCGATCGTCAAAAACCGATCCTCTAGTCGATGAGGTAGAATTTACGGACATCAACCCCACGTACGCACACGTGCGGTACCCGGATGGCCAGGAGTCCACCATTTCACTCCGGGACCTGGCTCCCTGTCCGGCCGGTTCCGCGGACCCAACTGATGGAGGGACCCGCGGGGATGAGGCCCACACTCTGCGCTCCCCCGAGGATGACGCCCTACCTGGGACATCGAGGGATCTGCCGGCTGCCCCGCCGTATCCGTTCAGGGAGCCGAGCGCACCCCGTGGGATGGCCACCCCGGGCCAGGACGCCGGTCAACCGGTGGGACGAATCCAGTTCTGTGCCTGTGGGGACCTGCACCCAGAGTCACAATCTTCCCAGCCTCCCTCAGGTCAATCAGAGCAACACAGGCCCTGTCGATCCACCGGTATGGATCAAGCAGCCCAGGGACCAAGACACGGGCCGGGGAGACGTGCCCTCTGGCCATAAACAAAAATCTAAAAGACTGCGGCTATTCGTGGTCCACCTAATCCGTTAAGTGGAAGTCGGCGGACTTCCAAATCCTTTAGGCAGGAAGAATGTTATAAATCTCATCATCAAGAAAATACTTATGAAATAACACTGGATGGCCAGCTGGTGGCGCCGTCCAAGGAGTATAAATACTTGGGCGTTGGCCCCAGCTTTCCAGGGACATTTTGTAAGCCAAGGAGCTAGTGAAATACAACTAGACCTCCATGTTCTGAAACAAGTTGATTAAAGCCTTGCTTTATGCTCAAACCAAGCATGCAGTGAGTTTTATTACATTAGCACGGTGGCATAGTGGTTAGCACTGTTGCCTCACAGCGCCAGGGACCCGGGTTCAAATCCGGCCTCGGGTGACTGTCTGTGTGGAGTTTGCACATTCTCCCCGTGTTTGCGTGGGTTTTCTCCGGGTGCTCCGGTTTCCTCCCACAGTCCAAAGATGTGCGGGTTAGGTTGATTGGCCATGATAAAAAAAATTGACCCTTAGTGTTAGGGGGGATTAAATACGTGGGGTTACGGGGATAGGGCTTGGGTGGGATGGCTGTCAGTGTAGGGACCGGGTGCTAGGGTTTGGATGATCAGCCATGATCTCGTTGAATGGCGGAGCAGGCTCGAAGGGCCGAATGGCCTACTCCTGCTCCTATCTTCTATGTTTCTATGTTTCTATCAGTCAGTAACTGGGTCAACATCTGCGGACACTGTTCAGCACCATGGTCAGTAACTGGTCAACATCTCCAGACACTGTGATCAATGCCATGGTTAGTAACTGGTGAACATCTCCGGACCTGGTGATCAGCACAATGTTCAGTAACTGTTTTACATCTCCGGACACTGTGATCTCACCATGATCAGTAACTGGTCAACATCTCCGGACACTGTGATCAGCACCATGGTCAATAACAGTCAACATCTCCGGACATTGTGTTCTCACCATGGTCAATACCTGCTCACCAACTCCGCACATTCTGATCTGCACCATGGTCGGCAACTAGTCAACATTTTCAGACCCTTTGATCAGCACCATGGTCAGTAACTGGGTCAACATCTCTGGACACTGATCAGTAACTGGTCAAAATCTCTGGATATTGTGATCAGCACCATAGTCAGTAACTGGGTCAACATCTCTGGACAGTGTGATCAGCGCCATGGCAATAACTGGTCAACATCTCTGGACACTGTGATCTCATCATAGTCAGTAATTAGTCAACATCTCCGGACACTGTGATCAGCACCATGGTCAATAACTGGTCAACATCTCCAGACACTGTGATCTCACCATGGTCAGTAACTGGTCAACATCTCCGGACACAGTGATCAGCACCATGGTCAGTAACTGGTCAACATCTCCGGACACTGTGATCAGCACCATGGTCAATAACAGTCAACATCTCCGGACATTGTGTTCTCACCATGGTCAATACCTGCTCACCAACTCCGCACATTCTGATCTGCACCATGGTCGGCAACTAGTCAACATCTTCAGACCCTTTGATCAGCACCATGGTCAGTAACTGGGTCAACATCTCTGGACACTGATCAGTAACTGGTCAAAATCTCTGGATATTGTGATCAGCACCATAGTCAGTAACTGGGTCAACATCTCTGGACAGTGTGATCAGCGCCATGGCAATAACTGGTCAACATCTCTGGACACTGTGATCTCATCATAGTCAGTAATTAGTCAACATCTCCGGACACTGTGATCAGCACCATGGTCAATAACTGGTCAACATCTCCAGACACTGTGATCTCACCATGGTCAGTAACTGGTCAACATCTCCGGACACAGTGATCAGCACCATGGTCAGTAACTGGTCAACATCTCCAGACACAGTGATCAGCCCCATGGTCATAAACTGATCAACAGTTGGGATCCTGTGCAGGAAGACAGAGGTAAGGGAAGTAAGGATAAAAGCAAAGGACAGGAAGGAAAAAAGCAAAAGTGGCAGTCAGAGAAATCAAAGGTGTAAATCAAACATGGCCACAGTAAATAATAATTTTAAAAGGTCTAAGAATGTTAAAAAAACAAGCCAGATGTCTTTGTGTCTTAATGTGAGGAGCATTCGTAATAAGGTGGATGAATTTGCTGCACAAATAGATGTAAATGGATATGATATAATTGGGATTATGGAGACATGGTGCCAGGATGACCAAGGCTGGGAAATTAGCATCCAGGGGCATTCAATATTCAGGAAAGACAGGCAAAAAGGAAAAGGAAGTGGGATAGCATTGCTGGTTAAAGAGGAGATTAACACAATAGTAAGGAAGGATATTAGCTCTGATGATGTGGAATCTGTATGGGTAGAGCTGAGAAATACCAAGGAGCAGAAAACGTTAGTGGGAGTGGTATACAGACCCCCAAACAGTAATGCTGAGGTTGGGAATGGCATTAAATGGGAAATTAGAGATGCGTGCAATAAGGGCACAGCAATTATCATGGGTGACTTTAATCTACATATAGATTGGGCTAACCAAATTAGTAACAATACTGTGGAGGAGGAATTCCTGGAGTGTATACGTGATGGTTTCCTGGACCAATATGTCGAGGAACCAACTAGAAACAGGCCATCTTAGACTGGGTATTATGTAATGAGAAAGGATTAATTAGCAATCTTGTTGTGCGATGCCCCTTGGGGTGGAGCGATCATAATATGATCGAATTCTTCATTAAGATGGAGAGTGAAGTTTTTGACTCAGAGACTAGGGTCCTGAATTTAAATAAAGGAAACTACGATGGTATGAGGCGTGTAGGGGGTGGCGTGTGGCGCGTGCGCCCAGTCAGCTTCGCCTCTGACTGTCCCGTGAGCGGTTCGAATCGCTCCCACACCCCTGGGTTCTAGACACCGGACTTAGGTACAGGCGACGATACAGAAAATCGAGTAGACAAGTGGTTTGGTGTAAGAAAACCAAGATTTTATTAAAACAGAATAGAACAGTCTTAAGAGAATTACTGGTATAAAATACAGACATAAACAATTAAACTTATACAGGGAATGGGGAACACATGGCACATTGAGGGAAAACAACTACATTAACAATCCCCGTATCCTTATCCCATGCCTATACCTAACTAGATTAAGCTATGAGGGGCCAGGAATTCATGCTCACCAATCCAAAACCTGTTGCTTTAACAGTTGCGAGTTTTGACTCAGAGACTAGGGTCCTGCATTTAAATAAAGGAAACTATGATGGTATGAGGCGCGAGTTGGCTAGGATGGATTGGGAATGTTACTTAAAGGTTAATGGTAGATAGGCAATGGCAAACATTTAAAGATCACATGGATGAACTACAGAATTTGTTCATCCCTGTTTGGCATTAAAAATAAAACAAAAAAGGTGACACAACAGTGGCTAGCAAGGGAAATTAGGGATAGCATAAGATCCAAGGAGAGGACATATAAATTTGCCAAAAAAGCAGCAAATGTGAGGATTGGGAGCAGTTTAGGATCCAGCAAAGGAGGACAAAGGGATTAATTAAGAGGGGGAAAATAGAGTATGAGAGTAAGCTTTCAGGGAACATAAAAACTGACTGTAAAAGCTTCTATAGATATGTGAAGAGAAAAAGATTGGTGAAGTGAAGCATAGGTCCCTTGCAGTCAGAATCAGGGGAATTTATAATGGGGAACAAAGAAATGGCAGACCAATTAAATACATACTTTGGTTCTGTCTTCACAAAGGAGGACGCAAATAAACTCCCAGAGCTGTCAGGGAACATAGGGTGAAATGAGAGGGTGGAACAGAATGAAATCAGTATTTGTAGGGAAATGGTGTTAGGGAAATTGACAGGATTGAAGGCCAATAAATTCCCAGGGCCTGATAATCTACATCCTAGAGTACTTAAGGAAGTGGCCCTAGAAATAATCGATGCATTGCTGGTCATCTTCCAAAAACCTATGGACTCTGGAACAGTTCCCATGGATTGGAGGGTAGCTAATGTAGCCGCACTATTCAAAAATTTGGTAGAGAGAAAACGGGGAAATATAGACTGGTAAGCCTGACATTGGTAGTAGGGAAAATGCTAGAGTCCATTATAAAAGATGTAATAACAGAGCACTTGGAAAACGGTGACATGATTGGACAAAGTCTACATGGATTTACAAATGGTTAATTGTGCTTGACTAATGTACTGGAATTTTTTGAGGGTGTAACTGGTAGATTAGATAAGGGAGAACCAGTGGATGTGTTGTATTTGGACTTTCAGAAGGCTTTCGATAAGGTCCTGCATAAGAGATTAGCGTGCAAAGTTCAAGCACATGGGATTGGGGGTAAGGTACTGACTTGGATAGAGAACAGGTTGGCAGACAGGAAGCAAAGAGTCGGAATAAACAGGTCTTTTTCTGAGTGGCAGGCAGTACTAGTTGGGTACCGCAGGGATCGGTGCTAGGACCCCAGTTATTCACAATATATATTAATGGTCTAGACGAGGGAACTAGATGTAATAGCTTCAAGTTTGCAGATGACACAAAGCTTCGTGGGCGTGTGTGCTGTGAGGAGGATGCAGAGAAACTCTAGTATGATTTGGACAGGTTGGGTGATTGGGCAGATGCATGGCAGATGCAATATAATGTGGATAAATGTGAGGTTATCCACTTTGGTGGCAAAAACAGGAAGGCAGGTTATTATCTGAACGGCAGTAGATTGGGTAAAAGGGAAGTGCAACGAGACCTGGGTGTCCTTGTGCACCAGTCGCTGAAGGTAAGCATGCAGGTGCAGCAGGCGGTTAAGAAGGTAAATGGTATGTTGGCCTTCGTAGCGAGAGGGTTTGAGTACAGGAACAAGGATGTCTTGCTGCAGTTGTACAGGGCCTTGGTGAGACCACACCTTGAGTATTGTGTGCAGTTTTGGTCGCCTTATCTGAGGAAGGATGTTCTTGCCATGGAGGGAATGCAGTGAAGATTCACCAGACTGATACCTGGGATGGCAGGAATGACATATGAAGAGAGATTGGGTTGATTAGGCTTATATTCACTAGAGATTAGAAGAATGAGAGGGGATCTCATTGAAAATTATAAAATTCTAACCGGACTAGACAGACTAGATGCAGGAAGGATGTTCTCGATGGCAGGGGAGCCCAGAACCAGGGGTCACAGCCTAAGGTTAAGGGGTAAGCCATGTAGGACAGAGATGAGGAGGAATTTCTTCACCCAAAATTTGGTGAACCTGTGGAATTCTCTACCACAGAAGGCGTTGAGGCCAATTCATTAAATATATTCAAGAAGGAGTTAGATATATTCCTTATGGCTAAAGGGATCAAGGGATATGGGGAGAAAGCAGGGACAGGGTACTGAATTTGGATGATCATCCATGATCTCATTAAATGGATGGGCACTAAATGCAGGCCTACCCAGCGACGCCCACATCCCATCAATGAATCAAAAAAATGTTTTTTTTAAATGGCCGAACAGCCTCCTGGGGCCAAATGGCTTACTCCTGCTCCTATCTCCTATGTTTCTATGTTTCTATGTATCCAGACACTGTGATCAGCACCATGGTCCGTAACTGGGTCAACATCTCCGGACACTGTGATCTCACCATGTAACTGGCAACACCTCCAGACATTGCGATCTCACAATGATTAGTTACTGGGTCAACAACTCCCGACACTATGTTCAGCACCACGGTCATTAAATGGGTCAACATCTGCGGACACTGTTCTGCACCATGGTCAGTAACTGGTCGACATCTCCGGACATAGTGATCTCACCATTGTAAGTAACTGGTCAACATCTCCAGACACTGTGATCTCACCATGGTCAGTAACTGGTCAACATACAAGCTGAATTTAGGGAGTTAGGAGCTAAATTGAAAAGTAGGACCTCAAAGGTAGTAATCTCTGGATTGCTACCAGTGCCACGAGCTAATAAGTTTAGAGAGAGTAAGATAGATAAGCTAAATACGTGGCTTGAGCAGTGGTGCAAGGGAGAGGGATTTAAATTCTTGAGGCATTGGAACCAGTTCTTGGGGAGGAGTGACCTGTACCAAGGGGACGGTCTACACCTGAACTGTGAGGGAGCCGATGTCCTCGGGGTAATATTTTCTAGGGCGGTTCGGGAGGATTTAAACTAATTTGGCAGGGGGATGGGAACCTAGGTAGTGGAAAAGAGGGAAGTCATATGAAGTCAGAAATAGATGGTAGAAAGGTGAGAAGCAATAAGCAAAGGAGAGAAACACAAAGGGCCAAACTAATTCATAATGAGAGTGTGAAAAAAGCAAGCCTGAAGGCTTTGTATCTTAATGCTAGAAGCATTAGGAACAAGGTGGATGAATTAGTTGTGGAAATAGAGGTAAACAAGTATGATTTGATTGGGATTACAGAAACGTGGCTGCAGGGTGGGCAAGGCTGGGAACTTAACATCCAGGGATATACAATATTTAGGAAGGATCGGCAAAAAGGTAGGGGAGGTGGGGTAGCATTGCTGGTAAAGGAGGGGATTAATGCAATGGAAAGGAAGGATATTAACTCGGATGAAACGGAATCTGTATGGGTAGAAATGAGAAATAGCAAGGGGAGGAAAACGTTAGTGGGTGTGATATATAGGCCTCCAAATAGTAATATGGAGGTGAGGGAAGGCATAAAAAGGGAAATTAGAGAAGCGTGCGATAAGAGCACAGCTGTCATCATGGGTGACTTTAATTTACATATTGATTGGACTACCCAAATTAGTAAAAATTCTGAGGAGGAGGAATTCCTGGAGTGTTTTCGGGACGGTTATCTGGACCAATATGTCGAGGAGCCGACTCGAGATCAGGCCATTTTAGACTGGGTATTGTGCAATGAGAAGGGACTTATCAGCAATCTTCTTGTACGAGGCCCCTTGGGTCAGAGCGATCATAATATGATCGAGCTCTCAGTCGAGATGGAGAGTGAGGAAATTGAATCAGAGACTAAGGTCCAGAACTTAAATAAAGGGAATTACGAGGGTATGAGACGGGAATTGGGTAAGATTGATTGGGTGGTGTTTCTGGGGGGATTGACAGTGGATAGACAATGGCAAGCATTCAAAGATAGAATGGAAGAATTCCAGAACATGTTTATACCGGTTTGGCATAAAAATAAACCTAAAAAGGTGACTCAACCGTGGATAACGAGGGAAATTAGGGACAGCATAAAATCAAAAAAAAGGGCATATCAACTGGCAAAAAAAAGCACCAGACCGGAAGATTGGGGGCAGTACAGGATACAGCAAAAGAGGACAAAGGGATTAATCAGGAAGGGGAAAATAGAATACGAAAGTAAACTTGCAGCAAACATAAAGACAGACTGCAAAAGCTTTTATCGGTATATCAGGAGGAAAAGACTGGTAAAATCCCAAGTCGGCCCCTTGCAGTCCGATTCGGGAGAATATATAATGGAGAATAAGGAAATGGCAGACCAATTAAACTCATACTTTGGTTCTGTATTCACAAAGGAGGACACAAATAACCTCCCAGGAATATCGGCAAACATAGGGACTAATGAGAGGGAGGAGCTGACAGAAATTAGTATCTCTAGGGATATGGTGTTGGGTAAGTTGAGGGGACTGAAGGCCGACAAATCCCCGAGGCCTGATAAACTACATCCTAGGGTACTTAAGGAGGTGGCCCTGGAGATAGCAGATGCTCTAAGGATCATCTTCCGGAACTCCATTGACTCGGGAACAGTACCCGTGGATTGGAGGGTAGCTAATGTTACCCCAATATTTAAAAAGGGGGGTAGAGAGAAAGCAGGGAATTATAGACCAGTAAGCCTTACATCGGTTGTGGGCAAAATGCTAGAGTCCATTATTAAGGATAAAATAGCGGAGCACTTGACAAATGGGGAAAGGATCGGACAGAGTCAACATGGATTTACAAAGGGTAAATCGTGTTTGACTAATCTGCTGGAATTTTTTGAGGAAGTAACTGGTAAAATAGATGGGGGAGAGCCAGTGGATGTGGTGTACCTTGACTTCCAGAAAGCCTTCGATAAGGTTCCACACAAAAGATTATCATGCAAAATTAAGGCTCATGGGATTGGGGGCAAAGTATTAACGTGGATAGAGAACTGGCTGGCGGATAGAAAACTGAGAGTTGGAATAAACGGCTCGTTTTCGGAGTGGCAGGCAGTGACCAGCGGGGTGCCGCAAGGATCTGTCCTGGGACCCCAGCTGTTCACAATATATATAAATGATCTGGATCAGGGAATTGGATGCAATATTTCCAAATTCGCTGACGACACTAAACTAGGAGGAGGGGTGGGCTCTGATGAGGATGTCAGGAGGCTACAGTGCGATTTGGACAGGTTGGGGGAATGGGCGGATACGTGGCAGATGCACTATAATGTGGATAAATGCGAGGTTATCCACTTTGGGGGTAAAAACAGGAGGGTAGATTATTATCTAAATGGCAATAGATTGGGAGATGGGGAAGTGCAGAGGGACCTGGGTGTTCTTGTGCACCAGTCACTGAAGGAGAGCATGCAGGTGCAACAGGCGATTAAGAAGGCAAATGGTATGTTGGCCTTCATATCAAGGGGGTTCGAGTATAGGAATAGGGATACCTTACTACAGCTGTACAAGGTGCTGGTGAGACCGCATCTGGAGTATTGTGTACAGTTTTGGTCGCCCCATCTGCGGAAGGATGTTCTTGCCATGGAAAGAGTGCAGCGGCGATTCACCAGGCTGATACCTGGAATGGCGGGAATGACCTACGAGGAGAGATTGAATAGTTTGGGCTTGTACTCACTGGAGTTTAGAAGATTGAGAGGGGATCTCATCGAAACATATAAAATTATGGCAGGCCTGGACAGGCTGAATTCAGGGAGAATGTTTCCAATGGCAGGGGAGCACAGAACCAGGGGCCACAGTCTAAAAATAGCGGGCAAATCATTTAAAACAGAGATGAGGAAGAATTTCTTCACTCAAAGAGTGGTGAGCCTGTGGAATTCCCTGCCACAGAGGGCTGTGAAGGCTAATTCAATAAATATTTTCAAGAGAGAATTGGATATATTTCTGAAGGCTAAGGGGATTAAGGGTTACGGAGAAAAGGCGGGGACGGGGTACTGAACTGGTAAGATCAGCTATGATCTCAGACGAAGATCAGCCATGATCTCATTGAATGGCGGAGCAGGCTCGAAGGGCCGAATGGCCTACTCCTGTTCCTATCTCTATGTTTCTATGTTTCTATGACAGTGTGATCTGAGCACCATGGTCAGTAACTGGTCAACATCTCCGGACATGGTGATTTCAGCATGGCCAGTAACTGTGATCAGTAACATGGTCAGTAAGTGAGTCAACATGTCCAGACTCTGTGATCAACACGGTGATCAGTAACTGATCAACATCTCCAGGCACTGTGATCAGCAATAACAACAGAAAATGCTGGAAAAACTCAGCAGGTCAGGCAACATCCGTGGAGAGAAATTTGAGTTGATGTTTCAGGTCGAAACCCTTCTTCAGAACTGGAAAGAAAATAAAATAGATCGAAGGCAAGACTGCGATCGAACAAAAGAAGAAAAAGAGACAATAAAAGGTATTCAAAGCCAGACGAGAGGGTAATAGGCCCATGGAGACAAAAGGCAGCTGAGATTAGGTGTGAAGTGTACTGGCAGGTAAGAGACAGCTGCCAGGTGAGAGAGAGAAACAAAAGGAAAGGAGGAGGGGTGGGGGGGGGGGTGAAAGGAGGACCCAAAACAAAGGGGTGGAAAAAATTATAAGTAAAAAAGTAATAGGGGCCGAGGTTATGATCTGAAATTGTTGAACTCGATATTGAGCCCAGAAGGCTGCAAAGTGCCTAATCGGAAGATGAGTTGCTGTTCCTCGAGTTTACGTTGAGCTTCCATGGAACAATACAAGAGGCCAAGGATGGTGAGGTCCGAGTGGGAATGGAGCAGTGAATTAAAATGACAGACGACCGGAAGCTCGGGGTCACCCTTATGGACTGAACGGAGGTGTTCCGCAAAGCCGTCACCCAATCTGCGTTTGGTCTCCCCAATGTAGAGGAGACCGCATTATGAGCAGCGAATACAGTATACTAGATTGCAAAAAGTACAAGTAAATCACTGTTTCACCAGGAAGGGGTGTTTGGGGCCCTGGACAGTGGGAAGTGGGGAGGTATAAGGGCAGGTGTTACATCTCCTGCGCTTGCACGGGAAGGTGCCAGGCGAAGGGGAAGGGCTGTTTGGGGTGATAGAGGAGTGGACTAGGGTGTCTCAGAGGGAGCGGAACGTCAACGTCAACTCAAATTTCTCTCCACGGATGTTGCCTGACCTGCTGAGTTTTTCCAGCATTTTCTGTTGTTATTTCGGATTTCCAGCATCTGCAGTATTTTGCTATCATACTGTGATCAGCACCATGGTCAGTAACCGCTCAACATCTCTGGATACTGTGATCAGCACCATGGTCAGTAAGTGCTCAACAACTCCGGACACTGTGATCTCACCATGATCGGTAACTAGTCAACATCTCCGGACACTATGACTCACCATGGTCAGTAACTGGTCAACATCTCCAGACACTGTGATCTCACCATGGTCAGTAACTGGGTCAACGTATCCAGACTCTGCGATCAGCACCATGGTCAGTAACTGGGTCAACATCTCCGGACACTGTGACCTCACCATGGTCAGTAACTGGTCAACATCTCTGAAAACTGTGATCTCACCATGTTTGGTAACTAGTCAACATCTCCGGACACTTTCATCAGCACCATGGTCAGTAACTGGTCAACATCTCCGGACACTGTGATCTGACCATGGTCAGTAACTGGTCAACATCTCCAGACACTATGATCTCACCATGGTCAGTAACTGGTCAACATGTCCAGACACTGTGATCTGCACCATGGTCAGTAACTAGTCAACATGTCCAGGCACTATGATCTCACCATGGTCAGTAACCGAGTCAACAACTCCACAGACTGTGATCAGCACCATGGTCAGTAACTAGTCAACATGTCCAGACACTGTGATCTCACCATGGTCAGTAACCGAGTCAACAACTCCACAGACTGCGATCAGCACCATGGTCAGTAACTGGGTCAACATCTCCGGACACTGTGACCTCACCATGGTCAGTAACTGGTCAACATCTCTGAAAACTGTGATCTCACCATGTTTGGTAACTAGTCAACATCTCCGGACACTTTCATCAGCACCATGGTCAGTAACTGGTCAACATCTCCGGACACTGTGATCTGACCATGGTCAGTAACTGGTCAACATCTCCAGACACTATGATCTCACCATGGTCAGTAACTGGTCAACATGTCCAGACACTGTGATCTGCACCATGGTCAGTAACTAGTCAACATGTCCAGGCACTATGATCTCACCATGGTCAGTAACCGAGTCAACAACTCCACAGACTGTGATCAGCACCATGGTCAGTAACTAGTCAACATGTCCAGACACTGTGATCTCACCATGGTCAGTAACCGAGTCAACAACTCCACAGACTGTGATCAGCACCATGGTCAGTAACTGGTCAACATCTCCGGACACTGTGATCTCACCATGGTCGGTAATTGTAGTGTATGTGCCTTTAAGAGCCCCATGTGTGCTGTAATGCCGGTAATGGCCACTCGGGCTATATAAGCCTATATATTGTGTTATATCTGTTAGTAACCCTCCAGACTTTGCTCAGTAAACACCTATGAACCAACTCCTGTCTTCAGTGTCTCTATCAACACACGGACACTACAGTGGCGACGAAGTGGAAACGGACTTACCTGCAATTCGGCAGCACCTCAAGGACATCGATTCCTCGGGCGTCCAGAAGACTCAAAAAAAAGTGAAAGAAGCTGTGGTTTCACCAGCTGGCCAAGCTGGTGGCAGGTACTGCGCTAATTCTTCCTGGGCATCAGGCTGGGGCTCCAGTGGCTGGCTCTACAGCTGGGACAAGCAGCGAAATCGGAGGCAAGCAATAACAGACGGGGAGGGAGCACTCGGGTGACGGCCGGCGCTGCAAGCAGGTCGGCATTCAGACCTAGAAAGAAAGTCCGGTGGGAACGAGTCTCCAACTGTGAATAAATAAATAAAAAAAGGAACGGAAACCGCGGGAAACAGCGTTGTCATCGGCAGCAGCGGCGGGAAAGCGCGGGAAGCGTCATATCTTTTCTACAGAAAAGAAAGAAAAGCGCGGGAAGAGCCATATCTTTTCTAAGATGCCTAAGTCTGGCAATATTGATGCTTTTGACAGCGAAATAGAGGATTGGACCACATATGTGGAAAGAGTAGAGGTGTATTGCACTGCAAATGGAATAGAAGATGAAAAAAAAGCTTCAGTACTGCTGAATTTAATGGGCGCAAAGGCATACGGGCTGTTACGAAATTTAATCACTCCAGCCAAACCAAAGGACAAGGATTTTAAAGAAATTGTTGATACCCTGCAGGAGCACTTAAACCCAACACCGCTGCTGATAGCAGAACGATTCAAATTCTTCAAAAGAAATCAACACAAGAATGAAAGTAACGCTGATTACCTCACCGAATTAAGAAAGCTTTCAAAACACTGCCAATTTGGGGCAGGACTAGCAGATTATCTTCGAGACAAATTCGTCTGCGGTCTCTTAAGTGAAGGAACACAAAAAAGGCTGCTTTCTGAAAAAGATTTAACACTGGACAAGGCTTTCAGTATGGCTGTATCATATGAAGCAGCAGCAAGAGGAGCTGCAGAGATACAACAAAAGACACAGGACTTCGGCACCCATGAAATGGCACAGGGTTTCGAAAGATGTTATCGCTGCAGCAGATCCACCCATAACCAGAGGGACTGCTGGTTCAAGGACAAAGCATGCAGGCAATGCGGAAAGATTGGACACATTGCACGGGTATGCCGATCTGGACAAAATAAATCCACAGACAGGAAAAAAAAAATCAATAAAGAAAAGTACAGAAAGGTACAAATGATGACGGACAGTAGCCCCGAAGACCAGAAGAGCGATAGCAACTCCGAAAACAAGAGACTAAGCTGTCTCAAATTACATAATGTACTTGCCAAAGATGATTACCAGACCATTTGGGTTACCCTCACGATAGCAGGGTCCCCAGTTAAAATGGAGCTAGATACAGGATCAGCTCTGACCGTAATAAATCGACGGGATTACGAGAGGCTGTTTCCGCATATTCCTTTAAAAGACACATCCATTATCTTAAAAACATATACGGGGCAGAAAGTATACCCCAAAGGAAAAATAAGGGTGCCTGTTGTATACAACGGCAAGGAAATACAAAAGTTGTATTTATACATTCTACAAGATGGTGGCCCACCGCTGTTAGGACGTGAATGGATCAGGAAAATACGTTTAGACTGGCACTCCATTCAGGCACTGACGGTGATCAGTAAGAAAAAAAACGATGATGACATCATACCTGAACGATTAAAAGACATCTTGGCCAACGCCAAAGAAGTGTTTCAAGAGAAACTAGGAACCTTGAAAGGCATCACCGCCTCAATAAAAGTGGAAGATGCAGCAATTCCCAAGTTTTTTAAAGCAAGACCAGTGCCATACGCAATTCGTCCAGCAGTCGAGGCAGAGCTGGAGAATTTGGAAAATGCAGGCGTATTATCCAAAATAGATTGGAGCGAGTGGGCAACACCCATCGTTCCAGTCATGAAGAAAGCATTGAATAATAATAAATCTGAAGAACAGAGAAAAATTCGCATCTGTGGAGACTTCAAGGTGACGGTAAACCCGGTCCTTCACACGGTACAGTATCCTCTTCCGAGGATAGAAGATATTTTCGCCTCACTATCCGGAGGGAAACGTTTCACCAAAATTGACTTGGCACAGGCATATCTACAGATGGAGGTTGAAGAGGCCTCTAAAAAAATATCTCACGATAAATACACACAAAGGTCTGTACCAGTACAATCGACTAGTTTTCGGAGTAGCATCCGCTCCAGCTATCTGGCAAAGAGCTATGGAGCAAGTCCTCCAAGGGATTCCGGGTACTCAATGCTACCTGGACGACATCCTTGTAACAGGAGAAAATGACAACGAGCACCTTGCCAATTTGGAGCAGGTGCTCACTAGGCTGAGAGAACGGGGCCTACGAGCAAATCGCCCCAAGTGCGAATTTTTCCGAAATCAAATATCATATTGTGGCCACATAATAAATAAGGAAGGGTTGCATAAGTCACCTGAAAAAATTGAAGCAGTCATAAAAGCCCCAGCACCTGAAAATGTTTCACAATTAAGGTCGTTCCTGGGATTAATAAATTACTATCATAAATTTTTACCGAACTTATCAACTCTTCTACACCCTCTTAATGAACTGCTACAAACAGGAGTAATTTGGAAATGGAACGAAGACTGTAAACGTGCCTTCCATAAATGCAAAGACTTAATCACATCCGAAGAAGTTTTGGCTCATTACAACCCATCACTGCCAATCAGACTGGCGTGCGATGCATCCCCTTACGGCATAGGAGCAGTATTATCGCATAAATTCCCTGATGGCTCGGAACGGCCGATAGCTTTTGCGTCACGCTCATTGAACTCAGCTGAGCGTAACTATGCCCAGATCGACAGGGAAGCACTCAGCCTGGTATGGGGAGTGAAGAAATTCAACCATTACCTACACGGACAAAAATTTACCTTGTTGACTGACCATCAACCCCTCATCTCCATATTCAATCCTAAAAAGGGTGTTCCCATTATGACAGCGCAAAGGCTACAGAGGTGGTCCCTTTTTCTAGGGGCACACCAATACAACATAGAATACAAAGGATCAAAACAGCATGGGAATGCTGACGGTTTATCGCGCCTACCATTGCCAACGGTAGAAGAGGCACCTACAGTAGACCCAGTGGAGATGTTCCACTCTACCATACTGGAATGTCTACCAGTAACAAATTCTGCCATTGAAAGGGAGACGAGAAATGACCCGACTCTCTCACGGGTCTATGATTTAACAGTGAAGGGATGGCCAGCACATGGCGAACCACTGTTGCCAGCATTCTCGCAAAGAAGGGAACAGCTGTCAGTGTGCCAAGGAACCTTGATGTGTGGATCCAGAGTGGTGATTCCACCCAAACTCCAGGATAAAGTGCTAAAGGAGCTTCACGAGGGGCATCTGGGTGGAGTGAAAATGAAGAACCTAGCCAGGGCGTTTGTATGGTGGCCAGGTATCGATGGAGACATCGAAGAAATGACCAAGAGCTGCCTAGGATGCCAGAAGGTCCAAAACGCTCCACCACAAGCCCCTCTACATCCATGGGAGTGGCCCTCATCTTCCTGGCAAAGGGTACACATCGACTTTGCTGGTCCATTTATGGACTCAATGTTCTTAATTGCGGTTGATGCACACTCCAAGTGGCTGGAGGTAATAAAGATGTCCTCCACCACCACGGAAAAAACCATCACAGTATTAAGAACCATATTTGCCAGGAATGGGCTGCCGGAACAGATCTGTTCTGATAATGGACCGCAATTTGTGTCCGAAGAATTCAGGAAGTTCTTAAAAAACAATGGGGTTAAGCACTACACGTTCACCCCATACCATCCCACCGCCAATGGATTGGCTGAAAGGTTTGTCCAGACCTTCAAGAAGGCCATAAAGGCCATGGGTAATGAAGACATAAAACTTCAGCACAAGGTGGATAACTTCTTGTTCGCATACAGGAATGCAACACATATGGTTACCAACCAAACTCCCGCCATGATGTTCTTCAATAGAAACCTAAGATGCCGGCTGGATTTGGTCAAGCCCAACATCAGAAGCGACGTGGAGAACCGGCAGTTTCAAGGCATGAATGAAAGGCCAACTAGAACCTTCCAGATAGGTCAACAAGTTTTGGCCCGGGACTACCGTACCGAGAAATGGCAGCCTGGAACTATCTGCACACGACTAGGACCACTGATGTATACCGTGGACATCGGAGAAAGCATAATAAGGCGCCATGCTGACCAAATCATAGAGTCATCCGAAAAGGGACAACCTACACCACAACTCTATACGCCTAACGATGAAGTAGAGATACCCATATCTACCTCCGATCCGGTGATACTGGAACCTGATGAACCCGACACTGGCATTCAAGCCGAATCAACCTTGCCAAAAGAACCTACTACACCACCAGAAACTACTACACCACCGAGACGTTATCCGGACCGAGTCAGGAAGCCTCCAGAGAGACTGACTTATAATTAATTAACTACAGCCATGTGTATAATATTTTTCTTATAATATTTAATTAATAATTACTTAAAATATGATGTACTGGTTAGCTAAAAGGGGAGGAATTGTAGTGTATGTGCCTTTAAGAGCCCCATGTGTGCTGTAATGCCGGTAATGGCCACTCGGGCTATATAAGCCTGTATATTGTGTTATATCCATTAGTACCCCTCCAGACATTGCTTAGTAAACACCTATGAACCAACTCCTGTGTTCAGTGTCTCTATCAACACACGGACACTACAGGTAACTAGTCAACATGTCCAGACACTGTGATCTCACCATGGTCAGTAACCGAGTCAACAACTCCACAGACTGTGATCAGCACCATGGTCAGTAACTGGTCAACATCTCCGGACACTGTGATCAGCACCATGGTCAGTAACTGGTCAACATCCCCGGACACTGTGAACTCACTATGGTCAGTAACTGGTCAACATTTCTGGACACTGTGATCTCACCATGGTCAGTAACTGGGTCAACATCTCCGGACACTGTGATCTCACTATGGTCAGTAACTGGGTCAACATCTCCAGTCACGGTGATCAGCACCATGGTCCGTAACTTGTCAACATCTCCAGACACTCTGATCTCATCATTGTCAGTAACTGGTCAACAACTCTGGACACTGTGATCTCACCATGGTCAGTAACTGGGTCAACATCTCTGGACACTGTTATTTCACCATTGTCAGTAATTGGTCACCATCTTCTGACACTTTGATCTCACCATGGTCAGTAACTGGTAAACATCTCTGGATGCTCTGATCTAACCATGGTCCATAACTTGTCAACATCTCCAGACTCTCTGATCTCACCATGGTCAGCAACTGGTTAACAGCTCCGGACCCAGTGATCAGCACGATTGTCAGTAACTGGTTAACAACTCTGGACACTGTGATCTGCACCATGGTCAATAACTGGTCACCATCTCCAGACACTGTGATCTCACCATGGTCAGTAACCGAGTCAACAACTCCACAGACTGTGATCAGCACCATGGTCAGTAACTAGTCAACATGTCCAGACACTGTGATCTCACCATGGTCGGTAACTAGTCAACATGTCCAGACACTGTGATCTCACCATGGTCAGTAACCGAGTCAACAACTCCACAGACTGTGATCAGCACCTTGGTCAGTAACTAGTCAACATGTCCAGACACTGTGATCTCACCATGGTCAGTAACTAGTCAACATGTCCAGACACTGTGATCTGCACCATGGTCAGTAACTGGTCAACATCTCCAGACAGTGTGATCAGCACCATGTCAGTATCTGGTCAGCATCTCCGGACACTGTGATCAGGACAATGGTCAGTAACTGGGTCAACATATCCGGACACTGTGATCTGACCATGATCAGTACCTGGTCAACATCTCCGGACACTGTGATCTCACCATGGTCAGTAACTGGTCAACATCTGCAGACCCTGTGATCTCACCATGATCAGTAACTGGTCAACATCTGCAGACCCTATGATGTCAGCATGGTCAGTAACTGCTCAACATCTCCAGACACTGTGATCAGCACCATGGTCAGTAACTGCTCAACATCTCCGGACACTGTGATCTCACCATGGTCGGTAACTAGTCAACATCTCCGGACACTATGACTCACCATGGTCAGTAACTGGTCAACATCTCCAGACACTGTGATCTCACCATGGTCAGTAACTGGGTCAACATATCCAGACTCTGTGATCAGCACCATGGTCAGTAACTGGGTCAACATCTCCAGACACTGTGATCTCACCATGGTCAGTAACTGGTCAACATCTCTAAAAACTGTGATCTCACCATGTTCGGTAACTAGTCAACATCTCCGGACACTTTCATCAGCACCATGGTCAGTAACTGGTCAACATCTCCGGACACTGTGATCTGACCATGGTCAGTAACTGGTCAACATCTCCAGACACTGTGATCTCACCATGGTCAGTAGCTGGGTCAACATCTCCAGACACTGTGATCTCACTATGGTCAGTAACTGGGTCAACATCTCCAGTCACGGTGATCAGCACCATGGTCCGTAACTTGTCAAAATCTCCAGACACTCTGATCTCATCATGGTCAGTAACTGGTCAACATCTCTGGACACTGTGATCTCACCAAGGTCAGTAACTGGTCAACAACTCTGGACACTGTGATCTCACCATGGTCAGTAACTGGGTCAACATCTCTGGACACTGTTATTTCACCATAGTCAGTAACTGGTCACCATCTCCTGACACTTTGATCTCACCATGGTCAGTAACTGGTAAACATCTCCGGACACACTGATCTAACCATGGTCCGTAACTTGTGAACATCTCCAGACTCTCTGATCTCACTATGGTCAGCAACTGGTCAACAGCTCCGGACCCAGTGATCAGCACGATTGTCAGTAACTGATTAACAACTCTGGACACTGTGATCTCACCATGGTCAATAACTGGTCACCATCTCCAGACACTGTGATCAGCACCATGGTCAGTAACTGGTCACCATCTCCAGACACTGTGATCAGCACCATGGTCAATAACTGGTCACCATCTCCAGACACTGTGATCAGCACCATGGTCAGTAACTGGTCACCATCTCCGGACACTGTGATCAGCACCATGGTCAGTAACTAGTCAACATGTCCAGATACTGTGATCTGCACCATGGTCAGTAACTGGTCAACATGTCCAGACACTGTGATCTGCACCATGGTCAGTAACTAGTCAACATGTCCAGACACTGTGCTCTCACCATGGTCAGTAACCGAGTCGATAACTCCACAGACTGTGATCAGCACCATGGTCAGTAACTAGTCAACATATCCAGACACTGTGATCTCACCATGGTCAGTAACTAGTCAACATGTCCAGACACTGTGATCTGCACCATGGTCAGTAACTGGTCAACATCTCCGGACAGTGTGATCAGCACCATGTCAGTATCTGGTCAACATCTCCGCACACTGTGATCAGGAGCATGGTCAGTAACTGGGTCAACATATCCGGACACTGTGATCTCACCATGATCAGTAACTGGTCAACATCTCCGGACACTGTGATCTCACCATGGTCAGTAACTGGTCAACATCTGCAGACCCTGTGATCTCACCATGATCAGTAACTGGTCAATGTCTCCAGACACTGGGATCAGCACCATGTTCAGTAACTGGGTCAACATCTCTGGACACTGAGATCTCACCATGGTCAGTAACTGTTCAACATTTCCAGACTCTGTGAACAGCACCATAGTCAGAAACTGGTCAACAAGCAAAGTGATGGAAGGTGTCGTCGACAGTGCTATCAAGCGGCACTTACTCAGCAATAACCTGCTAACTGATGCCCAGTTTGGGTTCCACCAGGGCCACTCAGCTCCTGACCTCATTACAGCCTTGGTGCAAACATGGACAAAAGAGCTGAACTCAATAGGTGAGGTGAGAGTGACTGCCCTTGACATCAAGGCAGCATTTGATCGAGTGTGGCATCAAGGAGCCCTAGCAAAACTGAAGTCAATGGGAATCAAGGGGAAAACTCTCCATTGGTTGGAATCATACCTAGCACAAAGGAAGTTGGCTGTGGTTGATGGAGGTTATTCATCTCAATCACATGACATCACTGCAGGAGTTCCTCAGGGCAGTGTCCTAGGCCCAACCATCTTCAGCTGTTTCATCAATGACCTTCCCTCCATCATAAGGTCAGAAGTGGGGATGTTCGCTGATGATTGCACACTGTTCAGCACCATTCGAGACTCGTCAGACACTGACGCAGTCCGTGTCCATATGCAGCAAGACCTGGACAACATTCAGACTTGGGCTGACAAGTGGCAAGTAACATTTGCACCACACACGTGCCAGGCAATGACCATCTCCAACAAGCAAGACTCTAACCATCTCCCCTTGACATTCAATGGCATTACCATCGCTGAGTCCCCCACTATCAACATCCTGGGGGTTACCATTGATCAGAAACTGAACTGGACCAGCCATATAAATACTGTGGCTACAAGAGCAGGCCAGAGGCTGGGAATTCTGTGGCGAGTGTCTCACCTCCTGACTCCCCAAAGCCTTTCCACCATCTACAAGGCACAAGTCAGGAGTGTGATGGAATACTCTCCACTTGCCTGGATGAGTGCAGCTCCAACAACACTCAAGAAGCTCGACACCATTCAGAATAAAGCAGCCCGCTTGATTGGCACTCCATCCACCACCTTCAACATTCACTCCCTCCACCACCGGCGCACTGTGGCTGCAGTGTGTACCATCTACAAGATGCACTGCAACAACTCGCCAAGGCTCCTTCAACAGCACCTTCCAAACCCGCGACCTCTACCACTTAGAAGGACAAGGGCAGCAGACGCATGGGAAGATCACCACCTACAAGTTCCCCTCCAAGCCACACACCATCCTGACTTGGACCTGTATCGCCGTTCCTTCACTGTCACTGGGCCAAAATCCTGGAACTCCCTTCCTAACAGCATTGTGGGTGTACCTACACCATATGGACTGCAGCAGTTCAAGAAGGTGGCTCACCACCATCTTCTCAAGGGCAATTAGGGATGGGCATTAAATGCAGGCCTAGCCAGCAACGCCCACATCCCATCAATGAATTAAAATTAAAATCTCTGGACACAGTGATCAGGACCATGGTCAATAACTGGGTCAACCTTTCTCGACACTGTGATCTCACCATGGTCAGTAACTGGTCAACATCTCCAGACACTCTGATCAGCACCATGGTCAGGACTCAGCATCCTAGTCAATTCTCTGTGGTCAGCACCCCAAGGGACTGCGATCAGAACCTGGACATCACGACAATTGGCAACACATGCGATCGCAGTATGAGAGTCAAAAGACACCACGGTCGCTACAAGGGGCAGTGGCATCAGCCCCACAGTGACTGTGCACCGTCAATCCCACAGTGACCCTCCACCCTCAGCCCCACTGTGACTGTGCACCCTCAGCCTCACAGTGACCCTGCACCCAGGGCCCCACAGTGACCCTGCACCCTCAGCCCCACAGTGACGCTGCACCCTCAGCCCCACAGTGACCCTGCACCCACAGCCCCACAGTGACCCTGCACCCACAGCCCCACAGTGTCAACTGCACCCACAGCCCCACAGTGACATTCCACCCACAGCCCCACCGTGATCCTGCAACCTGGGCCCCACAGTGACCCTGCACCCTCAGTCCCACAGTGACCCTGCAGCCTGAGCCCCACAGTGACCCTGCACCCTGAGCCCCACAGTGACCCTGCACCCTCAGCCCCACAGTGACCCTCCACCCTCAGCCCCAAAGTGACCCTCCACCCTCAGCCCCACAGTGACCCTGCACCCTCAGCCCCACAGTGACCCTGCACCCTCAGCCCCACCGTGACCCTCGACCCTCAGTCACACAGTGACCCTCCACCCTGGGCCCCACAGTGACCCTCCACCCTGGGCCCCACAGTGACTGTGCACCCTGGGCCCCACAGTGACCCTCCACACTGGGTCCCACAGTGACACTGCACCCTGAGCCCCACAGTGACCCTCCACCCTCAGCCCCACAGTGACCCTCCACCCACAGCCCCACAGTGACCCTGCACCCACAGCCCCACAGTGACTCTGCACCCTGAGCCCCACAGTGACCCTGCACCCTCAGTCCCACAGTGACCCTCAGCCCCACAGTGACCCTGCACCCTGAGCCCCACAGTGACCCTCCATCCTCAGTCCCACAGCGACCCTCCACCCACAGCCCCACAGTGACCCTGCACCCTCAGCCCCACAGTGACCCTCCACCCTCAGCCCGACAGTGACCCTCCACCCTCAGCCCCACAGTGACCCTCCACCCTCAGCCCCACAGTGAACTCCACCCTGAGCCCCACAGCGACCCTGCACCATCAGCCCCACAGTGACTCTGAACCCTCAGCCCCACTGTGACCCTCAGCCCCACAGTGACCCTCAGCCCCACAGTGACCCTCCACCCTCAGCCCCACAGTGACCCTCCACCCTGGACCCCACAATGACCCTGCACTCTCAGCCCCACAGTGACCCTCCACCCTGGGCCCCAGAGTGACCCTACACCCTGAGACCCACAGTGACCCTCCACCCTGAGCCCCACAATGACCCTGCACTCTCAGCCCCACAGTGACCCTCCACCCTGGGCCCCAGAGTGACCCTGCACCCTCAGTCCCACAGTGACCCTGCACCCTGAGCCCCACAATGACCCTGCGCCCTCAGCCCCACGGTGAGCTTCGACCCTCAGCCCCACAGTGACCCTCCATCCTCAGTCCCACAGTGACCCTCCAACCTGAGCCCCACAGTGACCCTCCACCCTGGGCTCCACAGTGATGCTCCACCCTGGGCCCCACAGTGACGCTGCACCCTCAGTCCCACAGTGACCCTCCACCCTGAGCCCCACAGTGACCCTCCACCCTGGGCCCCACAGTGACCCTCCACCCTCAGTCCCACAGTGACCCTCCACCCTGAGCCCCACAATGACCCTGCACTCTCAGCCCCACAGTGACCCTCCACCCTGGGTCCCACAGTGACCCTGCACCCTCAGTCCCACAGTGACCCTGCACCCTCAGCCCCACAGTGACCCCGCATCCACAGCCCCACAGTGACCCAGCACCCACAGCCCCACAGTGACCTTCCACCCACAGCCCCACAGTGACCCTGAACCCTGGGCCCCACAGTGAATGTGCACCCTCAATCCCACAGTGAACCTCCACCCTCAGCCCCACTTGACTGTGCAACCTCAGCCCCACAGTGACCATCCACCCTGGGCCCCACAGTGAACATGCACCCTCAGCCCCACAGTGACCCTGCACCCTCAGCCCCACAGTGAGCCTCCACCCACAGCCCCACAGTGAAACTGCACCCTCATCCCCACAGTGACCCTGCACCCTCAGCCCCACAGTGACCCTGCACCCACAGCCCCACAGTGACCCTGCACCCACAGCCCCCCGGTGACCCTGTACCCACAGCCCCACAGTGACCCTGCAGCCACAGCCCCACAGTGTCCCTGCACCCACAGCCCCACAGTGACCTTCCACCCACAGCCCCACAGTGACCCTGCACCCTGGGCCCCACAGTGACTGTGCACCCTCAGCCCCACAGTGACTCTCCACCCTCAGCCTCAGAGTGACCCTCCACCCTCAGCCCCACAGTGACCATCCACCCTGAGCCCCACAGTGACCCTGCACCCTCAGCCCCACTATGACCCTCCACGCTGGGCCCCACAGTGACCCTCCACCCACAGCCCCACAGTGACCCTGCACCCACAGCCCTATAGAAACTCTGTACCCTGAGCCCCACAGTGACCCTGCACCCACAGCCCCACAGTGACCCTCCACCCTGGGCCCCACAGTGACCCTGCACCCTCAGCCCCAAAGTGACCCTCCAGCCTCAGCCCCACAGTGACCCTCCACCCTCAGCCCCACAGTGACCCTCCACCTTCAGTCCCACAGTGACCCTCCAACCTGGGCCCGACAGTGATCCTCCACCCTCAGCCCCACAGTGACCCTGCTCCCTCAGCCTCACAGTGGACCTGCAGCCTCAGCCCCACAGTGACCCTCCACCCTTAGTCCCAAAGTGACTCTGCACCCTCAACACTACAGTGACTCTATACCCTCAGCCCCACAGTGAACCTGCACCCACAACCCCCAGTGACCCTGCACCCTCAACACTACAGTGACTCTATACCCTCAGCCCCACAGTGAACCTGCACCCACAACCCCCAGTGACCCTGCACCCTCAGCCCCACAATGACCCTGCACCCTCAGTCCCACAGTGACCAGCGGGAGCAGCGAGGAGGAGCTCGGCAGGAAACCCGGCGACCAGCGAGGCCCGAGACCAGTCGGGAGCAGTGTGAGACCGGTATAAAAACCGGAGAGAGGCGAGGCCCGAGACCAGTCGGGACCAGCGGGAGCAGCGAGGAGGAGCTCGGCAGGAAACCCGGCGACCAGCGAGGCCCGAGACCAGTCGGGAGCAGTGTGAGACCGGTATAAAAACCGGAGAGAGGCGAGGCCCGAGACCAGTCGGGAGAGAGCAGCAGCGGAGAGGCAGCAGTCGGCGAGACTCGGGGCCATTTAAAAAACAGCTGAGGCGGAAGTCCAGCTCTTGAGCTTTTTTTCAGAAGCGGACCTGGTGGGAAGCACCCAGGTGAAAGGTATTTAAGGAGGGTGGTGGCTTAAACCCGAGTTCCTACAGAGTAGGAACCCCCACCGCCCCCCTCCTCTAACCTAGTAGTCTTTTAGCAGCTGTCTAAAAACAGAGGTCACAAATTTTTTGGTCTCAGTTTCTTTTCAGCAGGGCAGGAACCGGGAGGAGCGGGAAGTCGGCGTAGGACCAAGGGGACACAAGACCGGGAAGTCAGCGAAAGACCAGGGAGGTAAGACTAACTGGTAAGTACTTTCCTCAAACCTTCCTAGGAAGTAAAACCAAAACTAGTGGGATTTGGTTAGTTTAAAAAGGAATAAGAGGAGTACAGTATACATTGGTCTAAGTAAGCTTCGGGAAAACAAAAGTCGATAAATAAACTAAAACTAGAAAATTAAAAGTAATATAAGGGTTAAGTCATGGCAGTAGAGCTCGGACCTGTGTCATGCTCCTCCTGTAACATGTGGGAAATCAGGGACGCTTCCTGTGTCCCTGACGACTATGTGTGCAGGAAGTGTGTCCAGCTGCAGCTCATGTGGGACCGCATGACGGCCCTTGAGCTGCAGATGGACTCACTTTGGAGCATCCACGATTCTGAGAGGGGTGTGGATAGCACATTTAGTGAGTTGGTCACACCGCAGGTTAAGGCCAGCGTAGACAGTACATGGGTGACCAAAAGGCAGAGCAAGGGCAGGAAGGTAGTGCAGAAATCCCCTGGGGTTGTCTCCCTTAGCAACAGGTTCACCGCCTTAGGTACTGTTGTCGGGGGGGGTGACACATCGGGGGAAGGCACCAGCAGCCAGGCTCATGGCACCATGACTGGCTCTGTTGCAAAGAAGGGAGGGAAAAAGAGTGGCAGGGCTATAGTAATAGGGGATTCGATTGTAAGGGGAATAGATAGGGGTTTCTGTGGTCGCGACCGAGACTCCAGGATGGTATGTTGCCTCCCTGGTGCAAGGGTCAAGGATGTCTCGGCGCGGGTGCAGAACATTCTGGAGGGGGAGGGGGAACAGCCAGTTGTCGTGATACATGTTGGTACCAACGACGTAGCTAAAAAAAGGGAAGAGGTCCTACAAGTAGAATTTCGGGAGTTAGGAGCCAAGCTAAAAAGTAGGACCTCGAAGGTAGTAATCTCTGGATTACTACCAGTGCCACGTGCTAGTAAGAGTACAGAGAACAGGATAGTTAGGCTAAATACGTGGCTTGAGCAGTGGTGTAAGAGGGAGGGTTTTAAATTTTTGAGGCATTGGAACCAGTTTTGTGGTAGGTGTGACCTATACAAAAGGGACGGTCTACACCTGTGCAGAGATGGAACTGATGTTCTCGGGGTAATTTTTGATAAAGCAGTTCGGGAGCATTTAAACTAGTATGGCAGGGGGCTAGAAACCTATGTAGTGAAATAGAGGAAAGTGAAAGGCAGACAGAAATAAATGATAAAAGGGTGAGGAACAAAAAACAAAGGGCCAAACTAATTCATAAAAAATGTGAGCATAAAAAAAGCCTGAGGGTTTTATACCTTAATGCGAGAAGCATCAGGAACAAGGTAGATGAATTAGCTGTGGAAATAGAGGTTAATAATTATGACCTAATTGGGATTACGGAAACATGGTTGCAGGGTGAGCAGGGCTGGGAGCTTAACATACAGGGGTATTCAGTATTTAGGAAGGATCGACAAAAAAGAAAGGGAGGAGGGGTAGCATTGCTAGTAAAAGAGGGGATAAATGCAATTGAAAGGAAGGATATTAACTCAGTTAATACAGAATCTATATGGGTGGAGCTAAGAAATAGCGAGGGGCGAAAAACATTAATAGGAGTGGTATATAGGCCTCCAAATAGTAAAATAGAGGTTAGGGAGGGCATCACGAGGGAAATTAGAGAAGCGTGCAATAAGAGCACAGCTGTCATCATAGGTGACTTTAACTTACATATAGATTGGACTAGCCTAATCAGTAAAAATAATGAGGAGGAGGAATTCCTTGAGTGTTTGAGGGATGGTTATCTGGATCAATATGTCGAGGAACCAACTCGGGAACAGGCTATATTGGACTGGGTACTGTGCAATGAGAAGGGACTAATCAGTAATCTTGTTGTACGGGGACCCTTGGGTCAGAGCGATCATAACATGATCGATTTCTCACTCGAAATGGAGAGCGAAGAAATTGACTCAGAGACTAAGGTCCTGAATTTAAACAAGGGGAATTATGATGCCATGAGACGGGAACTGAGTAGGTCTGATTGGACAACGTTCCTGGGAGGACTGGAGGTAGATAAACAATGGCAAACATTTAAAGATAGAATGACAAAATTGCAAAAATTGTTTATACCAATCTGGCATAAAAGGAAATCTAAAAAGGTGACTCAACCGTGGATAACAGGGGAAATTAGAGACAGCATAAAATCCAAAGATAGGGCGTATAAAATAGCCAAAAAAAGCGCCAGAGCGGAAGATTGGGAACAGTTTAAGATAGAGCAAAGGAGGGCAAAGGGCATAATCAAGAGGGGCAAAATAGCTTACGAAAACAAGCTGGCGGAAAATATAAAAACTAACTCCAAAAGCTTTTATAAGTATATCAAAAGGAAAAGACTGGTGAAAACCAAAGTTGGTCCATTGCAGTCAGATACGGGGGAATATATAATGGGAAATAAGGAAATGGCAGATCAACTAAATGCATACTTTGGGTCAGTCTTTACGAAGGAAGACACAAAAAACCTCCCTGGGATATCGGGAAAAATAGGGACATTGGCAAAGGAGGAACTGACGCAAATCAATATCTCTAAGGATATGGTGTTAAGGAAGCTAAAGGGATTGAAGGTGGACAAATCCCCAGGGCCTGATAACATGCATCCTAGGGTACTGAAGGAGGTGGCCCTAGAGATAGCGGATGCACTAAGGATGATTTTTCAGAATTCATTAGACTCGGGAACAGTGCCGATGGATTGGAGGGTAGCTAACGTTACCCCACTATTCAAAAAGGGGGGTAGGGAAAAAGCAGGTAATTACAGACCTGTAAGCCTTACATCAGTTGTGGGCAAAATGCTGGAGTCCATCATTAAGGATGAAATAGCGGAGCACTTAGCAAATGGGGACAGGATAGGACAGAGTCAACATGGATTTACAAAGGGTAAATCGTGCTTGACTAATCTATTGGAATTTTTTGAGGGAGTAACTGGTAGAATAGATGGGGGAGAGCCAGTAGATGTGGTGTACCTGGACTTCCAAAAGGCCTTCGATAAGGTCCCACATAAAAGATTAGCATGGAAAATTGAGGCTCATGGGATAAAGGGGAAAGTTTTGGCGTGGATAGGGAACTGGCTGTCAGATAGAAAACAGAGAGTTGGAATAAACGGCTCATTTTCTGAATGGCAGGCAGTAACAAGTGGGGTACCACAGGGATCTGTCCTGGGCCCCCAGCTGTTCACAATTTACATTAATGACCTGGATCAGGGAGTCGGATGCAGCATTTCCAAATTTGCAGACGACACTAAACTAGGAGGGGGGGTGGGCTCAGAGGAAGAGACCAGGAAGCTCCAGAGCGATTTGGACAGACTGGGCGATTGGGCGGATAAATGGCAGATGCACTATAATGTGGACAAGTGCGAAGTTATCCACCTTGGGTGCAGGAACGGGAGGGCAAATTATTATTTAAATGGCAATAGATTGGGAGAGGGGGAAGTACAGAGAGACCTGGGTGTTCTTGTACACCAGTCACTGAAGGCGAGCATGCAGGTGCAACAGGCGGTCAAGAAGGCAAACGGTATGCTGGCCTTCATAGCAAAAGGGTTAGAATACAGGAACAGGGATACCTTGCTGCAGCTGTACAGGGCACTGGTGAGACCACACCTCGAGTACTGTGTACAGTTTTGGTCGCCTCATCTGAGGAAGGATGTTCTTGCCATGGAGGGGGTGCAGCGGCGATTCACCAGGCTGATACCAGGAATGGCGGGAATGACCTATGAGGAGAGACTATGTAGTTTAGGGATGTACACACTGGAGTTTAGAAGATTGAGAGGGGACCTCATAGAAGTGTATAAAATTCTGACAGGTCTAGACAGACTGGATGCAGAAGGAATGTTTCCCTTGGCGGGTGAGAACAGAACTAGAGGACATAATTTAAGGATAAGGGCTAAACCATTTAGGACAGAGATGAGGGGGAATTTCTTCACTCAGAGAGTGGTGAACCTGTGGAACTCATTGCCACAGAGGGCAGTGTACGCCAGCTCATTAAATATATTTAAGAGGGAATTAGATATATTTCTACGGGCAAAAGGGGTTAAGGGTTACGGAGAGAAGGCGGGGACGGGATACTGAATTAAAGGATCAGCCATGATCTCATCGAATGGCGGAGCAGGCACGAAGGGCCGAATGGCCTACTCCTGCTCCTATCTTCTATGTATCTATGTATCTATGACCCTGCACCCTCAGCCCCACAGTGACCCTGCATCCATAGCCCCACAGTGACCCTGCACCCACAGCCCCACAGTGACCTTCCACCCACAGCCCCACAGTGACCCTGAACCCTGGGCCCCACAGTGACTGTGCACCCTCAATCCCACAGTGACCCTCCACCCTCAGCCCCACTTGACTGTGCAACCTCAGCCCCACAGTGACCATCCACCCTGGGCCCCACATTGAACATGCACCCTCAGCCCCACAGTGACCCTGCACCCTCAGCCCCACAGTGACCCTCCAGCCACAGCCGCACAGTAAACCTGCACCCTCAGCCCCACAGTGACCCTGCACCCTCAGCCCCACAGTGACCCTGCACCCACAGCCTCACAGTGACCCTGTACCCACAGCCCCACAGTGACCCTGCACCCACAGCCCCACAGTGTCCCTGCACCCTGAGCCCCACAGTGACCCTCCACCATGGGCCCCACAGTGACTGCACCCTCAGCCCCACAGTGACCCTCCAACCTTAGCCCCAGAGTGACCCTCCACCCTCAGTCCCACAGTGACCCTGCACCCTGAGCCCCACAGTGACCCTCGACCGCACAGTGACCTGCACCCTGAGCCCCACAGTGACCCTGCACCCTGAGCCCTACAGTAACCCTGCACCCAGAGCCCCACAGTGATCCTGCACCCTGAGCCCCACAGTGACCCTGCACCCTGAGCCCCACAGTGACCCTGCACCCTCAGCCCCCAAGTGACCCTCCACCCTCAGCCCCACAGTGACCCTCCACCCTCAGCCCCACAGTGACCCTCCACCCTGGGCCCCACAGTGACCCTCCACGATGGGCCCCACAGTGACCCTCCACCCTGGGCCCCACAGTGAACCTCCACACTGGGTCCCACAGTGACCCTCCACGCTGGGCCCCACAGTGAGCCTCCAACCTCAGTCCCACAGTGATCCTCCAACATCAGCCCCACAGTGACTGTGCACCCTCAGCCCCACAGTGACCCTCCACCCACAGCCCCACAGTGACCCTCCACCCACAGCCCCACAGTGACCCTGCACCCACAGCCCCACAGTGACCCTCCACCCACAGCCCCACAGTGACCCTGCACCCACAGCCCCACAGTGACCCTTCACCCTGAGCCCCACAGTGACCCTCCACCCTCAGTCCCACAGTGACCCTCAGCCCCACAGTGACCCTCCACCCACAGCCCCACAGTGACCCTGCACCCACAGCCCCACAGTGACCCTCCACCCTCAGTCCCACAGTGACCCTCCACCCTCAGCCCCACAGTGACCCTTCACCCTCAGCCCCACAGTGAACTCCACCCTGAGCCCTACAGCGACCCTGCACCATCAGCCCCACAGTGACTCTGAACCCTCAGCCCCACTGTGACCCTCAGCCCCACAGTGACCCTCAGCCCCACAGTGACCCTCCACCCTCAGCCCCACAGTGACCCTCCACCCTGGACCCTACAGTGACCCTGCACCCTCAGTCCCAGAGTGACCCTCCACCCTGAGCCCCACAATGACCCTGCGCCCTCAGCCCCACAGTGACCCTCCACCCTGGGCCCCACAGTGACCCTGCACCCACAGCCCCACAGTGACCCTGCACCCTCAGCCCCACAGTGACCCTGCACCCACAGCCCCACAGTGACCCTGCACCCACAGCCCCCCGGTGACCCTGTACCCACAGCCCCACAGTGACCCTGCAGCCACAGCCCCACAGTGTCCCTGCACCCACAGCCCCACAGTGACCTTCCACCCACAGCCCCACAGTGACCCTGCACCCTGGGCACCACAGTGACTGTGCACCCTCAGCCCCACAGTGACTCTCCACCCTCAGCCTCAGAGTCACCCTCCACCCTCAGTCCCACAGTGACCCTGCACCCTGAGCCCCACAGTGACCCTGCACCCTCAGCCCCACTATGACCCTCCACGCTGGGCCCCACAGTGACCCTCCACCCACAGCCCCACAGTGACCCTGCACCCACAGCCCTATAGAAACTCTGTACCCTGAGCCCCACAGTGACCCTGCACCCACAGCCCTACAGTGACCCTCCACACTGGGCCCCACAGTGACCCTGCACCCTCAGCCCCAAAGTGACCCTCCAGCCTCAGCCCCACAGTGACCCTCCACCCTCAGCCCCACAGTGACCCTCCACCATCAGTCCCACAGTGACCCTCCAACCTGGGCCCGACAGTGATCCTCCACCCTCAGCCCCACAGTGACCCTGCTCCCTCAGCCTCACAGTGGACCTGCACCCTCAGCCCCACAGTGACCCTCCACCCTTAGTCCCAAAGTGACTCTGCACCCTCAACACTACAGTGACTCTATACCCTCAGCCCCACAGTGAACCTGCACCCACAACCCCCAGTGACCCTGCACCCTCAGCCCCACAATGACCCTGCACCCTCAGTCCCACAGTGACCCTGCACCCTCAGCCCCACAGTGACCCTGCATCCACAGCCCCACAGTGACCCTGCACCCACAGCCCCACAGTGACCTTCCACCCACAGCCCCACAGTGACCCTGAACCCTGGGCCCCACAGTGACTGTGCACCCTCAATCCCACAGTGACCCTCCACCCTCAGCCCCACTTGACTGTGCAACCTCAGCCCCACAGTGACCATCCACCCTGGGCCCCACATTGAACATGCACCCTCAGCCCCACAGTGACCCTGCACCCTCAGCCCCACAGTGACCCTCCACCCACAGCCGCACAGTAAACCTGCACCCTCAGCCCCACAGTGACCCTGCACCCTCAGCCCCACAGTGACCCTGCACCCACAGCCTCACAGTGACCCTGTACCCACAGCCCCACAGTGACCCTGCACCCACAGCCCCACAGTGTCCCTGCACCCTGAGCCCCACAGTGACCCTCCACCATGGGCCCCACAGTGACTGCACCCTCAGCCCCACAGTGACCCTCCAACCTCAGCCCCAGAGTGACCCTCCACCCTCAGTCCCACAGTGGCCCTGCACCCTGAGCCCCACAGTGACCCTCGACCACACAGTGACCTGCACCCTGAGCCCCACAGTGACCCTGCACCCTGAGCCCTACAGTAACCCTGCACCCAGAGCCCCACAGTGACCCTGCACCCTGAGCCCCACAGTGACCCTGCACCCTCAGCCCCCAAGTGACCCTCCACCCTCAGCCCCACAGTGACCCTCCACCCTCAGCCCCACAGTGACCCTCCACCCTGGGCCCCACAGTGACCCTCCACGATGGGCCCCACAGTGACCCTCCACCCTGGGCCCCACAGTGACCCTCCACACTGGGTCCCACAGTGACCCTCCACCCTGGGCCCCACAGTGACCCTCCAACCTCAGTCCCACAGTGATCCTCCAACATCAGCCCCACAGTGACTGTGCACCCTCAGCCCCACAGTGACCCTCCACCCACAGCCCCACAGTGACCCTCCACCCACAGCCCCACAGTGACACTGCACCCACAGCCCCACAGTGACCCTCCACCCACAGCCCCACAGTGACCCTGCACCCACAGCCCCACAGTGACCCTTCACCCTGAGCCCCACAGTGACCCTCCACCCTCAGTCCCACAGTGACCCTCAGCCCCACAGTGACCCTCCACCCACAGCCCCACAGTGACCCTGCACCCACAGCCCCACAGTGACCCTCCACCCTCAGTCCCACAGTGACCCTCCACCCTCAGCCCCACAGTGACCCTCCACCCTCAGCCCCACAGTGAACTCCACCCTGAGCCCTACAGCGACCCTGCACCATCAGCCCCACAGTGACTCTGAACCCTCAGCCCCACTGTGACCCTCAGCCCCACAGTGACCCTCAGCCCCACAGTGACCCTCCACCCTCAGCCCCACAGTGACCCTCCACCCTGGACCCTACAGTGACCCTGCACCCTCAGTCCCAGAGTGACCCTCCACCCTGAGCCCCACAATGACCCTGCGCCCTCAGCCCCACAGTGACCCTCCACCCTGGGCCCCACAGTGACCCTGCACCCTCAGTCCCACAGTGACCCTGCACCCTGAGCCCCACAATGACCCTGCGCCCTCAGTCCCGCAGTGACCCTCCATCCTCAGTCCCACAGTGAACCTCCAACCTCAGCCCCACAGTGACCCTCCACCCTGGGCTCCACAGTGACTCTCCACCCTGGGCCCCACATTGACACTGCACCCTGGGCCCCACAGTGACCCTGCACCCTCAGTCCCACAGTGACCCTGCACCCTGAGCCCCACAATGACCCTGCGCCCTCAGTCCCGCAGTGACCCTCCATCCTCAGTCCCACAGTGAACCTCCAACCTCAGCCCCACAGTGACCCTCCACCCTGGGCTCCACAGTGACTCTCCACCCTGGGCCCCACATTGACACTGCACCCTCAGCCCCACAGTGATACTGCACCCTCAGTCCCACAGTGACCCTCCACCCTCAGCCCCACAGTGACCCTCCACCCTGGGCCCCACAGTGACCCTCCACCCTCAGCCCCACAGTGACCCTACAACCTCAGCCCCACAGTGACCCTCCACTCTCAGCACCACAGTGACTCTCCACCCTCAGCCCCAGAGTGACCCTCCACACTCAGCCACACAGTGACCCTCCACCCACAGACCCACAGTGACCCTGCACCCACAGCCCCACAGTGGCCCTCCACCCTCAGCCCCACAGTGACCCTGCACCCACAGCCCCACAGTGGCCCTCCACCCTCAGCCTCACAGTGATTCTGCACCCACAGCCCCACAGTGACACTCCACCCTCAGCCCCACAGTGACCCTGCACCCTCAGCCCCACAGTGACCCTGCACCCTCAGCCCCACTGTGACCCTCCACCCTCAGCCCCACAGTGACCCTCCACCCTCAGCCCCACAGTGACCCTGCACCCTCAGTCACACAGTGACCCTCCACTCTCAGCCCCACAGTGACCCTGCACCCTCAGCCCCACAGTGACACTCGACCCTCAGTCACACAGTGACCCTCCACCCTGGGCCCCACAGTGACCCTCCACCGTGGGCCCCACAGTGACCCTCCACCCTGGGCCCCACAGTGACCCTCCACCCTCAGTCCCACAGTGACCCTCCACCCTCAGCCCCAAAGTGACTGTGCACCCTCAGCCCCACAGTGACCCTCCACCCACAGCCCCACAGTGACGCTGCACCCACAGCCCCACAGTGACCCTCCACCCTCAGCCCCACAGTGACCCTCCACCCACAGCCCCACAGTGACCCTGCACCCACAGCCCCACAGTGACGCTTCACCCTGAGCCCCACAGTGACCCTCCACCCTCGGTCCCACAGTGACCCTGGGCCCCATAGTGACCCTCCACCCTCAGCCCCACAGTAACCCTGCACCCACAGCCGTTTAGACACTCTTTACCCTGAGCCCCACAGTGACCCTGCACCCACAGCCCCACAGTGACCCTCCACCCTCAGCCCCACTGTGACCCTCCACCCTGGGCCCCACAGTGACCCTCCACCCTCAGCCCCACAGTGACGCTGCACCCACAGCCCTATAGACACTCTGTACCCTGACCCCCACAGTGACCCTGCACCCACAGCCCCACAGTGACCCTCCACCATCAGTCCTACAGTGACCCTCCACCCTGGGCCCCACAGTGACCCTCCACCCTCAGCCCCACAGTGACCCTGCACCCTCAGCCCCACAGTGACCCTGCACCCTCAGCCCCACTGTGACCCTCCACCCTGGGCCCCACAGTGACCCTCCACCCTCAGCCCCACAGTGACCCTGCACCCACAGCCCTACAGACACTCTGTACCCTGAGCCCCACAGTGAAACAGCACCCACAGCCCCACAGTGACCCTCCACCCTCAGCCCCACAGTGACCCTGCACCCTGAGCCCCACAGTGACCCTGCACCCTGAGCCCCACAGTGACCCTGCACCCTCAGCCCCACAGTGATCCTGCACCCACAGCCCCACAGTGACCCTCCACCCTCAGCCCCACAGTGACCCTCCACACTCAGCCCCACAGTGACCCTGCACCCTCAGCCCCACAGTGAACCTGCACCCTCAGCCCCACAGTGACACTTGACCCTGGGCCCCACAGTGACCCTCCACCCTGGGCCCCACAGTGACCCTACACCCTGGGCCCCACAGTGACCCTCCACCCTGGGCCCCACAGTGACCCTCCACCCTGGGTCCCACAGTGACCCTCCACCCTGGGCCCCACAGTGACCCTCCACCCTCAGTCCCACAGTGACCCTCCACCCTCAGCCCGACAGTGACCCGGCACCCACAGCCCCACAGTGACCCTGCACCCACAGCCCCACAGTGACCCTTCACCCTGAGCCCCACAGTGACCCTCCACCCTCAGTCCCACAGTGACCCAAAGCCCCACAGTGAGCCTGCACCCTCAGCCCCACAGTGACCCTCCACCCACAGCCCCACAGTGACCCTGCACCCACAGCCCCACAGTGACCCTTCACCCTGAGCCCCACAGTGACCCTCCACCCTCAGTCCCACAGTGACCCTCAGCCCCACAGTGAGCCTGCACCCTCAGCCCACAGTGACCCTCCACCCTCAGCCCCACTGTGACCCTCCACCCTGGGCCCCACAGTGACCCTGCACCCACAGCCCTATAGACACTCTGTACCCTGACCCCCACAGTGACCCTGCACCCACAGCCCCACAGTGACTCTACACCATCAGTCCCACAGTGACCCTCCACCCTGGGCCCCACAGTGACCCTCCACCCTCAGCCCCACAGTGACCCTGCACCCTCAGCCCCACAGTGACCCTGCACTCTCAGCCCCACTGTGGCCCTCCATGCTGGGCCCCACAGTGACCCTCCACCCTCAGCCCCACAGTGACCCTGCACCCACAGCCCCACAGTGACCCTGCACCCTCAGCACCACAGTGACACTGCACCCTAACCCCCACAGTGACCCTGCACCCACAGCCCCACAGTGACCCTCCACCATCAGTCCCACAGTGACCCTCCACCCTGGGCCCTACAGTGACCCTGCACCCTCAGCCCCACTGTGACCCTCCACGCTGCGCCCCACAGTGACCCTCCACCCTGGGCCCCACAGTGACCCTGCACCCACAGCCCCACAGTGAACCTGCACCCTCAGCCCCACAGTGACCCTGCAACCTGGGCCCCACTGTGACCCTGCACCCTCAGCCCCACAGTGACCCTGCACGCTTAGCCCCACAGTGACCATGCACCCACAGCCCCACAGTGACCCTGCACCCACAGCCCCACAGTGACCTTCCACCCACAGCCCCACAGTGACCCTGCACCCTGGGCCCCACAGTGACTGTGCACCCTCAATCCTACAGTGACCCTCCACCCTCAGCCCCACTGTGACTGTGCACCCTCAGCCCCACAGTGACCCTGCGCCCTGGGCCCCACAGTGAGTCTCCACCCTGAGCCCCACAGTGACGCTCCACCCTCAGCCCCACAGTGACCCTGCACCCTCAGCCCCACAGTGACACTCGACCCTCAGTCACACAGTGACCCTCCACCCTCAGTCCCACAGTGACTGCGCACCCTCAGCCCCACAGTGACCCTCCACCCACAGCCCCACAGTGACGCTGCACCCACAGCCCCACAGTGACCCTCCACCCTCAGCCCCACAGTGACCCTCCACCCACAGCCCCACAGTGACCCTGCACCCACAGCCCCACAGTGACGCTTCACCCTGAGCCCCACAGTGACCCTCCACCCTCGGTCCCACAGTGACCCTGGGCCCCATAGTGACCCTCCACCCTCAGCCCCACAGTGACCCTGCGCCCACAGCCGTTTAGACACTCTGTACCCTGAGCCCCACAGTGACCCTGCACCCACAGCCCCACAGTGACCCTCCACCCTCAGCCCCACTGTGACCCTCCACCCTGGGCCCCACAGTGACCCTCCACCCTCAGCCCCACAGTGACGCTGCACCCACAGCCCGAAAGACACTCTGTACCCTGACCCCCACAGTGACCCTGCACCCACAGCCCCACAGTGACCCTCCACCATCAGTCCTACAGTGACCCTCCACCCTGGGCCCCACAGTGACCCTCCACCCTCAGCCCCACAGTGACCCTGCACCCTCAGCCCCACAGTGACCCTGCACCCTCAGCCCCACTGTGACCCTCCACCCTGGGCCACACAGTGACCCTCCACCCTCAGCCCCACAGTGACCCTGCACCCACAGCCCTACAGACACTCTGTACCCTGAGCCCCACAGTGAAACAGCACCCACAGCCCCACAGTGACACTCCACCCTGAGCCACACAGTGACTGTGCACCCTGAGACCCACAGTGACCCTGCACCCTCAGCCCCACAGTGACCCTCCACCCTCAGCCCCACAGTGACCCTCCACCCTCAGCTCCACAGTGACCCTGCACCCTCAATCCCACAGTGACCCTCCACCCTCAGCCCCACAGTGACCCTGCACCCTGAGCCCCACAGTGACCCTCCACCCTCAGCCCCACAGTGACCCTGCACCCTGAGCCCCACAGTGACCCTGCACCCTGAGCCCCACAGTGACCCTGCACCCTCAGCCACACAGTGACCCTGCACCCTCAGCCACACAGTGACCCTGCACCCTCAGCCCCACAGTGACCCTGCACCCTCAGCCCCACAGTGACCCTGCACCCACAGCCCCACAGTGACCTTCCACCCACAGCCCCACAGTGACCCTGAACCCTGGGCCCCACAGTGACAGCGCACCCTCAATCCAACAGTGACCCTCCACCCTCAGCCCCACTTGACTGTGCAACCTCAGCCCCATAGTGACCATCCACCCTGGGCCCCACAGTGAACATGCACCCTCAGCCCCACAGTGACCCTGCAACCTCAGCCCCACTGTGAACCTGCACCCTCAGCCCCACAGTGACCCTACACCCACAGCCTCACAGTGACCCTGCACCCTCAGCCCCACAGTGAACCTCCACCCTCAGCCCCAGAGTGACCCTCCACCCTCAGTCCCACAGTGACCCTGCACCCTGAGCCCCACAGTGACCCTCGACCACACAGTGACCTGCACCCTGAGCCCCACAGTAACCCTGCAGCCTGAGCCCCACAGTGACCCTGCACCCAGAGCCCCACAGTGACCCTGCACCCTGAGCCCCACAGTGACCCTGCACCCTCAGCCCCACAGTGACCCTGCACCCTCAGCCCCAAAGTGACCCTCCACCCTCAGCCCCACAGTGACCCTGCACCCTCAGCCCCACAGTGACACTCGACCCTCAGTCACACTGTGACCCTCCACCCACAGCCCCACAGTGACCCTGCACCCTCAGCCCCACAGTGCCCTCCACCCACAGCCCCACAGTGACCCTCCACCCACAGCCCCACAGTGACCCTGCACCCACAGCCCCACAGTGACCCTCCACCCTCAGCCCCACAGTAACCCTCCACCCACAGCCCCACAGTGACCCTGCACCCACAGCCCCACTGTGACCTTGCACCCTGGGCCCCACATTGACCCTCCACCCTCAGCCCCACAGTGACCCTGCACCCACAGCCCTGTAGACACTCTGTACCCTGACCCCCACAGTGACCCTGCACACAATACAATACAATACAATACAAATCGCTTTATTGGCATGATAAGGTACATCTTATGTTGCCAAAGCATCAAAATACATTTATGGTTGAACACATAAACGCGGTTCCATTCATACAGTGTATAAACAGGTATATCCCTGAGTTTATAAATATATTTTCGCCTTGTTTATATATACTCTTGTCTTAGTTTACTGGTTGTCCCTCTGTTCATGGCAAGCTGTAACATAGTGTGCCGCCAATGTTACACAGCTTCTCTCCTCCCCCAGTAGGAATGGGAGTTTTTGGTTGTCAGTCAGATTTTTGAATTCAGGGCATATTTGTGAGAATTTTTGATAGAAATTCTCTCTGATGCCCTGATATTTTCCACAGGCTGTGAGGAAGTGCATCTCTGTCTCAACTACTCCCTGACTGCAGTGAGAGCATATCCTGTCTTCTCTTGGCAGCCTGGTCTGCCTGTGTCTGCCTTTTTCGATCGCTAGGCTATGTTCGCTAAGTCTGTACCTTGTCAAGGTTCTTCTCAGTTTGTTATCCTTTACCATGGTCAGGTAATCAGCTATGTTGTATTGTCTGTTTAGGGCCAAGTAGCAATTGAGTTTGCTTTGGGTTTTTGTTGTTTCTGCCCAATATGACAGATATTTTTCCTTTTGCTTAGCGACGATTGTGTTGGGTCGAATTCTTTGTGTTACCCTGTCACTGTCCTGGGGCTGGTTATTGTTAGTATTGTTATTAGTTACTTTATTGAGTCCCAGGACTAGTTGACTGAGGGTATTCTTCTGAACCCTGCACCCACAGCCCTGTAGACACTCTGTACCCTGAGCCCCACAGTGACACTGCACCCACAGCCCTACAGTGAACCTGCACCCTCAGCCCCACAGTGACCCAGCTCCCTGGGCCCCACAGTGACCCTGCACCCTCAGCCCCACAGTGACCCTGCACCCTCAGCCCCACAGTGACCCTGCACCCTCAGCCCCACAGTGACCGTGCACCCACAGCCCCACAGTGACCTTCCACCCACAGCCCCACAGTGACCCTGCACCCTGGGCCCCACAGTGACTGTGCCCCCTCAATCCCACAGTGACCCTCCACCTTCAGCCCCACTGTGACTGTGCACCCTCAGCCCCACAGTGACACTGCACCCTGGGCCCCACAGTGTCCCTCCACCCTGAGCCCCACAGTGACCCTCCACCCTCAGCCCCACAGTGACCCTGCACCCACAGCCCCACAGTGACACTCCACCCTCAACCCCACAGTGACCTGCACCCACAGCCCCACAGTGACCCTCCACCCTCAGCCCCACAGTGACCCTGCACCCTCAGCCCCACTGTGACCCTCCACGCTGGGCCCCACAGTGACCCTCCACCCACAGCCCCACAGTGACCCTGCACCCACAGCCCTATAGACACTCTGTACCCTAAGCCCCACAGTGACCCTGCACCCACAGCCCCACATTGACCCTCCACCCTCAGCCCCACTGTGACCCTCCACCCTGGGACCCACAGTGACCCTCCACCCTCAGCCCCACAGTGACCCTGCACCCACAGCCCTATAGACACTCTGTACCCTGAGCCCCACAGTGACCCTGCACCCACAGCCCCACAGTGACCCTCCACCATCAGTCCCACAGTGACCCTCCAACCTGGGCCCCACAGTGACCCTCCAACCTCAGCCCCACAGTGACCCTGCACCCACAGCCTCACAGTGACCATGCACCCACAGCCCCACAGTGATCCTCCACCATCAGTCCCACAGTGACCCTCCAACCTGGGCCCCACAGTGACCCTCCAACCTCAGCCCCACAGTGACCCTGCTCCCTCAGCCTCACAGTGACCCTGCACCCTCAGCCCCACAGTGACCCTCCACTCTTAGTCCCACAGTGACCCTGCACCCTCAGCCCCACAGTGACCCTGCACCCTCAGCCCCACAGTGACCCTGCACCCACAGCCCCACAGTGACCCTGCACCCACAGCCACACAGTGACCCTGTACCCACAGCCCCACAGTGACCCTGCACCCTGGGCCCCACAGTGACCCAGCACCCTCAGCCCCACAGTGACTGTGCACCCTCAATCCCACAGTGACCCTCCTCCCTCAGCCCCACTTGACTGTGCAACCTCAGCCCCACAGTGACCATCCACCCTGGGCCCCACAGTGAACATGCACCCTCAGCCCCACAGTGACCCTGCACCCTCAGCCCCACAGTGACCCTCCACCCTCAGCCCCACAGTGACCCTGCACCCTCAGCCCCACAGTGACCCTCCACCCAGAGCCCCACAGTGACCCTGCACCCTCAGCCCCACAGTGACCCTGCACCCACAGCCCCACAGTGACACTGCACCCAGAGCCCCACAGTGAACCTGCACCCTCAGCCCCACAGTGACCCTGCACCCTCAGCCCCACAGTGAACCTGCACCCACAGCCCCACAGTAACCCTGCTCCCACAGCCCCACAGTGACCCTGCACCCACAGCCCCACAGTGACACTGTACCCACAGCCCCACAGTGTCCCTGCACCCACAGCCCCACAGTGACCTTCCATACAGCCCCACAGTGACCCTGCACCCACAGCCCCACAGTGACACTGTACCCACAGCCCCACAGTGTCCCTGCACCCTCAGCCCCACAGTGACCCTCCACCCTCAGCCCCAGACTGACCCTCCACCCTCAGTCCCACAGTGACCCTGCACCCTGAGCCCCACAGTGACCCTCGACCGCACAGTGACATGCACCCTGAGCCCCACTGTGACCCTGCAGTCTGAGCCCCACAGTGACCCTGCATCCTCAGCCCCAAAGTGACCCTCCACCCTCAGCCCCACAGTGACCCTCCACCCTCAGCCCCACAGTGACCCTGCACCCTCAGTCACACAGTGACCCTCCACTCTCAGCCCCACAGTGACCCTGCACCCTCAGCCCCACAGTGACCCTGCACCCTCAGCCCCACAGTGACACTCGACCCTCAGTCACACAGTGACCCTCCACCCTGGGCCCCACAGTGACCCTCCACCGTGGGCCCCACAGTGACCCTCCACCCTGGGCCCCACAGTGACCCTCCACCCTCAGTCCCACAGTGACCCTCCACCCTCAGCCCCAAAGTGACTGTGCACCCTCAGCCCCACAGTGACCCTCCACCCACAGCCCCACAGTGACGCTGCACCCACAGCCCCACAGTGACCCTCCACCCTCAGCCCCACAGTGAACCTCCACCCACAGCCCCACAGTGACCCTGCACCCACAGCCCCACAGTGACGCTTCACCCTGAGCCCCACAGTGACCCTCCACCCTCGGTCCCACAGTGACCCTGGGCCCCATAGTGACCCTCCACCCTCAGCCCCACAGTGACCCTGCACCCACAGCCGTTTAGACACTCTGTACCCTGAGCCCCACAGTGACCCTGCACCCACAGCCCCACAGTGACACTCCACCCTCAGCCCCACTGTTACCCTCCACCCTGGGCCCCACAGTGACCCTCCACCCTCAGCCCCACAGTGACGCTGCACCCACAGCCCTATAGACACTCTGTACCCTGACCCCCACAGTGACCCTGCACCCACAGCCCCACAGTGACCCTCCACCATCAGTCCTACAGTGACCCTCCACCCTGGGCCCCACAGTGACCCTCCACCCTCAGCCCCACAGTGACCCTGCAACCTCAGCCCCACAGTGACCCTGCACCGTCAGCCCCACTGTGACCCTCCACCCTGGTCCCCACAGTGACCCTCCACCCTCAGCCCCACAGTGACCCTGCACCCACAGCCCTACAGACACTCTGTACCCTGAGCCCCACAGTGAAACAGCACCCACAGCCCCACAGTGACCCTGCACCCTCAGCCCCACAGTGACCCTGCACCCTGGGCCCCACAGTGACACTCCACCCTGAGCCACACAGTGACTGTGCACCCTGAGACCCACAGTGACCCTGCACCCTCAGCCCCACAGTGACCCTCCACCCTCAGCCCCACAGTGACCCTCCACCCTCAGCCCCACAGTGACCCTGCACCCTCAATCCCACAGTGACCCTCCAACCTCAGCCCCACAGTGACCCTGCACCCTGAGCCCCACAGTGACCCTCCACCCTCAGCCCCACAGTGACCCTGCACCCTGAGCCCCACAGTGACCCTGCACCCTGAGCCCCACAGTGACCCTGCACCCTGAGCCCCACAGTGACCCTGCACCCTGAGCCCCACAGTGACCCTGCACCCTCAGCCCCACAGTGATCCTGCACCCACAGCCCCACAGTGACCCTCCACCCTCAGCCCCACAGTGACCCTCCACACTCAGCCCCACAGTGACCCTGCACCCTCAGTCACACAGTGACGCTCCACTCTCAGCCCCACAGTGAACCTGCACCCTCAGCCCCACAGTGAACCTGCACCCTCAGCCCCACAGTGACACTTGACCCTGGGCCCCACAGTGACCCTCCACCCTGGGCCCCACAGTGACCCTACACCCTGGGCCCCACAGTGACCCTCCACCCTGGGCCCCACAGTGACCCTCCACCCTGGGTCCCACAGTGACCCTCCACCCTGGGCCCCACAGTGACCCTCCACCCTCAGCCCCACAGTGACCCTGCACCCTCAGCCCCACAGTGACCCTGCACTCTCAGCCCCACTGTGGCCCTCCATGCTGGGCCCCACAGTGACCCTCCACCCTCAGCCCCACAGTGACACTGCACCCACAACCCCACAGTGACCCTGCACCCTCAGCCCCACAGTGACCCTGCACCCTAACCCCCACAGTGACCCTGCACCCACAGCCCCACAGTGACCCTCCACCATCAGTCCCACAGCGACCCTCCACCCTGGGCCCTACAGTGACCCTGCACCCTCAGCCCCACTGTGACCCTCCACGCTGCGCCCCACAGTGACCCTCCACCCTGGGCCCCACAGTGACCCTGCACCCACAGCCCCACAGTGAACCTGCACCCTCAGCCCCACAGTGACCCTGCAACCTGGGCCCCACTGTGACCCTGCACCCTCAGCCCCACAGTGATCCTGCACGCTCAGCCCCACAGTGACCATGCACCCACAGCCCCACAGTGACCCTGCACCCACAGCCCCACAGTGACCTTCCACCCACAGCCCCACAGTGACCCTGCACCCTGGGCCCCACAGTGACTGTGCACCCTCAATCCTACAGTGACCCTCCACCCTCAGCCCCACTGTGACTGTGCACCCTCAGCCCCACAGTGACCCTGCGCCCTAATCCCCACAATAAGTCTCCACCCTGAGCCCCACAGTGACCCTCCACCCTCAGCCCCACAGTGACCCTCCACCCTCAGCCCCACAGTGAACCTCCACCCAGGGCCCCACAGTGACCCTGCACCCTCAGCCCCACAGTGACCCTGCACACTCAGCCCCACAGTGACCCTTCACCCTCAGCCCCACAGTGACCCTGCACCCACAGCCCCACAGTGACCCTGCACCCACAGCCCCATAGTGACCCTGCACCCACAGCCCCAGAGTGTCCCTGCAACCACAGCCCCACAATGACCTTCCACTCACAGCCCCACAGTGACCCTGCAACCTGGGCCCCACAGTGACTGTGCACCCTCAACCCCACAGTGACCCTCCACCCTCAGCCCCACAGTGTCCCTCCAACCTCACTCCCACAGTGACCCTGCACCCTGAGCCCCACAGTGACCCTCGACCCCACAGTGTCCATGCACCCTTAGCCCCACAGTGACCCTGCACCCTGAGCCCCACAGTGACCCTGCACCCTCAGCCCCACAGTGACCCTGCACCCTCAGCCCCACAGTGACGCTCCATCCTCAGTCACACAGTGACCCTCCACCCTGGGCCCCACAGTGACCCTCCAACCTGGGCCCCACAGTGACCCTCCACCCACAGCCCCACATTGAACCTGCACCCTCAGCCCCACATTGACCCTGCACCTTCAGCCCCACAGTGACCCTCCACCCTCAGTCACACTGTGACCCTCCACCCTAGGCCCCACAGTGACCCTCCACCCTCAGCCCCATAGTGACCCTCCACCCACAGCCCCACATTGACCCTGCACCCACAGCCCCACAGTGACCCTGCACCCTGAGCCCCACAGTGACCCTCCATCCTCAGTCCCACAGTGACCCTCCACCCACAGCCCCACAGTGACCCTGCACCCTCAGCCCCACAGTGACCCTCCACCCTCAGCCCCACAGTGACCCTCCACCCTCAGTCCCACAGTGACCCTCCACCCTCAGCCCCACAGTGACGCTGCACCCACAGCCCTATAGACACTCTGTACCCTGACCCCCACAGTGACCTTGCACCCACAGCCCCACAGTGACCCTTCACCATCAGTCCCACAGTGACCCGCCACCCTGGGCCCCACAGTGACCCTCCACCCTCAGCCCCACAGTGACCCTTCACCCTCAGCCCCACAGTGACCCTGCACCCTCAGCCCCACTGTGACCCTCCACCCTGGGCCCCACAATGACCCTCCACCCTCAGCCCCACAGTGACCCTGCACCCTCAGCCCCACAGTGACCCTGCACCCTCAGCCCCACAGTGACCCTGCACCCACAGCCCCACAGTGACCTTCCACCCACAGCCCCACAGTGACCCTGCAGCCTGGGCCCCACAGTGACACTCCAACCTGAGCCCCACAGTGACCCTCCACCCTCAGCCCCACAGTGAACCTCCACCCTCAGCACCACAGTGACCATCCACCCAGGGCCCCACAGTGACCCTGCACCCTCAGCCCCACAGTGACCCTGCACCCTCAGCCCCACAGTGACCCTCCAGCCACAGCCCCACAGTGACCCTGCACCCTCAGCCCCACAGTGACCCTCCAGCCACAGCCCCACAGTGACCCTGCACCCTCAGCCCCACAGTGACCCTGCACCCTCAGCCCCACAGTGACCCTGCACCCACAGCCCCACAGTGACCCTGCACCCACAGCCACACAGTGACACTGCACCCTCAGCCCCACAGTGACCCTGCACCCAGGGCCCCACAGTGACCCTGCACCCTCAGCCTCACAGTGACCCTGCACCCACAGCCCCACAGTGACCCTGCACCCACAGCCACACAGTGACACTGCACCCACAGCCCCAGAGTGTCCCTGCACCCACAGCCCCACAGTGACCTTCCACCCACAGCCCCACAGTGACCCTGCACCCTGGGCCCCACAGTGACTGTGCACCCTCAGCCCCACAGTGTCCCTCCACCCTCAGCCCCACAGTGTCCCTCCACCCTCAGTCCCAAAGTGACACTGCACCCTGAGCCCCACAGTGAACCTCGACCCCACAGTGACCCAGCACCCTGAGCCCCACAGTGACGCTGCACCCTGAGCCCCACAGTGACCCTGCACTCTGAGACCCACAGAGACCCTGCACCCTCAGCCCCACAGTGACCCTCCACCCTCAGCGCCACAGTGACCCTCCACCCTCAGCCCCACAGTGACCCTGCACCCTGAGCCCCACAATGAAGCTGCACCCTGAGCCCCACAGTGACCCTGCACCCTGAGACCCACAGTGACCCTCCACCCTCAGCCCCACAGTGACCCTCCACCCTCAGCCCCACAGTGACCCTGCACCCTCAGTCACACAGTGACGCTCCACTCTCAGCCCCACAGTGAACCTGCACACTCAGCCCCACAGTGAACCTGCACCCTCAGCCCCACAGTGACACTTGACCCTGGGCCCCACAGTGACCCTCCACCCTGGGCCCCACAGTGACCCTACACCCTGGGCCCCACAGTGACCCTCCACCCTGGGCCCCACAGTGACCCTCCACCCTGGGTCCCACAGTGACCCTCCACCCTGGGCCCCACAGTGAATCTCCACCCTCAGTCCCACAGTGACCCTCCACCCTCAGCCCGACAGTGACCCGGCACCCACAGCCCCACAGTGACCCTGCACCCACAGCCCCACAGTGACCCTTCACCCTGAGCCCCACAGTGACCCTCCACCCTCAGTCCCACAGTGACCCTCAGCCCCACAGTGAGCCTGCACCCTCAGCCCCACAGTGACCCTCCACCCACAGCCCCACAGTGACCCTGCACCCACAGCCCCACAGTGACCCTTCACCCTGAGCCCCACAGTGACCCTCCACCCTCAGTCCCACAGTGACCCTCAGCCCCACAGTGAGCCTGCACCCTCAGCCCCACAGTGACCCTCCACCCTCAGCCCCACAGTGACTCTCCACCATCAGTCCCACAGTGACCCTCCACCCTGGGCCCCACAGTGACCCTCCACCCTCAGCCCCACAGTGACCCTGCACCCTCAGCCCCACAGTGACCCTGCACTCTCAGCCCCACTGTGGCCCTCCATGCTGGGCCCCACAGTGACCCTCCACCCTCAGCCCCACAGTGACCCTGCACCCACAGCCCCACAGTGACCCTGCACCTCAGCCCCACAGTGACCCTCCACCATCAGTCCCACAGTGACCCTCCACCCTGGGCCCTACAGTGACCCTGCACCCTCAGCCCCACTGTGACCCTCCACGCTGCGCCCCACAGTGACCCTCCACCCTGGGCCCCACAGTGACCCTGCACGCACAGCCCCACAGTGAACCTGCACCCTCAGCCCCACAGTGACCCTGCAACCTGGACCCCACTGTGACCCTGCACCCTCAGCCCCACAGTGACCCTGCACGCTCAGCCCCACAGTGACCATGCACCCACAGCCCCACAGTGACCCTGCACCCACAGCCCCACAGTGACCTTCCACCCACAGCCCCACAGTGACCCTGCACCCTGGGCCCCACAGTGACTGTGCACCCTCAATCCTACAGTGACCCTCCACCCTCAGCCCCACTGTGACTGTGCACCCTCAGCCCCACAGTGACCCTGCGCCCTGGGCCCCACAGTGAGTCTCCACCCTGAGCCCCACAGTGACGCTCCACCCTCAGCCCCACAGTGACCCTGCACCCTCAGCCCCACAGTGACACTCGACCCTCAGTCACACAGTGACCCTCCACCCTGGGCCCCACAGTGACCCTCCACCTTGGGCCCCACAGTGACCCTCCACCCTGGGCCCCACAGTGACCCTCCACCCTCAGTCCCACAGTGACCCTCCACCCTCAGCCCCAAAGTGACTGCGCACCCTCAGCCCCACAGTGACCCTCCACCCACAGCCCCACAGTGACGCTGCACCCACAGCCCCACAGTGACCCTCCACCCTCAGCCCCACAGTGACCCTCCACCCACAGCCCCACAGTGACCCTGCACCCTCAGCCCCACAGTGACCCTCCAGCCACAGCCCCACAGTGACCCTGCACCCACAGCCCCACAGTGACCCTGCACCCACAGCCACACAGTGACACTGCACCCTCAGCCCCACAGTGACCCTCCACCCACAGCCCCACAGTGACGCTGCACCCACAGCCCCACAGTGACCCTCCACCCTCAGCCCCACAGTGACCCTCCACCCACAGCCCCACAGTGACCCTGCACCCACAGCCCCACAGTGACGCTTCACCCTGAGCCCCACAGTGACCCTCCACCCTCGGTCCCACAGTGACCCTGGGCCCCATAGTGACCCTCCACCCTCAGCCCCACAGTGACCCTGCACCCACAGCCGTTTAGACACTCTGTACCCTGAGCCCCACAGTGACCCTGCACCCACAGCCCCACAGTGACCCTCCACCCTCAGCCCCACTGTGACCCTCCACCCTGGGCCCCACAGTGACCCTCCACCCTCAGCCCCACAGTGACGCTGCACCCACAGCCCTATAGACACTCTGTACCCTGACCCCCACAGTGACCCTGCACCCACAGCCCCACAGTGACCCTCCACCATCAGTCCTACAGTGACCCTCCACCCTGGGCCCCACAGTGACCCTCCACCCTCAGCCCCACAGTGACCCTGCACCCTCAGCCCCACAGTGACCCTGCACCCTCAGCCCCACTGTGACCCTCCACGCTGGGCCCCACAGTGACCCTCCACCCTCAGCCCCACAGTGACCCTGCAACCACAGCCCTACAGACACTCTGTACCCTGAGCCCCACAGTGAAACAGCACCCACAGCCCCACAGTGACCCTGCACCCTCAGCCCCACAGTGACCCTGCACCCTGGGCCCCACAGTGACACTCCACCCTGAGCCACACAGTGACTGTGCACCCTGAGACCCACAGTGACCCTGCACCCTCAGCCCCACAGTGACCCTCCACCCTCAGACCCACAGTGACCCTCCACCCTCAGCCCCACAGTGACCCTGCACCCTCAATACCACAGTGACCCTCCACCCTCAGCCCCACAGTGACCCTGCACCCTGAGCCCCACAGTGACCCTCCACCCTCAGCCCCACAGTGACCCTGCACCCTGAGCCCCACAGTGACCCTGCACCCTGAGCCCCACAGTGACCCTGCACCCTGAGCCCCACAGTGACCCTGCACCCTCAGCCCCACAGTGATCCTGCACCCACAGCCCCACAGTGACCCTCCACCCTCAGCCCCACAGTGACCCTCCACACTCAGCCCCACAGTGACCCTGCACCCTCAGTCACACAGTGACGCTCCACTCTCAGCCCCACAGTGAACCTGCACCCTCAGCCCCACAGTGAACCTGCACCCTCAGCCCCACAGTGACACTTGACCCTGGGCCCCACAGTGACCCTCCACCCTGGGCCCCACAGTGACCCTACACCCTGGGCCCCACAGTGACCCTCCACCCTGGGCCCCACAGTGACCCTCCACCCTGGGTCCCACAGTGACCCTCCACCCTGGGCCCCACAGTGACCCTCCACCCTCAGTCCCACAGTGACCCTCCACCCTGGGCCCCACAGTGACCCTACACCCTGGGCCCCACAGTGACCCTCCACCCTGGGCCCCACAGTGACCCTCCACCCTGGGTCCCACAGTGACCCTCCACCCTGGGCCCCACAGTGACCCTGCAACCACAGCCCCACAGTGACCCTTCACCCTGAGCCCCACAGTGACCCTCCACCCTCAGTCCCACAGTGACCCTCAGCCCCACAGTGAGCCTGCAACCTCAGCCCCACAGTGACCCTCCACCCACAGCCCCACAGTGACCCTGCACCCACAGGCCCACAGTGACCCTTCACCCTGAGCCCCACAGTGACCCTCCACCCTCAGTCCCACAGTGACCCTCAGCCCAACTGTGACCCTGCACCCTGAGCCCCACAGTGACCCTCCACCCTCAGCCCCACTGTGACCCTCCACCCTGGGCCCCACAGTGACCCTGCACCCACAGCCCTATAGACACTCTGTACCCTGACCCCCAAAGTGACCCTGCACCCACAGCCCCACAGTGACTCTCCACCATCAGTCCCACAGTGACCCTCCACCCTGGGCCCCACAGTGACCCTCCACCCTCAGCCCCACAGTGACCCTGCACCCTCAGCCCCACAGTGACCCTGCACTCTCAGCCCCACTGTGGCCCTCCATGCTGGGCCCCACAGTGACCCTCCACCCTCAGCCCCACAGTGACCCTGCACCCACAACCCCACAGTGACCCTGCACCCTCAGCCCCACAGTGACCCTGCACCCTAACCCCCACAGTGACCCTGCACCCACAGCCCCACAGTGACCCTCCACCATCAGTCCCACAGTGACCCTCCACCCTGGGCCCTACAGTGACCCTGCACCCTCAGCCCCACTGTGACCCTCCACGCTGCGCCCCACAGTGACCCTCCACCCTGGGCCCCACAGTGACCCTGCACCCACAGCCCCACAGTGAACCTGCACCCTCAGCCCCACAGTGACCCTGCAACCTGGGCCCCACTGTGACCCTGCACCCTCAGCCCCACAGTGACCCTGCACGCTCAGCCCCTCAGTGACCATGCACCCACAGCCCCACAGTGACCCTGCACCCACAGCCCCACAGTGACCTTCCACCCACAGCCCCACAGTGACCCTGCACTCTGGGCCCCACAGTGACTGTGCACCCTCAATCCTACAGTGACCCTCCACCCTCAGCCCCACTGTGACTGTGCACCCTCAGCCCCACAGTGACCCTGCGCCCTGGGCCCCACAGTGAGTCTCCACCCTGAGCCCCACAGTGACCCTCCACCCTCAGCCCCACAGTGACCCTCCACCCTCAGCCCCACAGTGACCCTCCATCCAGGGCCCCACAGTGACCCTGCACCCTCAGCCCCACAGTGACCCTGCACACTCAGCCCCACAGTGACCCTTCACCCTCAGCCCCACAGTGACCCTGCACCCACAGCCCCACAGTGACCCTGCACCCACAGCCCCATAGTGACCCTGCACCCACAGCCCCAGAGTGTCCCTGCAACCACAGCCCCACAATGACCTTCCACTCACAGGCCACAGTGACCCTGCAACCTGGGCCCCACAGTGACTGTGCACCCTCAACCCCACAGTGACCCACCACCCTCAGCCCCACAGTGTCCCTCCACCCTCACTCCCACAGTGACCCTGCACCCTGAGCCCCACAGTGACCCTCGACCCCACAGTGTCCATGCATCCTTAGCCCCACAGTGACCCTGCACCCTGAGCCCCACAGTGACCCTGCACCCTCAGCCCCACAGTGACCCTGCACCCTCAGCCCCACAGTGACCCTCCACCCTCAGTCACACGGTGACCCTCCACCCTGGGCCCCACAGTGATCCTCCAACCTGGGCCCCACAGTGACCCTCCACCCACAGCCCCACATTGAACCTGCACCCTCAGCCCCACATTGACCCTGCACCCTCAGCCCCACAGTGACCCTCCACCCTCAGTCACACAGTGACCCTCCACCCTAGGCCCCACAGTGACCCTCCACCCTCAGCCCCATAGTGACCCTCCACCCACAGCCCCACATTGACCCTGCACCCACAGCCCCACAGTGACCCTGCACTCTGAGCCCCACAGTGACCCTCCATCCTCAGTCCCACAGTGACCCTCCACCCACAGCCCCACAGTGACCCTGCACCCTCAGCCCCACAGTGACCCTCCACCCTCAGCCCCACAGTGACCCTCCACCCTCAGTCCCACAGTGACCCTCCACCCTCAGCCCCACAGTGACGCTGCACCCACAGCCCTATAGACACTCTGTACCCTGACCCCCACAGTGACCTTGCACCCACAGCCCCACAGTGACCCTTCACCATCAGTCCCACAGTGACCCGCCACCCTGGGCCCCACAGTGACCCTCCACCCTCAGCCCCACAGTGACCCTGCACCCTCAGCCCCACAGTGACCCTGCACCCTCTGCCCCACTGTGACCCTCCACCCTGGGCCCCACAATGACCCTCCACCCTCAGCCCCACAGTGACCCTGCACCCTCAGCCCCACAGTGACCCTGCACCCTCAGCCCCACAGTGAACCTGCACCCACAGCCCCACAGTGACCTTCCACCCACAGCCCCACAGTGATCATCCACCCAGGGCCCCACAGTGACCCTGCACCCTCAGCCCCACAGTGACCCTGCACCCTCAGCCCCACAGTGACCCTCCAGCCACAGCCCCACAGTGACCCTGCACCCTCAGCCCCACAGTGACCCTGCACCCTCAGCCCCACAGTGACCCTGCACCCACAGCCCCACAGTGACCCTGCACCCACAGCCACACAGTGACACTGCACCCTCAGCCCCACAGTGACCCTGCACCCAGGGCCCCACAGTGACCCTGCACCCTCAGCCCCACAGTGACCCTGCACCCACAGCCCCACAGTGACCCTGCACCCACAGCCACACAGTGACACTGCACCCACAGCCCCAGAGTGTCCCTGCACCCACAGCCCCACAGTGACCTTCCACCCACAGCCCCACCGTGACCCTGCACCCTGGGCCCCACAATGACTGTGCACCCTCAGCCCCACAGTGTCCCTCCACCCTCAGCCCCACAGTGACCCTCCACCCTCAGTCCCAAAGTGACACTGCACCCTGAGCCCCACAGTGAACCTCGACCCCACAGTGACCCAGCACCCTGAGCCCCACAGTGACGCTGCACCCTGAGCCCCACAGTGACCCTGCACTCTGAGATCCACAGTGACCCTGCACCCTCAGCCCCACAGTGACCCTCCACCCTCAGCGCCACAGTGACCCTCCACCCTCAGCCCCACAGTGACCCTGCACCCTGAGCCCCACAATGAAGCTGCACCCTGAGCCCCACAGTGACCCTGCACCCTGAGACCCACAGTGACCCTCCACCCTCAGCCCCACAGTGACCCTCCACCCTCAGCCCCACAGTGACCCTGCACCCTCAGCCCCACAGTGACCCTCCACCCTCAGCCCCACAGTGAATGTGCACCCTCAGCCCCACAGAGACCCTCCACCCACAGCCCCACAGCGACACTGCACCCTCAGCCCCACAGTGACCCTGCACCCTGAGCCACACAGTGACCCTCCACCCTCAGCCCCACAGTGACCCTCCACCCACAGCCCCACATTGACCCTGCCCCCAAAGTGACCCTGCACCCTGAGCCCCACAGTGACCCTCCACCCTCAGCCCCACAGTGACCCTGCACCCTGAGCCCCACAGTGACCCTCGACCGCACAGTGACCTGCACCCTGAGCCCCACAGTGACCCTGCACCCTGAGCCCCTCAGTGACCCTGCACCCTGAGCCCCTCAGTGACCCTGCACCCTGAGCCCCACAGTGACCCTCCAACCTCAGCCCCAAAGTGACCCTCCACCCTCAGCCCCACAGTGACCCTCCACCCTCAGTCCCAAAGTGACCCTGCACCCTGAGCCCCACAGTGAACCTCGAACCCACAGTGACCCTGCACCCTGAGCCCCACAGTGACCCTGCACCCTGAGACCCACAGCGACCCTGCACCCTCAGCCCCACAGTGACCCTGCACCCTGAGCCACACAGTGACCCTCCATCCTCAGCCCCACAGTGACCCTCCACCCACAGCCCCACATTGACACTGCACCCACAGCCCCACAGTGACCCTGCACCCTGAGCCCCACAGTGACCCTCCACCCTCAGCCCCACAGTGACCCTGCACCCTCAGCCCCACAGTGACCCTCGACCGCACAGTGACCTGCACCCTGAGCCCCACAGTGACCCTGCACCCTGAGCCCCTCAGTGACCCTGCACCCTGAGCCCCACAGTGACTCTGCACCCTGAGCCCCTCAGTGACCCTGCACCCTGAGCCCCACAGTGACCCTGCACCCTGAGCACCACAGTGACCCTGCACCCTCAGCCCCAAAGTGACCCTCCACCCTCAGCCCCACAGTGACCCTCCACCCTCAGCCCCACAGTGACACTTGACCCTGGGCCCCACAGTGACCCTCCACCCTGGGCCCCACAGTGACCCTGCACCCTGGGCCCCACAGTGACCCTCCACCCTGGGCCCCAGAGTGACCCTCCACCCTGGGTCCCACAGTGACCCTCCACCCTGGGCCCCACAGTGACCTTCCACCCTCAGTCCCACAGTGACCCTCCACCCTCAGCCCGACAGTGACCCTGCACCCACAGCCCCACAGTGACCCTGCACCCACAGCCCCACAGTGACCCTTCACCCTGAGCCCCACAGTGACCCTCCACCCTCAGTCCCACAGTGACCCTCAGCCCCACAGTGAGCCTGCACCCTCAGCCCCACAGTGACCCTCCACCCTCAGCCCCACTGTGACCCTCCACCCTGGGCCCCACAGTGACCCTGCACCCACAGCCCTATAGACACTCTGTACCCTGACCCCCACAGTGACCATGCACCCTCAGCCCCACAGTGACCCTGCACCCTCAGCCCCAAAGTGACCCTGCACCCTCAGCCCCACTGTGGCCCTCCATGCTGGGCCCCACAGTGACCCTCCACCCTCAGCCCCACAGTGACCCTGCATCCACAGCCCCACAGTGACCCTGCACCCTCAGCCCCACAGTAACCCTGCACCCTAACCCCCACAGTGACCCTGCACCCACAGCCCCACAGTGACCCTCCACCATCAGTCCCACAGTGACCCTCCACCCTGGGCCCCACAGTGACCCTGCACCCTCAGCCCCACTGTGACCCTCCACGCTGCGCCCCACAGTGACCCTCCACCCTGGGCACCACAGTGACCCTGCACCCACAGCCCCACAGTGAACCTGCACCCTCAGCCCCACAGTGACCCTGCACCCTCAGCCCCACAGTGACCCTGCACGCTCAGCCCCACAGTGACCATGCACCCTGGGCCTACAGTGACTGTGCACCCTCAATCCTACAGTGACCCTCCACCCTCAGCCCCACTGTGACTGTGCACCCTCAGCCCCACAGTGACCCTGCGCCCTGGGCCCCACAGTGAGTCTCCACCCTGAGCCCCACAGTGACCCTCCACCCTCAGCCCCACAGTGACCCTCCACCCTCAGCCCCACAGTGACCCTCCACCCGGGGCCCCACAGTGACCCTGCACCCACAGCCCCTCAGTGACCCTGCACCCACAGCCCCATAGTGACCCTGCACCCACAGCCCCAGAGTGTCCCTGCAACCACAGCCCCACAATGACCTTCCACTCACAGCCCCACAGTGACCCTGCACCCTGGGCCCCACAGTGACTGTGCACCCTCAACCCCACAGTGACCTTCCACCCTCAGCCCCACAGTGACCCTCCACCCTCACTCCCACAGTGACCCTGCACCCTGAGCCCCACAGTGACCCTCGACCCCACAGTGTCCATGCACCCTTAGCCCCACAGTGACCCTGCACCCTCAGCCCCACATTGACCCTGCACCCTCAGACCCACAGTGACCCTCCACCCTCAGTCACACAGTGACACTCCACCCTGGGCCCCACAGTGACCCTCCAACCTGGGCCCCACAGTGACCCTCCACCCACAGCCCCACATTGAACCTGCACCCTCAGCCCCACATTGACCCTGCACCCTCAGCCCCACAGTGACCCTCCACCCTCAGTCACACAGTGACCCTCCACCCTAGGCCCCACAGTGACCCTCCACCCTCAGCCCCATAGTGACCCTCCACCCACAGCCCCACATTGAACCTGCACCCACAGCCCCACATTGACCCTGCACCCTCAGCCCCACAGTGACCCTCCATCCTCAGTCCCACAGTGACCCTCCACCCACAGCCCCACAGTGACCCTGCACCCTCAGCCCCACAGTGACCCTCCAACCTCAGCCCCACAGTGACCCTTCACCCTCAGCCCCACAGTGACCCTCCACCCTCAGCCCCACAGTGACCCTCCACCCTCAGTCCCACAGTGACCCTCCACCCTCAGCCCCACAGTGACGCTGCACCCACAGCCCCACAGTGACCCTCCACCATCAGTCCCACAGTGACCCGCCACCCTGGGTCCCACAGTGACCCTCCACCCTCAGCCCCACAGTGACCCTGCACCCTCAGCCCCACAGTGACCCTGCACCCTCAGCCCCACAGTGACCCTGCACCCACAGCCCCACAGTGACCTTCCACCCACAGCCCCACAGTGACCCTGCACCCTGGGCCCCACAGTGACTGTGCCCCCTCAATCCCACAGCGACCCTCCACCCTCAGCCCCACTGTGACTGTGCACCCTCAGCCCCACAGTGACCCTGCAGCCTGGGCCCCACAGTGACTGTGCCCCCTCAATCCCACAGCGACCCTCCACCCTCAGCCCCACTGTGACTGTGCACCCTCAGCCCCACAGTGACCCTGCAGCCTGGGCCCCACAGTGACTGTGCCCCCTCAATCCCACAGTGACCCTCCACCCTCAGCCCCACAGTGAACCTCCACCCTCAGCCCCACAGTGACCATCCACCCAGGGCCCCACAGTGACCCTGCACCCTCAGCCCCACAGTGACCCTGCACCCTCAGCCCCACAGTGACCCTCCAGCCAGAGCTCCACAGTGACCCTGCACCCTCAGCCCCACAGTGACCCTGCACCCTCAGCCCCACAGTGACCCTGCACCCACAGCCCCACAGTGACCCTGCACCCACAGCCACACAGTGACACTGCACCCACAGCCCCAGAGTGTCCCTGCACCCACAGCCCCACAGTGACCTTCCACCCACAGCCCCACAGTGACCCTGCACCCTGGGCCCCACAGTGACTGTGCACCCTCAGCCCCACAGTGACCCTCCACCCTCAGCCCCACAGTGACCCTCCACCCTCAGTCCCAAAGTGACACTGCACCCTGAGCCCCACAGTGAACCTCGACCCCACAGTGACCCAGCACCCTGAGCCCCACAGTGACGCTGCACCCTGAGCCCCACAGTGACCCTGCACGCTGAGACCCACAGTGACCCTGCACCCTCAGCCCCACAGTGACCCTCCACCCTCAGCCCCACAGTGACCCTGCACCCTGAGCCCAACAGTGACGCTGCACCCTGAGCCCCACAGTGACACTCCACCCTCAGCCCCACAGTGACCCTCCACCCTCAGCCCCACAGTGACCCTGCACCCTCAGCCCCACAGTGACCCTCCACCCTCAGCCCCACAGTGAATGTGCACCCTCAGCCCCACAGAGACCCTCCACCCACAGCCCCACATTGACCCTGCCCCCACAGTGACCCTGCACCCTGAGCCCCACAGTGACCCTCCACCCTCAGCCCCACAGTGACTCTCGACCGCACAGTGACCTGCACCCTGAGACACACAGTGACCCTCCACCCTCAGCCCCACAGTGACCCTCCACCCACAGCCCCACATTGACCCTGCCCCCACAGTGACCCTGCACCCTGAGCCCCACAGTGACCCTCCACCCTCAGCCCCACAGTGACCCTGCACCCTGAGCCCCACAGTGACCCTCGACCGCACAGTGACCTGCACCCAGAGCCCCACAGTGACCCTGCACCCTGAGCCCCTCAGTGACACTGCACCCTGAGCCCCTCAGTGACCCTGCACCCTGAGCCCCACAGTGACCCTCCACCCTCAGCCCCAAAGTGACCCACCACCCTCAGCCCCACAGTGACCCTCCACCCTCAGCACCACAGTGACCCTGCACCCTCAGTCACACAGTGACCCTCCACTCTCAGCCCCACAGTGAACCTGCACGCTCAGCCCCACAGCGACACTTGACCCTGGGCCCCACAGTGACCCTCCACCCTGGGCCCCACAGTGACCCTACACCCTGGGCCCCACAGTGACCCTCCACCCTGGGCCCCACAGTGACCCTCCACCCTGGCTCCCACAGTGACCCTCCACCCCGGGCCCCACAGTGACCCTCCACCCTCAGTCCCACAGTGACCCTCCACCCTCAGCCCGACAGTGACCCTGCACCCACAGCCCCACAGTGACCGTGCACCCACAGCCCCACAGTGATCCTTCACCCTGAGCCCCACAGTGACCCTCCACCCTCAGTCCCACAGTGACCCTCAGCCCCACAGTGAGCCTGCACCCTCAGCCCCACAGTGACCCTCCACCCTCAGCCCCACAGTGACCCTGCAACCTGGGCCCCACAGTGACCCTGCACCCTCAGCCCCACAGTGACCCTGCACGCTCAGCCCCACAGTGACCATGCACCCACAGCCCCAGAGTGACCCTGCACCCACAGCCTCACAGTGACCTTCCACCCACAGCCCCACAGTGACCCTGCACCCTGGGCCCCACAGTGACTGTGCACCCTCAGCCCCACAGTGACCCTGCGCCCTGGGCCCCACAGTGAGTCTCCAACCTGAGCCCCACAGTGACCCTCCACCCTCAGCTCCACAGTGACCCTCCACCCTCAGCCCCACAGTGACCCTCCACCCAGGGCCCCACAGTGACCCTGCCCCCTCAGCCCACAGTGCCCTCCACCATCAGCCCCAGAGTGACCCTCCACCCACAGCCCCACAGTGACCCTGCACACTCAACCCCACAGTGACCCTGCACACTCAGCCCCACAGTGACCCTGCACCCTCAGCCCCACAGTGACCCTGCACCCACAGCCCCACAGTGACCCTCCACCCACAGCCCCACAGTGACCCTGCACCCACAGCCCCACAGTGACCCTGCACCCACAGCCCCACAGTTACCCTGCACCCACAGCCCCACAGTGACCCTGCACCCACAGCCCCACAGTGACCCTGCACCCACAGCCCCAGAGTGTCCCTGCAACCACAGCCCCACAGTGGCCTTCCACTCACAGCCCCACAGTGACCCTGCACCCTGGGCCCCACAGTGACTGTGCACCCTCAACACCACAGTGACCCTCCACCCTCAGCCCCACAGTGACCCTGCACCCTGAGCCCCAAAGTGACCCTCGACCCCACAGTGACCATGCACCCTCAGCCCCACAGTGACCCTCCTCCCTCAGTCACACAGTGACCCTCCACCCTGGGCCCCACAGTGACCCTCCACTCACGGCCACACAGTGAACCTGCACCCTCAGCCCCACATTGACCCTGCACCCTCAGCCCCACAGTGACCCTGCCCCCTCAGCCCCACAGTGCCCTCCACCATCAGCCCCAGAGTGACCCTCCACCCACAGCCCCACAGTGACCCTGCACACTCAACCCCACAGTGACCCTGCACACTCAGCCCCACAGTGACCCTGCACCCTCAGCCCCACAGTGACCCTGCACCCACAGCCCCACAGTGACCCTCCACCCACAGCCCCACAGTGACCCTGCACCCACAGCCCCACAGTGACCCTGCACCCACAGCCCCACAGTGACCCTGCACCCACAGCCCCACAGTGACCCTGCACCCACAGCCCCACAGTGACCCTGCACCCACAGCCCCAGAGTGTCCCTGCAACCACAGCCCCACAGTGACCTTCCACTCACAGCCCCACAGTGACCCTGCACCCTGGGCCCCACAGTGACTGTGCACCCTCAACACCACAGTGACCCTCCACCCTCAGCCCCACAGTAACCCTCCACCCTCACTCCCACAGTGACCCTGCACCCTGAGCCCCAAAGTGACCCTCGACCCCACAGTGACCATGCACCCTCAGCCCCACAGTGACCCTCCTCCCTCAGTCACACAGTGACCCTCCACCCTGGGCCCCACAGTGACCCTCCACTCACGGCCACACAGTGAGCCTGCACCCTCAGCCCCACATTGACCCTGCACCCTCAGCCCCACAGTGACCCTCCACCCTCAGTCACACAGTGACAGTCCACCCTGGGCCCCACAGTGACCCTCCACCCTCAGCCCCACAGTGACCCTCCACCCACAGCCCCACATTGAGCCTGCACCCACAGCCCCACAGTGACCCTGCACCCTGAGCCCCACAGTGACCCTCCATCCTCAGTCCCACAGTGACCCTCCACCCACAGCCCCACAGTGACCCTGCAGCCTCAGCCCCACAGTGACCCTCCAACCTCAGCCCCACAGTGACCCTCCACCCCCAGCCCCACAGTGACCCTCCACCCTCAGCCCCACAGTGACCCTCCACCCTCAGTCCCACAGTGACCCTCCACCCACAGCCCCACAGAGACCCTGCACCCTCAGCCCCAAAGTGACCCTCCACCCTCAGCCCCACAGTGACCCTCCACCCTCAGCCCCACAGTGACCCTGCACCCTCAGTCACACAGTGACCCTCCACTCTCAGCCCCACAGTGAACCTGCACCCTCAGCCCCACAGTGACACTTGACCCTGGGCCCCACAGTGACCCTCCACCCTAGGCCCCACAGTGACCCTACACCCTGGGCCCCACAGTGACCCTCCACCCTGGGCCCCACAGTGACCCTCCACCCTGGGTCCCACAGTGACCCTCCACCCTGGGCCCCACAGTGACCCTCCACCCAATACAATACAATACAAATCGCTTTATTGGCATGATAAGGTACATCTTATGTTGCCAAAGCATCAAAATACATTTATGGTTGAACACATAAACGCGGTTCCATTCATACAGTGTATAAACAGGTATATCCCTGAGTTTATAAATATATTTTCGCCTTGTTTATATATATTCTTGTCTTAGTTTACTGGTTGTCCCTCTGTTCATGGCAAGCTGTAACATAGTGTGCCGCCAGTGTTACACAGCTTCTCTCCTCCCCCAGTAGGAATGGGAGTTTTTGGTTGTCAGTCAGATTTCTGAATTCAGGGCATATTTGTGAGAATTTTTGATAGAAATTCTCTCTGATGCCCTGATATTTTCCATAGGCTGTGAGGAAGTGCATCTCTGTCTCAACTACTCCCTGACTGCAGTGAGAGCATATCCTGTCTTCTCTTGGCAGCCTGGTCTGCCTGTGTCTGCCTTTTTCGATCGCTAGGCTATGTTCGCTAAGTCTGTACCTTGTCAAGGTTCTTCTCAGTTTGTTATCCTTTACCATGGTCAGGTAATCAGCTATGTTGTATTGTCTGTTTAGGGCCAAGTAGCAATTGAGTTTGCTTTGGGTTTTTGTTGTTTCTGCCCAATATGACAGATATTTTTCCTTTTGCTTAGCGACGATTGTGTTGGGTCGAATTTTTTGTGTTACCCTGTCACTGTCCTGGGGCTGTTTATTGTTAGTATTGTTATTAGTTACTTTATTGAGTCCCAGGACTAGTTGACTGAGGGTATTCTTCTTTATGGTCAGCTCTTGGCATTTCAGGGCGTCGTAGTGATAGCATTGGGGGTTGCTCATTTGTAGGTGATTCCAAAATTTGGTGGCTCTTTTTTGGATAGTGATTATTAATGGGTATTGGCCTAGTTCTGCCCTGCATGCGTTGTTTACTGTTTTCCTTTGAGTCCGGAGGATACTTTTACAGAATTCCGCATGTAGGATCTCAATTGGGTGTTTGTCCCATTTTGCAAAATCTTGTTGTGTTAGTGGTCCCCAGACCTCACTGCCATAGAGTGCAATTGGTTCAATTACTGATTTGAAAATTTTGAGCCAAATGCTAATTGGGATTTCTATTTGGATTGATTTTTTGATGGCATAGAAAGCCCTTCTTGCTTTCTCTTTCAGTTCATTCACAGCCAGTTTGAAGTTTCCCGTAGAACTGATTTTTAAGCCCAAGTATGTGTAGTGAGTGGTTTGTTCAATTTTGGTTGTTCCTACTGTGAAATTTATTGTGGGTCCATGTTGTTTGGATCTTTGCTGGAACACAAGGACTTTGGTTTTTTGGGGATTTATTGTCAGGGCCCAAGTCTGGCAGTACGACTCCAGCAGGTCCAGGTTCTGCTGTAGACCCTCCTTAGTTGGTGACAGCAGAACCAGGTCGTCGGCATAGAGGAGGAATTTAACCTTGGATTCATATAGGGTGAGGCCGGGTGCTGTAGATTGTTCAAGTAGTTTTGCCAATCCATTAATGTAAATATTAAAGAGTGTCGGTGAGATTGGCGAGCCCTGCGTCACCCCCCGCCCCTGTGGGAAGTATTTTGTTTGTTTGTCTCCAATTTTAACTGCACATTTATTGTTTGTATACATTGATTTAATTACATCATATGTTTTACCTCCTACCCCGCTTTCGATAAGTTTCAGGAATAAACCGTCATGCCAGATGGAGTCGAAAGCCTTCTGGAAATCTACAAAGCATGTGTAGATTTTGCTTTTGTTATGGTGAACGTGTTTGTCAATTAGGGTCTGTAGGGTGAAGATATGATCGGATGTTCTATAGTTTGGCAGGAATCCAATTTGGCTTTTACTCAAGACATTGTGCTCTTCAAGGAAGTTTATAAGTCTTTTGTTTATGATGCTACAGAATACCTTCCCCAGGTTACTGTTTACACAGATGCCTCGATAGTTGTTTGGGTCGATTTTGTCCCCACTTTTGTATATGGGTGTTATGAGTCCTTTGTTCCAGATGTCAGGGAAATAACCGACACTCAGAACCAAGTTGAAGAGTTTTAGGATAGCCAGTTTCAGTTTGTCGTCTGCGTGTTTAATCATCTCGTTTAGTATGCCGTCTGTCCCGCAAGCTTTTCCTGGTCGCAGGTCCTTGAGTTTTTCAAGAAGTTCTTTTTCTGTTATTATGGCGTCTAGCGGGTTTTGGTTATCTTTTATGGCCATTTCAAGCTTTTCAAGTTTTTTGCGTATTTGGTGTTGCTCTGGTCCTAGTGTGTTTTTCTGGTATAATTTTTCAAAGTGGTTTACCCATGTGTCCCCATTTTGAATGGACAAATCGTCGTGTTGTTTTTTGTGTAGTGTTTTCAAGTTGTCCCAGAAACAATTCGACTCAATGGATTCCTCCATGGAGCTGAGTGTATTCTTAATAAATTGCTCTTTTTTGGTCCTGAGTGTGTTTCTGTATTGTGTTAGCGTCTGACAATAAGTAAGGCGTAATTCCTCGTTTTCTGGATGTCTGTGTTTTTGGTTTGATAGTTTTCTAAGTTTTTTCCTCATGTTATGGCAATCATGGTCAAACCATTTTTCATAGTTTTTTGTTTTGGGTTTGTTCTTGCGAGCTTTCAAGTTTGCATTTGTTGCCAAATTATCAAAAATATTGTTTAGTTTACTAACTGCCCGGTTTATGCCTTCTTTATTGTGAGTGTATATGTTATCCAGAAAGGTGTCTAAGAGAGCTTGAGTTGATGCATTGCTAATTGTTTTCTGGTATTTTTCCGTGTCGTTTTTGGCCCATCTGTACGATTTTTTGGTGTTGTACAGTTTACTGGGTTGTGTTTCTATGTTGTTTGTTTCTGTCTTTTTGAGAAACATAGTAATTTGGCTGTGATCTGACAGTGTTGTTTGTGGTTTGACTGTGAATGCTCTGAAAGAGGATGGGTCCAAGTCTGTAATCATATAGTCTACTGTGCTGCAGCCAAGAGGTGAGCAGTAGGTCGATCTTCCTAGGAGGTCTCCTATGAACCTACCATTGACAATGTACAGACCCAGGTTTCGACAGAGCTGTAGTAGCTGTTTACCGTTGGTATTTGACTGCTTGTCGCAGTTATGCCTGTATGGAAGGGAAGGGATGTCAAAGTGGTTATTCCCGAATACGTAATTGTTTCCCTGATTATTGGTGAAGTCTGGTTCTTCGCCCGTTCTTGAATTGAGGTCCCCACAGATCAACACGTTCCCCTGGGCCTGGTATTGGATAATTTCCCCCTCCATGTTGGAGAAGGTGTCCTCTTTGTAGTACGGGGAATCGATTGGAGGGATATAAAGTGCGCAAATGTAAACATCTTGGGTGTTTGAGATAATCTCCCTCTCAAGTTTGAGCCACATATGGTTTTCGCCCTTTTTTATAAATTTGATGTAATTCTTAAGTTCTGTTTTAAACCAGATCAGTATGCCTCCGGAGTCTCTGCCTTGGGTTACACTTGGTAATTTATTGGAGGGGACCACTAGCTCAGTGTACCCTTGGGGACAGCCGGTGTGTCCTTTTCCTTTATACCAAGTTTCCTGTAAAATTATAATATCTAGATCTTTAGTTTCCTCTATGAACTCTGGGGTCCTACTCTTCACTTCTCGCAGTGAAGAGCGTAGACCTTGGATATTCCAGGTCGAAATATATAAGGATTTCATGTTAAGTTTTATCTTTTTCTATGATAGGTTAAAGAGTGGTACGTGTTTGTCGTGTCTAAGTGTGGGGAAAAAAAAAAAAAAGATCACCCCAGTTGTCTACAAAAGTTAATACAATTTGGTTACAGTTCTTTCTATTAATTAGTCCTTGATCCATAAGGCGGAAGTAGATGCTGCTGCACATCTGCTTATTGTCTCTTAATGGATTGTTTCTGTCTGAGGTATTGCGTACGTCCTGTACATCTCTCCCTCTGTCTGGCTGGTAGCGGTCCTATTCCCCTGTGGGACAGGAGTGGTGCAGGTCTGATAATGTTGTTTTGCATGGGGATCCTCTCCGGTCTCGGTTGGTGTGGTGGTGGTCTTTGTAGTGTTCCTGATATGTACCCCGCTGATCTCTGGTGGTCGGGGGGGGGTCCTCTTGGAGTCTGGGTATGGACCCGGTTAAAAGCGACGTCCTTCAGGGCTTTAGCAAAGATCGATATTTTTTTGCCTTTGGATGTGGACGTGGTCGTAAAGACATTCTTCATCGAGGGTGGGGTGTTGGGCCAGGTGTACGTTGTGGTTTGATTCGCATTCTGTTGCTATGCTGGCATTTATCTCATGAATTGTGTTGTTGTTGAAGTCTGTTCTCGGCAATATTGTGGAAACAGTGATTCTAGTGTTTGGAAATGTACTGCTTGCCTTCCTAATCATTGCTCTGAGCGATGTTGCTACCTCTTTCTGTTTGGCCTTTAGGTCATTTGTGCCCGTGTGTATTATTATGTGTTGGGGGGAGCCTAATCTGGCTTTGGTCAGCCATCCCATGGCTCTGTCTGTTGTTGGGCACCAAATCTTTTCTACTTTACTTCTAGGGAAGAGCTTTTTCTCCCATAGAAATTTCCCATTTGAGTCTATGAGTATTACGACGTCAGCCTTGTTTGTGTTTACTGTCTGGTGGCTTTCGCCTGGACTCATAGTGTGTGTGCTGGGCTGGGGTGTCTGGTGTGTGCGTACCTCTTGTGAGCGGCTCGCTTGTGGTTCCATGGTGGTGGGGGAAGATTGCGAGTCAGCATGCTGGTCGGTCTGTGTGGCACCCCTTGTATTGTGTGTCTGTTGCTTTTGTTCCGTGTGGGAGTGCAGCCGTTCCGTCCGGCTCTGTCTTGTCTTATCTCTAGTCTCTGGTTGCTGGTCTAATGGTGTTTTCTCTCCTCTATGGCTCTCTTCTTTTTCCTGCAGCTCTTTCACCTGATTCTTAAGTAGATTCACCTGGTTATCAAGTCTATTCAGCTCTCTCTTGTGTCTCTCCCTCTCCTGCTTTTGTTTGTCATTCAATTTGAGGACCTCCTCTCTAAGTTTAACCATCTCTATCTCTAATTGATAAAATTTATCTTTTGGTTGTATCTGGCTGTGTGATCCCGGGGTATGTGTCTGGTCGGCCCTGGAAGGCTCACTCACTTCCTGGCTAAGCTGGTCGGCCCTGGAAGGCTCACTCACTTCCTGGCTATGCTGCTCTTCTCTTGGTGGGCTGGGAATGGTAGGGGAACTATGTGTGGCTTCCTCCGTGGTAGTTATGCTGGGGTTTGTCAGTTGTATCGTGTGGCTGTGGTTCCCCGGGGTTAGTGTCTGGTTTGAACTGTGTGGCTCGTTCATCCCTTGACCATGCAGATTTTCTCCTGGTAAGTTGTCAATGTTGGGGGGAGTGCGGGCCACTCTGGGGCTGTTCATTCCCCTCGTAGTTGATCTTTTCAGTGTCCTGAAGGCCGTTGCAAATTTGTCGAGGTTGCCTTGCACTAATATTGTTCCGGTATTGTACGCGTTGACAGTCGTGATTGAACTGTCTCCTGGTGTGTTAATTTTCATTATGGACCCATTTGCGGTATTTTTTAGCTTAACACTGGTATAGTGTGATTTTATTGCTCTGATCCAAGCCGCTGGCTGATCTGAGTAGAATATGAGGTTACTTTTTGTCCCATTGTTGTAACAGTCAGTAAAGAGAGTTTCTGGTTTTTCTCTCATCTGAGCATGCTTGATCGTTTTTATAGCTTTTTTTGTGGTGTTGGGGGGAATCTGGAAGCGGGGCTGTTGTGGATCTTCTGATTCGCTCATTTTTGGTAAAGTATTGTTGATCTTAGAATAAGCTTTTCTGGGGCCCCGGGTTTGGTGTTACCCTCTCCCTGTTCGTGAACTTTCCCGGTCCCCCTCTCCGACCCCGTGGTCCCTGGGCCTCGGCTCCTGGGTTCACCCTTCTCAGGTCTGAGTCTGTGAGCCACTGTTTCCCGGTGCCTTCGGGCTGTTCCCCTCCCCCTCAGAGGTCTCTGGGCCTCTGTTTCGGCCTGGCTCCTCGGGCCTTTCCCTGGGCCTCCCTACCTGGGCCCTGTACTCACGGTCTTGGTTGCGAGCCTTCTGGTTGCTCTACTTCTCCTCAGAGGTCTCTGTGCCTGCTGGCCTGGCTCCTCGGGCCTTTCCTGTGCTGGATTGTTGGGCTGTGGCCCGAGTCCCCTCGGCTGTGCTGATTGCTGGATTTCCGGGCTGCGTTCCGAATCTCCTCGGCTGTGCCGATTTCTGCGATGCGGCCCGAGTCCTCTCCGCTGTGCCGATTGCCGGGCTGCGTTCCGGATCTCCTCGGCTGTGCCGATTTCTGGGATGCGGCCCGAGTCCTCTCCGCTGTGCCCGTTGCCGGGCTGCGTTCCGATTTCTGGGATGCGGCCCGAGTCCCCTCGGCTGTGCCGGTTGCTGGACCGCTGGGCTGCGGCCCGAGTCACCTCGCCTCCTCGAACTCGGTCCCGATGCCGCCGACTCAACCACCGCTGCTGAAGCCCCGTGTGGCTGCCGTTCACTGGTTTGTGTAGTTCTTCTCTTGTTTCTTTTTTTTTTTTTGCTTTGGATTTTTTTTTTTTTCCTCCATTTTCCTCTGGGTTTTTTTTTCTTTGGTAGTCTTTCTGGCGGTCTTTTCCTTCTCTACTTTGTCTAGACTAATCTAAACTTAAACTAACCTAAACTAAACTAACTTAACTAGAACTAAATTTAATTTTAAAACCTTTTTAAAAATTGAAATGAAATGAAACTTTTTTTCCCCACTTTAGACACTAAAAACACTAAAATCTCAGCAGCCCATCTTCAGCATGTGTATTCACTCCGTCTGCAATTCTCTCTCAGTCCCACAGTGACCCTCCACCCTCAGCCCGACAGTGACCCTGCACCCACAGCCCCACAGTGACCGTGCACCCACAGCCCCACAGTGACCCTGCACCCTCAGCCCCACAGTGACCCTGCACCCACAGCCCCACAGTGACCTTCCACCCACAGCCCCACAGTGACCCTGCACCCTGGGCCCCACAGTGACTGTGCCCCCTCAATCCCACAGCGACCCTCCACCCTCAGCCCCACTGTGACTGTGCACCCTCAGCCCCACAGTGACCCTGCAGCCTGGGCCCCACAGTGACCCTCCACCCTCAGCCCCACAGTGAACCTCCACCCTCAGCCCCACAGTGACCATCCACCCAGGGCCCCACAGTGACCCTGCACCCTCAGCCCCACAGTGACCCTGCACCCTCAGCCCCACAGTGACCCTCCAGCCACAGCCCCACAGTGACCCTGAACCCTGAGACCCACAGTGACCCTCCACCCTCAGCCCCACAGTGACCCTCCACCCTCAGCCCCACAGTGACCCTGCACCCTCAGCCCCACAGTGACCCTCCACCCTCAGCCCCACAGTGAACTTGCACCCTCAGCCCCACAGTGACACTCCACCCTCAGCCCCACAGTGAATGTGCACCCTCAGCCCCACAGTGACCCTCCACCCACAGCCCCACATTGACCCTGCCCCCACAGTGACCCTGCACCCTGAGCCCCACAGTGACCCTCGACCGCACAGTGACCTGCACCCTGAGCCCCACAGTGACCCTGCACCCTGAGCCCCTCAGTGACCCTGCACCCTGAGCCCCTCAGTGACCCTGCACCCTGAGCCCCACAGTGACCCTCCACCCTCAGCCCCAAAGTGACCCTCCACCCTCAGCCCCACAGTGACCCTCCACCCTCACTCCCAAAGTGACCCTGCACCCTGAGCCCCACAGTGAACCTCGACCCCACAGTGACCCTGCACCCTGAGCCCCACAGCGACCCTGCACCCTGAGACCCACAGCGACCCTGCACCCTCAGCCCCACAGTGACCCTGCACCCTGAGCCACACAGTGACCCTCCACCCTCAGCCCCACAGTGACCCTCCACCCACAGCCCCACATTGACCCTGCACCCACAGCCCCACAGTGACCCTGCACCCTGAGCCCCACAGTGACCCTCCACCCTCAGCCCCACAGTGACCCTGCACCCTCAGCCCCACAGTGACCCTCGACCGCACAGTGACCTGCACCCTGAGCCCCACAGTGACCCTGCACCCTGAGCCCCTCAGTGACCCTGCACCCTGAGCACCACAGTGACCCTGCACCCTCAGCCCCAAAGTGACCCTCCACCCTCAGCCCCACAGTGACCCTCCACCCTCAGCCCCACAGTGACACTTGACCCTGGGCCCCACAGTGACCCTCCACCCTGGGCCCCAGAGTGACCCTCCACCCTGGGTCCCACAGTGACCCTCCACCCTGGGCCCCACAGTGACCCTCCACCCTCAGTCCCACAGTGACCCTCCACCCTCAGCCCGACAGTGACCCTGCACCCACAGCCCCACAGTGACCCATCACCCTGAGCCCCACAGTGACCCTCCACCCTCAGTCCCACAGTGAACCTGCACGCTCAGCCCCACAGTGACACTTGACCCTGGGCCCCACAGTGACCCTCCACCCTGGGCCCCACAGTGACCCTACACCCTGGGCCCCACAGTGACCCTCCACCCTCAGCCCCACAGTGACCCTCCACCCTCAGCCCCACAGTGACCCTGCACCCTCAGCCCCACAGTGACCCTCCACCCTCAGCCCCACAGTGAACTTGCACCCTCAGCCCCACAGTGACACTCCACCCTCAGCCCCACAGTGAATGTGCACCCTCAGCCCCACAGTGACCCTCCACCCACAGCCCCACATTGACCCTGCCCCCACAGTGACCCTGCACCCTGAGCCCCACAGTGACCCTCGACCGCACAGTGACCTGCACCCTGAGCCCCACAGTGACCCTGCACCCTGAGCCCCTCAGTGACCCTGCACCCTGAGCCCCTCAGTGACCCTGCACCCTGAGCCCCACAGTGACCCTCCACCCTCAGCCCCAAAGTGACCCTCCACCCTCAGCCCCACAGTGACCCTCCACCCTCACTCCCAAAGTGACCCTGCACCCTGAGCCCCACAGTGAACCTCGACCCCACAGTGACCCTGCACCCTGAGCCCCACAGCGACCCTGCACCCTGAGACCCACAGCGACCCTGCACCCTCAGCCCCACAGTGACCCTGCACCCTGAGCCACACAGTGACCCTCCACCCTCAGCCCCACAGTGACCCTCCACCCACAGCCCCACATTGACCCTGCACCCACAGCCCCACAGTGACCCTGCACCCTGAGCCCCACAGTGACCCTCCACCCTCAGCCCCACAGTGACCCTGCACCCTCAGCCCCACAGTGACCCTCGACCGCACAGTGACCTGCACCCTGAGCCCCACAGTGACCCTGCACCCTGAGCCCCTCAGTGACCCTGCACCCTGAGCACCACAGTGACCCTGCACCCTCAGCCCCAAAGTGACCCTCCACCCTCAGCCCCACAGTGACCCTCCACCCTCAGCCCCACAGTGACACTTGACCCTGGGCCCCACAGTGACCCTCCACCCTGGGCCCCAGAGTGACCCTCCACCCTGGGTCCCACAGTGACCCTCCACCCTGGGCCCCACAGTGACCCTCCACCCTCAGTCCCACAGTGACCCTCCACCCTCAGCCCGACAGTGACCCTGCACCCACAGCCCCACAGTGACCCATCACCCTGAGCCCCACAGTGACCCTCCACCCTCAGTCCCACAGTGACCCTCAGTCCCACAGTGAGCCTGCACCCTCAGCCCCACAGTGACCCTCCACCCTCAGCCCCACTGTGACCCTCCAACCTGGGCCCCACAGTGACCCTGCACCCACAGCCCTATAGACACTCTGTACCCTGACCCCCACAGTGACAATGCACCCTCAGCCCCACAGTGACCCTGCACCCTCAGCCCCAAAGTGACCCTGCACCCTCAGCCCCACTGTGGCCCTCCATGCTGGGCCCCACAGTGACCCTCCACCCTCAGCCCCACAGTGACCCTGCACCCTCAGCCCCACAGTGACCCTCCACCCTCAGCCCCACAGTGACCCTGCACCCTGAGCCCCACAGTGACGCTGCACCCTGAGCCCCACAGTGACACTCCACCCTTAGCCCCACAGTGACCCTCCACCCTCAGCCCCACAGTGACCCTGCACCCTCAGCCCCACAGTGACCCTCCACCCTCAGCCCCACAGTGAATGTGCACCCTCAGCCCCACAGAGACCCTCCACCCACAGCCCCACATTGACCCTGCCCCCACAGTGACCCTGCACCCTGAGCCCCACAGTGACCCTCCACCCTCAGCCCCACAGTGACCCTCGACCGCACAGTGACCTGCACCCTGAGACACACAGTGACCCTCCACCCTCAGCCCCACAGTGACCCTCCACCCACAGCCCCACATTGACCCTGCCCCCACAGTGACCCTGCTCCCTGAGCCCCACAGTGACCCTCCACCCTCAGCCCCACAGTGACCCTGCACCCTGAGCCCCACAGTGACCCTCGACCGCACAGTGACCTGCACCCTGAGCCCCACAGTGACCCTCCACCCTCAGCCCCAAAGTGACCCTCCACCCTCAGCCCCACAGTGACCCTCCACCCGCAGCACCACAGTGACCCTGCACCCTCAGTCACACAGTGACCCTCCACTCTCAGCCCCACAGTGAACCTGCACGCTCAGCCCCACAGTGACACTTGACCCTGGGCCCCACAGTGACCCTCCACCCTGGGCCCCACAGTGACCCTACACCCTGGGCCCCACAGTGACCCTCCACCCTGGGCCCCACAGTGACCCTCCACCCTGGCTCCCACAGTGACCCTCCACCCCGGGCCCCACAGTGACCCTCCACCCTCAGTCCCACAGTGACCCTCCACCCTCAGCCCGACAGTGACCCTGCACCCACAGCCCCACAGTGACCGTGCACCCACAGCCACACAGTGATCCTTCACCCTGAGCCCCACAGTGACCCTCCACCCTCAGTCCCACAGTGACCCTCAGCCCCACAGTGAGCCTGCACCCTCAGCCCCACAGTGACCCTCCACCCTCAGCCCCACAGTGACCCTGCAACCTGGGCCCCACAGTGACCCTGCACCCTCAGCCCCACAGTGACCCTGCACGCTCAGCCCCACAGTGACCCTGCGCCCTGGGTCCCACAGTGAGTCTCCAACCTGAGCCCCACAGTGACCCTCCACCCTCAGCTCCACAGTGACCCTCCACCCTCAGCCCCACAGTGGCCCTCCACCCAGGGCCCCACAGTGACCCTGCCCCCTCAGCCCCACAGTGCCCTCCACCATCAGCCCCAGAGTGACCCTCCACCCACAGCCCAACAGTGACGCTGCACACTCAACCCCACAGTGACCCTGCACACTCAGCCCCACAGTGACCCTGCACCCTCAGCCCCACATTGACCCTGCACCCACAGCCCCACAGTGACCCTGCACCCACAGCCCCACAGTGACCCTGCACCCACAGCCCCAGAGTGTCCCTGCAACCACAGCCCCACAGTGACCTTCCACTCACAGCCCCACAGTGACCCTGCACCCTGGGCCCCACAGTGACTGTGCACCCTCAACACCACAGTGACCCTCCACCCTCAGCCTCACAGAAACCCTCCACCCTCACTCCGACAGTGACCCTGCACCCTGAGCCCCAAAGTGACCCTCGACCCCACAGTGACCATGCACCCTCAGCCCCACAGTGACCCTCCTCCCTCAGTCACACAGTGACCCTCCACCCTGGGCCCCACAGTGACCCTCCACCCTGGGCCCCTCAGTGACCCTCCACTCACGGCCACACAGTGAACCTGCACCCTCAGCCCCACATTGACCCTGCACCCTCAGCCCCACAGTGACCCTCCACCCTCAGTCACACAGTGACAGTCCACCCTGGGCCCCACAGTGACCCTCCACCCTCAGCCCCACAGTGACCCTCCACCCACAGCCCCACATTGACCCTGCACCCACAGCCCCACAGTGACCCTGCACCCTGAGCCCCACAGTGACCCTCCATCCTCAGTCCCACAGTGACACTCCACCCACAGCCCCACAGTGACCCTGCAGCCTCAGCCCCACAGTGACCCTCCAACCTCAGCCCCACAGTGACCCTCCACCCCCAGCCCCACAGTGACCCTCCACCCTCAGCCCCACAGTGACCCTCCACACTCAGTCCCACAGTGACCCTCCACCCACAGCCCCACAGAGACCCTGCACCCTCAGCCCCAAAGTGACCCTCCACCCTCAGCCCCACAGTGACCCTCCACCCTCAGCCCCACAGTGACCCTGCACCCTCAGTCACACAGTGACCCTCCACTCTCAGCCCCACAGTGAACCTGCACTCTCAGCCCCACAGTGACACTTGACCCTGGGCCCCACAGTGACCCTCCACCCTAGGCCCCACAGTGACCCTACACCCTGGGCCCCACAGTGACCCTCCACCCTGGGCCCCACAGTGACCCTCCACCCTGGGTCCCACAGTGACCCTCCACCCTGGGCCCCACAGTGACCCTCCACCCTCAGTCCCACAGTGACCCTCCACCCTCAGCCCAACAGTGACCCTGCACCCACAGCCCCACAGTGACCGTGCACCCACAGCCCCACAGTGATCCTGCACCCTCAGCCCCACAGTGACCCTGCACCCACAGCCCCACAGTGGCCTTCCACCCACAGCCCCACAGTGACCCTGCACCCTGGGCCCCACAGTGACTGTGCCCCCTCAATCCCACAGCGACCCTCCACCCTCAGCCCCACTGTGACTGTGCACCCTCAGCCCCACAGTGACCCTGCAGCCTGGACCCCACAGTGACCCTCCACCCTCAGCCCCACAGTGAACCTCCACCCTCAGCCCCACAGTGACCATCCACCCAGGGCCCCACAGTGACCCTGCACCCTCAGCCCCACAGTGACCCTGCACCCTCAGCCCCACAGTGACCCTCCAGCCACAGCCCCACAGTGACCCTCCACCCTCAGCCCCACAGTGAACTTGCACCCTCAGCCCCACAGTGACCCTGCACCCTGAGACCCACAGTGACCCTCCACCCTCAGCCCCACAGTGACCCTCCACCCTTAGCCCCACAGTGACCCTGCACCCTCAGCCCCACAGTGACCCTCCACCCTCAGCCCCACAGTGAACTTGCACCCTCAGCCCCACAGTGACCCTCCACCCTCAGCCCCACAGTGACCCTGCACCCTGAGCCCCACAGTGACGCTGCACCCTGAGCCCCACAGTGACACTCCACCCTCAGCCCCACAGTGACCCTCCACCCTCAGCCCCACAGTGACCCTGCACCCTCAGCCCCACAGTGACCCTCCACCCTCAGCCCCACAGTGAATGTGCACCCTCAGCCCCACAGAGACCCTCCACCCACAGCCCCACATTGACCCTGCCCCCACAGTGACCCTGCACCCTGAGCCCCACAGTGACCCTCCACCCTCAGCCCCACAGTGACCCTCCACCCACAGCCCCACATTGACCCTGCCCCCACAGTGACCCTGCACCCTGAGCCCCACAGTGACCCTCCACCCTCAGCCCCACAGTGACCCTGCACCCTGAGCCCCACAGTGACCCTCGACCGCACAGTGACCTGCACCCTGAGCCCCACAGTGACCCTGCACCCTGAGCCCCTCAGTGACACTGCACCCTGAGCCCCTCAGTGACCCTGCACCCTGAGCCCCACAGTGACCCTCCACCCTCAGCCCCAAAGTGACCCTCCACCCTCAGCCCCACAGTGACCCTCCACCCTCAGCACCACAGTGACCCTGCACCCTCAGTCACACAGTGACCCTCCACTCTCAGCCCCACAGTGAACCTGCACGCTCAGCCCCACAGTGACACTTGACCCTGGGCCCCACAGTGACCCTCCACCCTGGGCCCCACAGTGACCCTACACCCTGGGCCCCACAGTGACCCTCCACCCTGGGCCCCACAGTGACCCTCCACCCTGGCTCCCACAGTGACCCTCCACCCCGGGCCCCACAGTGACCCTCCACCCTCAGTCCCACAGTGACCCTCCACCCTCAGCCCGACAGTGACCCTGCACCCACAGCCCCACAGTGACCGTGCACCCACAGCCCCACAGTGATCCTTCACCCTGAGCCCCACAGTGACCCTCCACCCTCAGTCCCACAGTGACCCTCAGCCCCACAGTGAGCCTGCACCCTCAGCCCCACAGTGACCCTCCACCCTCAGCCCCACAGTGACCCTGCAACCTGGGCCCCACAGTGACCCTGCACCCTCAGCCCCACAGTGACCCTGCACGCTCAGCCCCACAGTGACACTGCGCCCTGGGCCCCACAGTGAGTCTCCAACCTGAGCCCCACAGTGACCCTCCACCCTCAGCTCCACAGTGACCCTCCACCCTCAGCCCCACAGTGACCCTCCACCCAGGGCCCTACAGTGACCCTGCCCCCTCAGCCCCACAGTGCCCTCCACCATCAGCCCCAGAGTGACCCTCCACCCACAGCCCCACAGTGACGCTGCACACTCAACCCCACAGTGACCCTGCACACTCAGCCCCACAGTGACCCTGCACCCTCAGCCCCACATTGACCCTGCACCCACAGCCCCACAGTGACCCTGCACCCACAGCCCCACAGTGACCCTGCACCCACAGCCCCAGAGTGTCCCTGCAACCACAGCCCCACAGTGACCTTCCACTCACAGCCCCACAGTGACCCTGCACCCTGGGCCCCACAGTGACTGTGCACCCTCAACACCACAGTGAGAAGGGTGCAATGAGAAGGGACTTATCACCAATCTTCTTGTACGAGGCCCCTTGGGTCAGAGCGATCATAATATGATCGAGCTCTCAGTCGAGATGGAGAGTGAGGAAATTGAATCAGAGACTAAGGTCCAGAACTTAAATGAAGGGAATTACGAGGGTATGAGACGGGAATTGGGTAAGATTGATTGGGTGGTGTTTCTGGGGGGATTGACAGTGGATAGACAATGGCAAGCATTCAAAGATAGAATGGAAGAATTCCAGAACATGTTTATACCGGTTTGGCATAAAAATAAACCTAAAAAGGTGACTCAACCGTGGATAACGAGGGAAATTAGGGACAGCATAAAATCAAAAAAAAGGGCATATCAACTGGCAAAAAAAAGCACCAGACCGGAAGATTGGGGGCAGTACAGGATACAGCAGAAGAGGACAAAAGGATTAATCAGGAAGGGGAAAATAGAATACGAAAGTAAACTTGCAGCAAAAATAAAGACAGACTGCAAAAGCTTTTATCGGTATATCAGGAGGAAAAGACTGGTAAAATCCCAAGTCGGTCCCCTGCAGTCCGATTCGGGAGAATATATAATGGAGAATAAGGAAATGGCAGACCAATTAAACTCATACTTTGGTTCTGTATTCACAAAGGAGGACACAAATAACCTCCCAGGAATATCGGCAAACATAGGGACTAATGAGAGGGAGGAGCTGACAGAAATTAGTATCTCTAGGGATATGGTGTTGGGTAAGTTGAGGGGACTGAAGGCCGACAAATCCCCGGGGCCTGATAAACTACATCCTAGGGTACTTAAGGAGGTGGCCCTGGAGATAGCAGATGCTCTAAGGATCATCTTCCGGAACTCCATTGACTCGGGAACAGTACCCGTGGATTGGAGGGTAGCTAATGTTACCCCAATATTTAAAAAGGGGGGTAGAGAGAAAGCAGGGAATTATAGACCAGTAAGCCTTACATCGGTTGTGGGCAAAATGCTAGAGTCCATTATTAAGGATAAAATAGCGGAGCACTTGACAAATGGGGAAAGGATCGGACAGAGTCAACATGGATTTACAAAGGGTAAATCGTGTTTGACTAATCTGCTGGAATTTTTTGAGGAAGTAACTGGTAAAATAGATGGGGGAGAGCCAGTGGATGTGGTGTACCTTGACTTCCAGAAAGCCTTCGATAAGGTTCCACACAAAAGATTGTCATGCAAAATTAAGGCTCATGGGATTGGGGGCAAAGTATTAACGTGGATAGAGAACTGGCTGGCGGATAGAAAACAGAGAGTTGGAATAAACGGCTCGTTTTCAGAGTGGCAGGCAGTGACCAGCGGGGTGCCGCAAGGATCTGTCCTGGGACCCCAGCTGTTCACAATATATATAAATGATCTGGATCAGGGAATTGGATGCAATATTTCCAAATTCGCTGACGACACTAAACTAGGAGGAGGGGTGGGCTCTGATGAGGATGTCAGGAGGCTACAGTGCGATTTGGACAGGTTGGGGGAATGGGCGGATACGTGGCAGATGCACTATAATGTGGATAAATGCGAGGTTATCCACTTTGGGGGTAAAAACAGGAGGGTAGATTATTATCTAAATGGCAATAGATTGGGAGATGGGGAAGTGCAGAGGGACCTGGGTGTTCTTGTGCACCAGTCACTGAAGGAGAGCATGCAGGTGCAACAGGCGATTAAGAAGGCAAATGGTATGTTGGCCTTCATATCAAGGGGGTTCGAGTATAGGAATAGGGATACCTTACTACAGCTGTACAAGGTGCTGGTGAGACCGCATCTGGAGTATTGTGTACAGTTTTGGTCGCCCCATCTGCGGAAGGATGTTCTTGCCATGGAAAGAGTGCAACGGCGATTCACCAGGCTGATACCTGGAATGGCGGGAATGACCTACGAAGAGAGATTAAATAGTTTGGGCTTGTACTCACTGGAGTTTAGAAGATTGAGAGGGGATCTCATCGAAACATATAAAATTATGGCAGGCCTGGACAGGCTGAATTCAGAGAGAATGTTTCCAATGGCCAGGGAGCACAGAACCAGGGGCCACAGTCTAAAAATAGCGGGCAAATCATTTAAAACAGAGATGAGGAAGAATTACTTCACTCAAAGAGTGGTGAGCCTGTGGAATTCCCTGCCACAGAGGGCTGTGAAGGCTAATTCAATAAATATTTTCAAGAGAGAATTGGATATATTTCTGAAGGCTAAGGGGATTAAGGGTTACGGAGAAAAGGCGGGGACGGGGTACTGAACTGGTAAGATCAGCTATGATCTCAGACGAGGATCAGCCATGATCTCATTGAATGGCGGAGCAGGCTCGAAGGGCCGAATGGCCTACTCCTGTTCCTATCTCTACGTTACTATGACCCTCCACCCTCAGCCCCACAGTAACCCTCCACCCTCACTCCGACAGTGACCCTGCACCCTGAGCCCCAAAGTGACCCTCGACCCCACAGTGACCATGCACCCTCAGCCCCACAGTGACCCTCCTCCCTCAGTCACACAGTGACCCTCCACCCTGGGCCCCACAGTGACCCTCCACCCTGGGCCCCACAGTGACCCTCCACTCACGGCCACACAGTGAACCTGCACCCTCAGCCCCACATTGACCCTGCACCCTCAGCCCCACGGTGACCCTCCACCCTCAGTCACACAGTGACAGTCCACCCTGGGCCCCACAGTGACCCTCCACCCTCAGCCCCACAGTGACCCTCCACCCACAGCCCCACATTGACCCTGCACCCACAGCCCCACAGTGACCCTGCACCCTGAGCCCCACAGTGACCCTCCATCCTCAGTCCCACAGTGACCCTCCACCCACAGCCCCACAGTGACCCTGCAGCCTCAGCCCCACAGTGACCCTCCAACCTCAGCCCCACAGTGACCCTCCACCCCCAGCCCCACAGTGACCCTCCACCCTCAGCCCCACAGTGACCCTCCACACTCAGTCCCACAGTGACCCTCCACCCACAGCCCCACAGAGACCCTGCACCCTCAGCCCCAAAGTGACCCTCCACCCTCAGCCCCACAGTGACCCTCCACCCTCAGCCCCACAGTGATCCTGCACCCTCAGTCACACAGTGACCCTCCACTCTCAGCCCCACAGTGAACCTGCACCCTCAGCCCCACAGTGACACTTGACCCTGGGCCCCACAGTGACCCTCCACCCTAGGCCCCACAGTGACCCTACACCCTGGGCCCCACAGTGACCCTCCACCCTGGGCCCCACAGTGACCCTCCACCCTGGGTCCCACAGTGACCCTCCACCCTGGGCCCCACAGTGACCCTCCACCCTCAGTCCCACAGTGACCCTCCACCCTCAGCCCGACAGTGACCCTGCACCCACAGCCCCACAGTGACCGTGCACCCACAGCCCCACAGTGATCCTGCACCCTCAGCCCCACAGTGACCCTGCACCCACAGCCCCACAGTGACCTTCCACCCACAGCCCCACAGTGACCCTGCACCCTGGGCCCCACAGTGACTGTGCCCCCTCAATCCCACAGCGACCCTCCACCCTCAGCCCCACTGTGACTGTGCACCCTCAGCCCCACAGTGACCCTGCAGCCTGGGCCCCACAGTGACCCTCCACCCTCAGCCCCACAGTGAACCTCCACCCTCAGCCCCACAGTGACCATCCACCCAGGGCCCCACAGTGACCCTGCACCCTCAGCCCCACAGTGACCCTGCACCCTCAGCCCCACAGTGACCCTCCAGCCACAGCCCCACAGTGACCCTCCACCCTCAGCCCCACAGTGAACTTGCACCCTCAGCCCCACAGTGACCCTGCACCCTGAGACCCACAGTGACCCTCCACCCTCAGCCCCACAGTGACCCTCCACCCTTAGCCCCACAGTGACCCTGCACCCTCAGCCCCACAGTGACCCTCCACCCTCAGCCCCACAGTGAACTTGCACCCTCAGCCCCACAGTGACCCTCCACCCTCAGCCCCACAGTGAATGTGCACCCTCAGCCCCACAGTGACCCTCCACCCACAGCCCCACATTGACCCTGCCCCCACAGTGACCCTGCACCCTGAGCCCCACAGTGACCCTCCACCCTCAGCCCCACAGTGACCCTGCACCCTGAGCCCCACAGTGACCCTCGACCGCACAGTGACCTGCACTCTGAGCCCCACAGTGACCCTGCACCCTGAGCCCCTCAGTGACCCTGCACCCTGAGCCCCTCAGTGACCCTGCACCCTGAGCCCCACAGTGACCCTCCACCCTCAGCCCCAAAGTGACCCTCCACCCTCAGCCCCACAGTGACCCTCCACCCTCAGTCCCAAAGTGACCCTGCACCCTGAGCCCCACAGTGAACCTCGACCCCACAGTGACCCTGCACCCTGAGCCCCACAGTGACCCTGCACCCTGAGACCCACAGCGACCCTGCACCCTCAGCCCCACAGTGACCCTGCACCCTGAGCCACACAGTGACACTCCACCCTCAGCCCCACAGTCACCCTCCACCCACAGCCCCACATTAACCCTGCACCCACAGCCCCACAGTGACCCTGCACCCTGAGCCCCACAGTGACCCTCCACCCTCAGCCCCACAGTGACCCTCGACCGCACAGTGACCTGCACCCTGAGCCCCACAGTGACCCTGCACCCTGAGCCCCTCAGTGACCCTGCACCCTGAGCCCCACAGTGACCCTGCACCCTGAGCACCACAGTGACCCTGCACCCTCAGCCCCAAAGTGACCCTCCACCCTCAGCCCCACAGTGACCCTCCACCCTCAGCCCCACAGTGACACTTGACCCTGGGCCCCACAGTGACCCTCCACCCTGGGCCCCACAGTGACCCTACACCCTGGGCCCCACAGTGACCCTCCACCCTGGGCCCCAGAGTGACCCTCCACCCTGGGTCCCACAGTGACCCTCCACCCTGGGCCCGACAGTGACCCTCCACCCTCAGTCCCACAGTGACCCTGCACCCACAGCCCCACAGTGACCCTTCACCCTGAGCCCCACAGTGACCCTCCACCCTCAGTCCCACAGTGACCCTCAGCCCCACAGTGTGCCTGCACCCTCAGCCCCACAGTGACCCTCCACCCTCAGCCCCACTGTGACCCTCCACCCTGGGCCCCACAGTGACCCTGCACCCACAGCCCTATAGACACTCTGTACCCTGACCCCCACAGTGACCATGCACCCTCAGCCCCACAGTGACCCTGCACCCTCAGCCCCAAAGTGACCCTGCACCCTCAGCCCCACTGTGGCCCTCCATGCTGGCCCCACAGTGACCCTCCACCCTCAGCCCCACAGTGACCCTGCACCCACAGCCCCACAGTGACCCTGCACCCTCAGCCCCACAGTAACCCTGCACCCTAACCCCCACAGTGACCCTGCACCCACAGCCCCACAGTGACCCTCCACCATCAGTCCCACAGTGACCCTCCACCCTGGGCACCACAGTGACCCTGCACCCACAGCCCAACAGTGAACCTGCACCCTCAGCCCCACAGTGACCCTGCACCCTCAGCCCCACAGTGACCCTGCACGCTCAGCCCCACAGTGACCATGCACCCACAGCCCCACAGTGACCCTGCACCCACAGCCCCACAGTGACCTTCCACCCACAGCCCCACAGTGACCCTGCACCCTGGGCCCCACAGTGACTGTGCACCCTCAATCCTACAGTGACCCTCCACCCTCAGCCCCACTGTGACTGTGCACCCTCAGCCCCACAGTGACCCTGCGCCCTGGGCCCCACAGTGAGTCTCCACCCTGAGCCCCACAGTGACCCTCCACCCTCAGCCCCACAGTGACCCTCCACCCTCAGCCCCACAGTGACCCTCCACCCGGGGCCCCACAGTGACCCTGCACCCACAGCCCCACAGTGACCCTGCACCCACAGCCCCATAGTGACCCTGCACCCACAGCCCCAGAGTGTCCCTGCAACCACAGCCCCACAATGACCTTCCACTCACAGCCCCACAGTGACCCTGCACCCTGGGCCCCACAGTGACTGTGCACCCTCAACCCCACAGTGACCTTCCACCCTCAGCCCCACAGTGACCCTCCACCCTCACTCCCACAGTGACCCTGCACCCTGAGCCCCACAGTGACCCTCGACCCCACAGTGTCCATGCACCCTTAGCCCCACAGTGACCCTGCACCCTGAGCCCCACAGTGACCCTGCACCCTCAGCCCCACAGTGATCCTGCACCCTCAGCCCCACATTGACCCTGCACCCTCAGACCCACAGTGACCCTCCACCCTCAGTCACACAGTGACCCTCCACCCTGGGTCCCACAGTGACCCTCCAACCTGGGCCCCACAGTGACCCTCCACCCACAGCCCAACATTGAACCTGCACCCTCAGCCCCACATTGACCCTGCACCCTCAGCCCCACAGTGACCCTCCACCCTCAGTCACACAGTGACCCTCCACCCTAGGCCCCACAGTGACCCTCCACCCTCAGCCCCATAGTGACCCTCCACCCACAGCCCCACATTGACCCTGCACCCACAGCCCCACAGTGACCCTGCACCCTGAGCCCCACAGTGACCCTCCATCCTCAGTCCCACAGTGACCCTCCACCCACAGTCCCACAGCGACCCTGCACCCTCAGCCCCACAGTGACCCGCCAACCTCAGCCCCACAGTGACCCTCCACCCTCAGCCCCACAGTGACCCTCCACCCTCAGCCCCACAGTGACCCTCCACCCTCAGTCCCACAGTGACCCTCCACCCTCAGCCCCACAGTGACGCTGCACCCACAGCCCCACAGTGACCCTCCACCATCAGTCCCACAGTGACCCGCCACCCTGGGCCCCACAGTGACCCTCCACCCTCAGCCCCACAGTGACCCTGCACCCTCAGCCCCACAGTGACCCTGCACCCTCAGCCCCACAGTGACCCTGCACCCACAGCCCCACAGTGACCTTCCACCCACAGCCCCACAGTGACCCTGCACCCTGGGCCCCACAGTGACTGTGCCCCCTCAATCCCACAGCGACCCTCCACCCTCAGCCCCACTGTGACTGTGCACCCTCAGCCCCACAGTGACCCTGCAGCCTGGGCCCCACAGTGACTGTGCCCCCTCAATCCCACAGTGAACCTCCACCCTCAGCCACACAGTGAACCTCCACCCTCAGCCCCACAGTGACCATCGACCCAGGGCCCCACAGTGACCCTGCACCCTCAGCCCCACAGTGACCCTGCACCCTCAGCCCCACAGTGACCCTCCAGCCAGAGCTCCACAGTGACCCTGCACCCTCAGCCCCACAGTGACCCTGCACCCTCACCCCACAGTGACCTGCACCCACAGCCCCACAGTGACCCTGCACCCACAGCCACACAGTGACACTGCACCCACAGCCCCAGAGTGTCCCTGGACCCACAGCCCCACAGTGACCTTCCACCCACAGCCCCACAGTGACCCTGCACCCTGGGCCCCACAGTGACTGTGCACCCTCAGCCCCACAGTGACCCTCCACCCTCAGCCCCACAGTGACCCTCCACCCTCAGTCCCAAAGTGACACTGCACACTGAGCCCCACAGTGAACCTCGACCCCACAGTGACCCAGCACCCTGAGCCCCACAGTGACCCTGCACGCTGAGACCCACAGTGACCCTGCACCCTCAGCCCCACAGTGACCCTCCACCCTCAGCCCCACAGTGACCCTGCACCCTGAGCCCCACAGTGACGCTGCACCCTGAGCCCCACAGTGACACTCCACCCTCAGCCCCACAGTGACCCTCCACCCTCAGCCCCACAGTGACCCTGCACCCTGAGCCCCACAGTGACCCTGCACCCTGAGCCCCACAGTGACCCTGCACCCACAGCCCCACAGTGACCCTCCACCATCAGTCCCACAGTGACCCTCCACCCTGGGCACCACAGTGACCCTGCACCCACAGCCCAACAGTGAACCTGCACCCTCAGCCCCACAGTGACCCTGCACCCTGAGCCCCTCAGTGACACTGCACCCTGAGCCCCTCAGTGACCCTGCACCCTGAGCCCCACAGTGACCCTCCACCCTCAGCCCCAAAGTGACCCTCCACCCTCAGCCCCACAGTGACCCTCCACCCTCAGCACCACAGTGACCCTGCACCCTCAGTCACACAGTGACCCTCCACTCTCAGCCCCACAGTGAACCTGCACGCTCAGCCCCACAGTGACACTTGACCCTGGGCCCCACAGTGACCCTCCACCCTGGGCCCCACAGTGACCCTACACCCTGGGCCCCACAGTGACCCTCCACCCTGGGCCCCACAGTGACCCTCCACCCTGGCTCCCACAGTGACCCTCCACCCCGGGCCCCACAGTGACCCTCCACCCTCAGTCCCACAGTGACCCTCCACCCTCAGCCCGACAGTGACCCTGCACCCACAGCCCCACAGTGACCGTGCACCCACAGCCCCACAGTGATCCTTCACCCTGAGCCCCACAGTGACCCTCCACCCTCAGTCCCACAGTGACCCTCAGCCCCACAGTGAGCCTGCACCCTCAGCCCCACAGTGACCCTCCACCCTCAGCCCCACAGTGACCCTGCAACCTGGGCCCCACAGTGACCCTGCACCCTCAGCCCCACAGTGACCCTGCACGCTCAGCCCCACAGTGACCCTGCGCCCTGGGCCCCACAGTGAGTCTCCAACCTGAGCCCCACAGTGACCCTCCACCCTCAGCTCCACAGTGACCCTCCACCCTCAGCCCCACAGTGACCCTCCACCCAGGGCCCTACAGTGACCCTGCCCCCTCAGCCCCACAGTTCCCTCCACCATCAGCCCCAGAGTGACCCTCCACCCACAGCCCCACAGTGACGCTGCACACTCAACCCCACAGTGACCCTGCACACTCAGCCCCACAGTGACCCTGCACCCTCAGCCCCACATTGACCCTGCACCCACAGCCCCACAGTGACCCTGCACCCACAGCCCCACAGTGACCCTGCACCCACAGCCCCAGAGTGTCCCTGCAACCACAGCCCCACAGTGACCTTCCACTCACAGCCCCACAGTGACCCTGCACCCTGGGCCCCACAGTGACTGTGCACCCTCAACACCACAGTGAGAAGGGTGCAATGAGAAGGGACTTATCACCAATCTTCTTGTACGAGGCCCCTTGGGTCAGAGCGATCATAATATGATCGAGCTCTCAGTCGAGATGGAGAGTGAGGAAATTGAATCAGAGACTAAGGTCCAGAACTTAAATGAAGGGAATTACGAGGGTATGAGACGGGAATTGGGTAAGATTGATTGGGTGGTGTTTCTGGGGGGATTGACAGTGGATAGACAATGGCAAGCATTCAAAGATAGAATGGAAGAATTCCAGAACATGTTTATACCGGTTTGGCATAAAAATAAACCTAAAAAGGTGACTCAACCGTGGATAACGAGGGAAATTAGGGACAGCATAAAATCAAAAAAAAGGGCATATCAACTGGCAAAAAAAAGCACCAGACCGGAAGATTGGGGGCAGTACAGGATACAGCAGAAGAGGACAAAAGGATTAATCAGGAAGGGGAAAATAGAATACGAAAGTAAACTTGCAGCAAAAATAAAGACAGACTGCAAAAGCTTTTATCGGTATATCAGGAGGAAAAGACTGGTAAAATCCCAAGTCGGTCCCCTGCAGTCCGATTCGGGAGAATATATAATGGAGAATAAGGAAATGGCAGACCAATTAAACTCATACTTTGGTTCTGTATTCACAAAGGAGGACACAAATAACCTCCCAGGAATATCGGCAAACATAGGGACTAATGAGAGGGAGGAGCTGACAGAAATTAGTATCTCTAGGGATATGGTGTTGGGTAAGTTGAGGGGACTGAAGGCCGACAAATCCCCGGGGCCTGATAAACTACATCCTAGGGTACTTAAGGAGGTGGCCCTGGAGATAGCAGATGCTCTAAGGATCATCTTCCGGAACTCCATTGACTCGGGAACAGTACCCGTGGATTGGAGGGTAGCTAATGTTACCCCAATATTTAAAAAGGGGGGTAGAGAGAAAGCAGGGAATTATAGACCAGTAAGCCTTACATCGGTTGTGGGCAAAATGCTAGAGTCCATTATTAAGGATAAAATAGCGGAGCACTTGACAAATGGGGAAAGGATCGGACAGAGTCAACATGGATTTACAAAGGGTAAATCGTGTTTGACTAATCTGCTGGAATTTTTTGAGGAAGTAACTGGTAAAATAGATGGGGGAGAGCCAGTGGATGTGGTGTACCTTGACTTCCAGAAAGCCTTCGATAAGGTTCCACACAAAAGATTGTCATGCAAAATTAAGGCTCATGGGATTGGGGGCAAAGTATTAACGTGGATAGAGAACTGGCTGGCGGATAGAAAACAGAGAGTTGGAATAAACGGCTCGTTTTCAGAGTGGCAGGCAGTGACCAGCGGGGTGCCGCAAGGATCTGTCCTGGGACCCCAGCTGTTCACAATATATATAAATGATCTGGATCAGGGAATTGGATGCAATATTTCCAAATTCGCTGACGACACTAAACTAGGAGGAGGGGTGGGCTCTGATGAGGATGTCAGGAGGCTACAGTGCGATTTGGACAGGTTGGGGGAATGGGCGGATACGTGGCAGATGCACTATAATGTGGATAAATGCGAGGTTATCCACTTTGGGGGTAAAAACAGGAGGGTAGATTATTATCTAAATGGCAATAGATTGGGAGATGGGGAAGTGCAGAGGGACCTGGGTGTTCTTGTGCACCAGTCACTGAAGGAGAGCATGCAGGTGCAACAGGCGATTAAGAAGGCAAATGGTATGTTGGCCTTCATATCAAGGGGGTTCGAGTATAGGAATAGGGATACCTTACTACAGCTGTACAAGGTGCTGGTGAGACCGCATCTGGAGTATTGTGTACAGTTTTGGTCGCCCCATCTGCGGAAGGATGTTCTTGCCATGGAAAGAGTGCAACGGCGATTCACCAGGCTGATACCTGGAATGGCGGGAATGACCTACGAAGAGAGATTAAATAGTTTGGGCTTGTACTCACTGGAGTTTAGAAGATTGAGAGGGGATCTCATCGAAACATATAAAATTATGGCAGGCCTGGACAGGCTGAATTCAGAGAGAATGTTTCCAATGGCCAGGGAGCACAGAACCAGGGGCCACAGTCTAAAAATAGCGGGCAAATCATTTAAAACAGAGATGAGGAAGAATTACTTCACTCAAAGAGTGGTGAGCCTGTGGAATTCCCTGCCACAGAGGGCTGTGAAGGCTAATTCAATAAATATTTTCAAGAGAGAATTGGATATATTTCTGAAGGCTAAGGGGATTAAGGGTTACGGAGAAAAGGCGGGGACGGGGTACTGAACTGGTAAGATCAGCTATGATCTCAGACGAGGATCAGCCATGATCTCATTGAATGGCGGAGCAGGCTCGAAGGGCCGAATGGCCTACTCCTGTTCCTATCTCTACGTTACTATGACCCTCCACCCTCAGCCCCACAGTAACCCTCCACCCTCACTCCGACAGTGACCCTGCACCCTGAGCCCCAAAGTGACCCTCGACCCCACAGTGACCATGCACCCTCAGCCCCACAGTGACCCTCCTCCCTCAGTCACACAGTGACCCTCCACCCTGGGCCCCACAGTGACCCTCCACCCTGGGCCCCACAGTGACCCTCCACTCACGGCCACACAGTGAACCTGCACCCTCAGCCCCACATTGACCCTGCACCCTCAGCCCCACGGTGACCCTCCACCCTCAGTCACACAGTGACAGTCCACCCTGGGCCCCACAGTGACCCTCCACCCTCAGCCCCACAGTGACCCTCCACCCACAGCCCCACATTGACCCTGCACCCACAGCCCCACAGTGACCCTGCACCCTGAGCCCCACAGTGACCCTCCATCCTCAGTCCCACAGTGACCCTCCACCCACAGCCCCACAGTGACCCTGCAGCCTCAGCCCCACAGTGACCCTCCAACCTCAGCCCCACAGTGACCCTCCACCCCCAGCCCCACAGTGACCCTCCACCCTCAGCCCCACAGTGACCCTCCACACTCAGTCCCACAGTGACCCTCCACCCACAGCCCCACAGAGACCCTGCACCCTCAGCCCCAAAGTGACCCTCCACCCTCAGCCCCACAGTGACCCTCCACCCTCAGCCCCACAGTGATCCTGCACCCTCAGTCACACAGTGACCCTCCACTCTCAGCCCCACAGTGAACCTGCACCCTCAGCCCCACAGTGACACTTGACCCTGGGCCCCACAGTGACCCTCCACCCTAGGCCCCACAGTGACCCTACACCCTGGGCCCCACAGTGACCCTCCACCCTGGGCCCCACAGTGACCCTCCACCCTGGGTCCCACAGTGACCCTCCACCCTGGGCCCCACAGTGACCCTCCACCCTCAGTCCCACAGTGACCCTCCACCCTCAGCCCGACAGTGACCCTGCACCCACAGCCCCACAGTGACCGTGCACCCACAGCCCCATAGTGATCCTGCACCCTCAGCCCCACAGTGACCCTGCACCCACAGCCCCACAGTGACCTTCCACCCACAGCCCCACAGTGACCCTGCACCCTGGGCCCCACAGTGACTGTGCCCCCTCAATCCCACAGCGACCCTCCACCCTCAGCCCCACTGTGACTGTGCACCCTCAGCCCCACAGTGACCCTGCAGCCTGGGCCCCACAGTGACCCTCCACCCTCAGCCCCACAGTGAACCTCCACCCTCAGCCCCACAGTGACCATCCACCCAGGGCCCCACAGTGACCCTGCACCCTCAGCCCCACAGTGACCCTGCACCCTCAGCCCCACAGTGACCCTCCAGCCACAGCCCCACAGTGACCCTCCACCCTCAGCCCCACAGTGAACTTGCACCCTCAGCCCCACAGTGACCCTGCACCCTGAGACCCACAGTGACCCTCCACCCTCAGCCCCACAGTGACCCTCCACCCTTAGCCCCACAGTGACCCTGCACCCTCAGCCCCACAGTGACCCTCCACCCTCAGCCCCACAGTGAACTTGCACCCTCAGCCCCACAGTGACCCTCCACCCTCAGCCCCACAGTGAATGTGCACCCTCAGCCCCACAGTGACCCTCCACCCACAGCCCCACATTGACCCTGCCCCCACAGTGACCCTGCACCCTGAGCCCCACAGTGACCCTCCACCCTCAGCCCCACAGTGACCCTGCACCCTGAGCCCCACAGTGACCCTCGACCGCACAGTGACCTGCACTCTGAGCCCCACAGTGACCCTGCACCCTGAGCCCCTCAGTGACCCTGCACCCTGAGCCCCTCAGTGACCCTGCACCCTGAGCCCCACAGTGACCCTCCACCCTCAGCCCCAAAGTGACCCTCCACCCTCAGCCCCACAGTGACCCTCCACCCTCAGTCCCAAAGTGACCCTGCACCCTGAGCCCCACAGTGAACCTCGACCCCACAGTGACCCTGCACCCTGAGCCCCACAGTGACCCTGCACCCTGAGACCCACAGCGACCCTGCACCCTCAGCCCCACAGTGACCCTGCACCCTGAGCCACACAGTGACACTCCACCCTCAGCCCCACAGTCACCCTCCACCCACAGCCCCACATTAACCCTGCACCCACAGCCCCACAGTGACCCTGCACCCTGAGCCCCACAGTGACCCTCCACCCTCAGCCCCACAGTGACCCTCGACCGCACAGTGACCTGCACCCTGAGCCCCACAGTGACCCTGCACCCTGAGCCCCTCAGTGACCCTGCACCCTGAGCCCCACAGTGACCCTGCACCCTGAGCACCACAGTGACCCTGCACCCTCAGCCCCAAAGTGACCCTCCACCCTCAGCCCCACAGTGACCCTCCACCCTCAGCCCCACAGTGACACTTGACCCTGGGCCCCACAGTGACCCTCCACCCTGGGCCCCACAGTGACCCTACACCCTGGGCCCCACAGTGACCCTCCACCCTGGGCCCCAGAGTGACCCTCCACCCTGGGTCCCACAGTGACCCTCCACCCTGGGCCCGACAGTGACCCTCCACCCTCAGTCCCACAGTGACCCTGCACCCACAGCCCCACAGTGACCCTTCACCCTGAGCCCCACAGTGACCCTCCACCCTCAGTCCCACAGTGACCCTCAGCCCCACAGTGTGCCTGCACCCTCAGCCCCACAGTGACCCTCCACCCTCAGCCCCACTGTGACCCTCCACCCTGGGCCCCACAGTGACCCTGCACCCACAGCCCTATAGACACTCTGTACCCTGACCCCCACAGTGACCATGCACCCTCAGCCCCACAGTGACCCTGCACCCTCAGCCCCAAAGTGACCCTGCACCCTCAGCCCCACTGTGGCCCTCCATGCTGGCCCCACAGTGACCCTCCACCCTCAGCCCCACAGTGACCCTGCACCCACAGCCCCACAGTGACCCTGCACCCTCAGCCCCACAGTGACCCTCCACCCTCAGCCCCACAGTGACTCTCGACCGCACAGTGACCTGCACCCTGAGACACACAGTGACCCTCCACCCTCAGCCCCACAGTGACCCTCCACCCACAGCCCCACATTGACCCTGCCCCCACAGTGACCCTGCACCCTGAGCCCCACAGTGACCCTCCACCCTCAGCCCCACAGTGACCCTGCACCCTGAGCCCCACAGTGACCCTCGACCGCACAGTGACCTGCACCCAGAGCCCCACAGTGACCCTGCACCCTGAGCCCCTCAGTGACACTGCACCCTGAGCCCCTCAGTGACCCTGCACCCTGAGCCCCACAGTGACCCTCCACCCTCAGCCCCAAAGTGACCCACCACCCTCAGCCCCACAGTGACCCTCCACCCTCAGCACCACAGTGACCCTGCACCCTCAGTCACACAGTGACCCTCCACTCTCAGCCCCACAGTGAACCTGCACGCTCAGCCCCACAGCGACACTTGACCCTGGGCCCCACAGTGACCCTCCACCCTGGGCCCCACAGTGACCCTACACCCTGGGCCCCACAGTGACCCTCCACCCTGGGCCCCACAGTGACCCTCCACCCTGGCTCCCACAGTGACCCTCCACCCCGGGCCCCACAGTGACCCTCCACCCTCAGTCCCACAGTGACCCTCCACCCTCAGCCCGACAGTGACCCTGCACCCACAGCCCCACAGTGACCGTGCACCCACAGCCCCACAGTGATCCTTCACCCTGAGCCCCACAGTGACCCTCCACCCTCAGTCCCACAGTGACCCTCAGCCCCACAGTGAGCCTGCACCCTCAGCCCCACAGTGACCCTCCACCCTCAGCCCCACAGTGACCCTGCAACCTGGGCCCCACAGTGACCCTGCACCCTCAGCCCCACAGTGACCCTGCACGCTCAGCCCCACAGTGACCATGCACCCACAGCCCCAGAGTGACCCTGCACCCACAGCCTCACAGTGACCTTCCACCCACAGCCCCACAGTGACCCTGCACCCTGGGCCCCACAGTGACTGTGCACCCTCAGCCCCACAGTGACCCTGCGCCCTGGGCCCCACAGTGAGTCTCCAACCTGAGCCCCACAGTGACCCTCCACCCTCAGCTCCACAGTGACCCTCCACCCTCAGCCCCACAGTGACCCTCCACCCAGGGCCCCACAGTGACCCTGCCCCCTCAGCCCACAGTGCCCTCCACCATCAGCCCCAGAGTGACCCTCCACCCACAGCCCCACAGTGACCCTGCACACTCAACCCCACAGTGACCCTGCACACTCAGCCCCACAGTGACCCTGCACCCTCAGCCCCACAGTGACCCTGCACCCACAGCCCCACAGTGACCCTCCACCCACAGCCCCACAGTGACCCTGCACCCACAGCCCCACAGTGACCCTGCACCCACAGCCCCACAGTTACCCTGCACCCACAGCCCCACAGTGACCCTGCACCCACAGCCCCACAGTGACCCTGCACCCACAGCCCCAGAGTGTCCCTGCAACCACAGCCCCACAGTGGCCTTCCACTCACAGCCCCACAGTGACCCTGCACCCTGGGCCCCACAGTGACTGTGCACCCTCAACACCACAGTGACCCTCCACCCTCAGCCCCACAGTAACCCTCCACCCTCACTCCCACAGTGACCCTGCACCCTGAGCCCCAAAGTGACCCTCGACCCCACAGTGACCATGCACCCTCAGCCCCACAGTGACCCTCCTCCCTCAGTCACACAGTGACCCTCCACCCTGGGCCCCACAGTGACCCTCCACTCACGGCCACACAGTGAACCTGCACCCTCAGCCCCACATTGACCCTGCACCCTCAGCCCCACAGTGACCCTGCCCCCTCAGCCCCACAGTGCCCTCCACCATCAGCCCCAGAGTGACCCTCCACCCACAGCCCCACAGTGACCCTGCACACTCAACCCCACAGTGACCCTGCACACTCAGCCCCACAGTGACCCTGCACCCTCAGCCCCACAGTGACCCTGCACCCACAGCCCCACAGTGACCCTCCACCCACAGCCCCACAGTGACCCTGCACCCACAGCCCCACAGTGACCCTGCACCCACAGCCCCACAGTGACCCTGCACCCACAGCCCCACAGTGACCCTGCACCCACAGCCCCACAGTGACCCTGCACCCACAGCCCCAGAGTGTCCCTGCAACCACAGCCCCACAGTGACCTTCCACTCACAGCCCCACAGTGACCCTGCACCCTGGGCCCCACAGTGACTGTGCACCCTCAACACCACAGTGACCCTCCACCCTCAGCCCCACAGTAACCCTCCACCCTCACTCCCACAGTGACCCTGCACCCTGAGCCCCAAAGTGACCCTCGACCCCACAGTGACCATGCACCCTCAGCCCCACAGTGACCCTCCTCCCTCAGTCACACAGTGACCCTCCACCCTGGGCCCCACAGTGACCCTCCACTCACGGCCACACAGTGAGCCTGCACCCTCAGCCCCACATTGACCCTGCACCCTCAGCCCCACAGTGACCCTCCACCCTCAGTCACACAGTGACAGTCCACCCTGGGCCCCACAGTGACCCTCCACCCTCAGCCCCACAGTGACCCTCCACCCACAGCCCCACATTGAGCCTGCACCCACAGCCCCACAGTGACCCTGCACCCTGAGCCCCACAGTGACCCTCCATCCTCAGTCCCACAGTGACCCTCCACCCACAGCCCCACAGTGACCCTGCAGCCTCAGCCCCACAGTGACCCTCCAACCTCAGCCCCACAGTGACCCTCCACCCCCAGCCCCACAGTGACCCTCCACCCTCAGCCCCACAGTGACCCTCCACCCTCAGTCCCACAGTGACCCTCCACCCACAGCCCCACAGAGACCCTGCACCCTCAGCCCCAAAGTGACCCTCCACCCTCAGCCCCACAGTGACCCTCCACCCTCAGCCCCACAGTGACCCTGCACCCTCAGTCACACAGTGACCCTCCACTCTCAGCCCCACAGTGAACCTGCACCCTCAGCCCCACAGTGACACTTGACCCTGGGCCCCACAGTGACCCTCCACCCTAGGCCCCACAGTGACCCTACACCCTGGGCCCCACAGTGACCCTCCACCCTGGGCCCCACAGTGACCCTCCACCCTGGGTCCCACAGTGACCCTCCACCCTGGGCCCCACAGTGACCCTCCACCCAATACAATACAATACAAATCGCTTTATTGGCATGATAAGGTACATCTTATGTTGCCAAAGCATCAAAATACATTTATGGTTGAACACATAAACGCGGTTCCATTCATACAGTGTATAAACAGGTATATCCCTGAGTTTATAAATATATTTTCGCCTTGTTTATATATATTCTTGTCTTAGTTTACTGGTTGTCCCTCTGTTCATGGCAAGCTGTAACATAGTGTGCCGCCAGTGTTACACAGCTTCTCTCCTCCCCCAGTAGGAATGGGAGTTTTTGGTTGTCAGTCAGATTTCTGAATTCAGGGCATATTTGTGAGAATTTTTGATAGAAATTCTCTCTGATGCCCTGATATTTTCCATAGGCTGTGAGGAAGTGCATCTCTGTCTCAACTACTCCCTGACTGCAGTGAGAGCATATCCTGTCTTCTCTTGGCAGCCTGGTCTGCCTGTGTCTGCCTTTTTCGATCGCTAGGCTATGTTCGCTAAGTCTGTACCTTGTCAAGGTTCTTCTCAGTTTGTTATCCTTTACCATGGTCAGGTAATCAGCTATGTTGTATTGTCTGTTTAGGGCCAAGTAGCAATTGAGTTTGCTTTGGGTTTTTGTTGTTTCTGCCCAATATGACAGATATTTTTCCTTTTGCTTAGCGACGATTGTGTTGGGTCGAATTTTTTGTGTTACCCTGTCACTGTCCTGGGGCTGTTTATTGTTAGTATTGTTATTAGTTACTTTATTGAGTCCCAGGACTAGTTGACTGAGGGTATTCTTCTTTATGGTCAGCTCTTGGCATTTCAGGGCGTCGTAGTGATAGCATTGGGGGTTGCTCATTTGTAGGTGATTCCAAAATTTGGTGGCTCTTTTTTGGATAGTGATTATTAATGGGTATTGGCCTAGTTCTGCCCTGCATGCGTTGTTTACTGTTTTCCTTTGAGTCCGGAGGATACTTTTACAGAATTCCGCATGTAGGATCTCAATTGGGTGTTTGTCCCATTTTGCAAAATCTTGTTGTGTTAGTGGTCCCCAGACCTCACTGCCATAGAGTGCAATTGGTTCAATTACTGATTTGAAAATTTTGAGCCAAATGCTAATTGGGATTTCTATTTGGATTGATTTTTTGATGGCATAGAAAGCCCTTCTTGCTTTCTCTTTCAGTTCATTCACAGCCAGTTTGAAGTTTCCCGTAGAACTGATTTTTAAGCCCAAGTATGTGTAGTGAGTGGTTTGTTCAATTTTGGTTGTTCCTACTGTGAAATTTATTGTGGGTCCATGTTGTTTGGATCTTTGCTGGAACACAAGGACTTTGGTTTTTTGGGGATTTATTGTCAGGGCCCAAGTCTGGCAGTACGACTCCAGCAGGTCCAGGTTCTGCTGTAGACCCTCCTTAGTTGGTGACAGCAGAACCAGGTCGTCGGCATAGAGGAGGAATTTAACCTTGGATTCATATAGGGTGAGGCCGGGTGCTGTAGATTGTTCAAGTAGTTTTGCCAATCCATTAATGTAAATATTAAAGAGTGTCGGTGAGATTGGCGAGCCCTGCGTCACCCCCCGCCCCTGTGGGAAGTATTTTGTTTGTTTGTCTCCAATTTTAACTGCACATTTATTGTTTGTATACATTGATTTAATTACATCATATGTTTTACCTCCTACCCCGCTTTCGATAAGTTTCAGGAATAAACCGTCATGCCAGATGGAGTCGAAAGCCTTCTGGAAATCTACAAAGCATGTGTAGATTTTGCTTTTGTTATGGTGAACGTGTTTGTCAATTAGGGTCTGTAGGGTGAAGATATGATCGGATGTTCTATAGTTTGGCAGGAATCCAATTTGGCTTTTACTCAAGACATTGTGCTCTTCAAGGAAGTTTATAAGTCTTTTGTTTATGATGCTACAGAATACCTTCCCCAGGTTACTGTTTACACAGATGCCTCGATAGTTGTTTGGGTCGATTTTGTCCCCACTTTTGTATATGGGTGTTATGAGTCCTTTGTTCCAGATGTCAGGGAAATAACCGACACTCAGAACCAAGTTGAAGAGTTTTAGGATAGCCAGTTTCAGTTTGTCGTCTGCGTGTTTAATCATCTCGTTTAGTATGCCGTCTGTCCCGCAAGCTTTTCCTGGTCGCAGGTCCTTGAGTTTTTCAAGAAGTTCTTTTTCTGTTATTATGGCGTCTAGCGGGTTTTGGTTATCTTTTATGGCCATTTCAAGCTTTTCAAGTTTTTTGCGTATTTGGTGTTGCTCTGGTCCTAGTGTGTTTTTCTGGTATAATTTTTCAAAGTGGTTTACCCATGTGTCCCCATTTTGAATGGACAAATCGTCGTGTTGTTTTTTGTGTAGTGTTTTCAAGTTGTCCCAGAAACAATTCGACTCAATGGATTCCTCCATGGAGCTGAGTGTATTCTTAATAAATTGCTCTTTTTTGGTCCTGAGTGTGTTTCTGTATTGTGTTAGCGTCTGACAATAAGTAAGGCGTAATTCCTCGTTTTCTGGATGTCTGTGTTTTTGGTTTGATAGTTTTCTAAGTTTTTTCCTCATGTTATGGCAATCATGGTCAAACCATTTTTCATAGTTTTTTGTTTTGGGTTTGTTCTTGCGAGCTTTCAAGTTTGCATTTGTTGCCAAATTATCAAAAATATTGTTTAGTTTACTAACTGCCCGGTTTATGCCTTCTTTATTGTGAGTGTATATGTTATCCAGAAAGGTGTCTAAGAGAGCTTGAGTTGATGCATTGCTAATTGTTTTCTGGTATTTTTCCGTGTCGTTTTTGGCCCATCTGTACGATTTTTTGGTGTTGTACAGTTTACTGGGTTGTGTTTCTATGTTGTTTGTTTCTGTCTTTTTGAGAAACATAGTAATTTGGCTGTGATCTGACAGTGTTGTTTGTGGTTTGACTGTGAATGCTCTGAAAGAGGATGGGTCCAAGTCTGTAATCATATAGTCTACTGTGCTGCAGCCAAGAGGTGAGCAGTAGGTCGATCTTCCTAGGAGGTCTCCTATGAACCTACCATTGACAATGTACAGACCCAGGTTTCGACAGAGCTGTAGTAGCTGTTTACCGTTGGTATTTGACTGCTTGTCGCAGTTATGCCTGTATGGAAGGGAAGGGATGTCAAAGTGGTTATTCCCGAATACGTAATTGTTTCCCTGATTATTGGTGAAGTCTGGTTCTTCGCCCGTTCTTGAATTGAGGTCCCCACAGATCAACACGTTCCCCTGGGCCTGGTATTGGATAATTTCCCCCTCCATGTTGGAGAAGGTGTCCTCTTTGTAGTACGGGGAATCGATTGGAGGGATATAAAGTGCGCAAATGTAAACATCTTGGGTGTTTGAGATAATCTCCCTCTCAAGTTTGAGCCACATATGGTTTTCGCCCTTTTTTATAAATTTGATGTAATTCTTAAGTTCTGTTTTAAACCAGATCAGTATGCCTCCGGAGTCTCTGCCTTGGGTTACACTTGGTAATTTATTGGAGGGGACCACTAGCTCAGTGTACCCTTGGGGACAGCCGGTGTGTCCTTTTCCTTTATACCAAGTTTCCTGTAAAATTATAATATCTAGATCTTTAGTTTCCTCTATGAACTCTGGGGTCCTACTCTTCACTTCTCGCAGTGAAGAGCGTAGACCTTGGATATTCCAGGTCGAAATATATAAGGATTTCATGTTAAGTTTTATCTTTTTCTATGATAGGTTAAAGAGTGGTACGTGTTTGTCGTGTCTAAGTGTGGGGAAAAAAAAAAAAAAGATCACCCCAGTTGTCTACAAAAGTTAATACAATTTGGTTACAGTTCTTTCTATTAATTAGTCCTTGATCCATAAGGCGGAAGTAGATGCTGCTGCACATCTGCTTATTGTCTCTTAATGGATTGTTTCTGTCTGAGGTATTGCGTACGTCCTGTACATCTCTCCCTCTGTCTGGCTGGTAGCGGTCCTATTCCCCTGTGGGACAGGAGTGGTGCAGGTCTGATAATGTTGTTTTGCATGGGGATCCTCTCCGGTCTCGGTTGGTGTGGTGGTGGTCTTTGTAGTGTTCCTGATATGTACCCCGCTGATCTCTGGTGGTCGGGGGGGGGTCCTCTTGGAGTCTGGGTATGGACCCGGTTAAAAGCGACGTCCTTCAGGGCTTTAGCAAAGATCGATATTTTTTTGCCTTTGGATGTGGACGTGGTCGTAAAGACATTCTTCATCGAGGGTGGGGTGTTGGGCCAGGTGTACGTTGTGGTTTGATTCGCATTCTGTTGCTATGCTGGCATTTATCTCATGAATTGTGTTGTTGTTGAAGTCTGTTCTCGGCAATATTGTGGAAACAGTGATTCTAGTGTTTGGAAATGTACTGCTTGCCTTCCTAATCATTGCTCTGAGCGATGTTGCTACCTCTTTCTGTTTGGCCTTTAGGTCATTTGTGCCCGTGTGTATTATTATGTGTTGGGGGGAGCCTAATCTGGCTTTGGTCAGCCATCCCATGGCTCTGTCTGTTGTTGGGCACCAAATCTTTTCTACTTTACTTCTAGGGAAGAGCTTTTTCTCCCATAGAAATTTCCCATTTGAGTCTATGAGTATTACGACGTCAGCCTTGTTTGTGTTTACTGTCTGGTGGCTTTCGCCTGGACTCATAGTGTGTGTGCTGGGCTGGGGTGTCTGGTGTGTGCGTACCTCTTGTGAGCGGCTCGCTTGTGGTTCCATGGTGGTGGGGGAAGATTGCGAGTCAGCATGCTGGTCGGTCTGTGTGGCACCCCTTGTATTGTGTGTCTGTTGCTTTTGTTCCGTGTGGGAGTGCAGCCGTTCCGTCCGGCTCTGTCTTGTCTTATCTCTAGTCTCTGGTTGCTGGTCTAATGGTGTTTTCTCTCCTCTATGGCTCTCTTCTTTTTCCTGCAGCTCTTTCACCTGATTCTTAAGTAGATTCACCTGGTTATCAAGTCTATTCAGCTCTCTCTTGTGTCTCTCCCTCTCCTGCTTTTGTTTGTCATTCAATTTGAGGACCTCCTCTCTAAGTTTAACCATCTCTATCTCTAATTGATAAAATTTATCTTTTGGTTGTATCTGGCTGTGTGATCCCGGGGTATGTGTCTGGTCGGCCCTGGAAGGCTCACTCACTTCCTGGCTAAGCTGGTCGGCCCTGGAAGGCTCACTCACTTCCTGGCTATGCTGCTCTTCTCTTGGTGGGCTGGGAATGGTAGGGGAACTATGTGTGGCTTCCTCCGTGGTAGTTATGCTGGGGTTTGTCAGTTGTATCGTGTGGCTGTGGTTCCCCGGGGTTAGTGTCTGGTTTGAACTGTGTGGCTCGTTCATCCCTTGACCATGCAGATTTTCTCCTGGTAAGTTGTCAATGTTGGGGGGAGTGCGGGCCACTCTGGGGCTGTTCATTCCCCTCGTAGTTGATCTTTTCAGTGTCCTGAAGGCCGTTGCAAATTTGTCGAGGTTGCCTTGCACTAATATTGTTCCGGTATTGTACGCGTTGACAGTCGTGATTGAACTGTCTCCTGGTGTGTTAATTTTCATTATGGACCCATTTGCGGTATTTTTTAGCTTAACACTGGTATAGTGTGATTTTATTGCTCTGATCCAAGCCGCTGGCTGATCTGAGTAGAATATGAGGTTACTTTTTGTCCCATTGTTGTAACAGTCAGTAAAGAGAGTTTCTGGTTTTTCTCTCATCTG